>NC_092346.1:86995549-87343718 GCF_963676685.1 Mytilus edulis | reverse complement strand
AGATCTCATAAACATGTTTAACCCCGCCACATTTTTGCGTCTGTCCCAAGTAAGGAACCTCTGGTCTTTGTTAGTCTTGTATTATTTTAATTTTAGTTTCTTGTGTACAATTTGGATATTAGTATGGCGTTCATTATCACTGAACTGGTGTATATTTGTTTAGGGGCCAGCTGAAGGACGCCTCCGGGTGTGGGATTTTCTCGTTGCATTGAAGACCTGTTGGTGACCTTCTGCTGTTGTTTTTTCAGTGGCCGGGTTGTTGTCTCTTTGATACATTCCCCATTTCCATTCTCAATTTTATTAACACCGCCACATTCTGTATGTATGTGCCTGTTCAAAGTCAGGAGCCTGTAATTCAGTAGTTGTTGTTTGTTTATGTGTTAAATATTTGTTTTTCATTTATTTTTTTTACATAAGTTAGGCTGTTAGTTTTCTCATTTGAATTGTTTTACATTTGTCATTTCGGGGCCATTTATAGCTGATATGCGGTATGGGCTTTGCTCATTGTTGAAGGCTGTACGGTGACCTATAGTTGTTAATTTCTGTGTCATTTGGTCTCTTGTGGAGAGTCATGTCTCAGATGGCAATCATACCACATCTTTTTTTATAGTCACACACACTAACATACATTTGTATATAAAGAGTAATATTCATATTTATATTTTGTTTCTTTACATTCAAATGTTTATAAAGTTTTACTTTACATTTTCAATATACCTGATGCTCTGAAAAAAGGAATATGTAAAGGTATCGTCATGTTATGTGACTTTGGACGATACAATTTCATGAGAGTGGTCGACATTTTCATGCTTTATGCTTCTATTTTGACCAAAAACCTGAATATGGAGGATTGAAATTGACTAACAAGATGTAAAAGAAGCAATATAAACAAAACTATAACCCAAATGATTAAAAAAATATATTTTATTATTTTTTAAAGAGAGGAAACAGTTTTTCCAGAATAGTAAAAAATTTTCGTTTTGAAAAGTTGCAATTTCTTCGTTGTTATTATGTGTATAGATAAAAGTGAAACTGTTTTGAAAATGTCTTCACAATGCCTTTTAAATGAGGTAAAGTTTTCTAAGATCGGTTGATTTAAAAAAAATCACTTTCCGTACCTAGTTCCTGTCAATATAATACTTCCATGGTAAAACTAAATATTATTATACAAGTGAAGAGTGGCAAAAGATACCAGAGGGATATTCAAACTTATTGAGAACAAACTGAAAAACTCATGGCTAAAAAAGAAATAAACAAATAATACTTAACAAGAAACAACATTAAGAACATAGAAAACGACTTAGAAACAACACCACAAAAAACAGGGTGCTCTGAACATTGATTTCAATACTATTCTTAAGCGATTGTCCATACCAAATTATACTAATCAAGTGTAACAGGTGCGATATATATATATACACGTTGTTGGTACTATCATCAACATTTTTAGCACATATTTATCTTTTTTTTAAATGAATCTTGGAATATGCGACAATGCAAACTGTCGCAAAAAGAGGAATAATAGTTTGTTCTCTACGAAGATCTTCCTTTTTACATTATGGGGAATATCAGTCAAGTTGTCATTGATTTAAAGAAAAATATCGTGAAGATCTATAGTAAATAATCCTTGTTAAGACCTTAAATCTGCGTATATCAGTCGTTTGAAGCCCCATCCGTTTATTCTAGTATGAACAATGACTTATGTATAAAATAAAATTTAAGTTTGCTTTAATAAATATAAATTATTATTTAAGGAAAGCATTATTTTGTCATCATAAACATATATTTTCATCATGCAGACCTGCTGAAAATTGAAAAAGGAAACGGAAGTTGATTTTTTTCTTAACTTCCGGTTTCGGCGCATGCCACCTAGCAACATGTAAACATAATGTTATGCCAGTTTCAGTAAAAAAAAAGGTATTTTATGGCATTATTAATGAGATAAGGGAAGCAAAAATTCACAAATTGCATGGCAAATATCTCAAGATATATATGAATCACTAAAATGTCATTATTACAAGTAGTTTTACACGATATCGTGCTGTGCAGAGTGGTTAAGGCAATATGATCATATGGCAATGATAAAGTATTTTAAGCATGTTATTATTGTTAAAGTTCCAGATGCCAGAGACAAATTATTTCATCAAATATACTTCATAACAGGACAAATTCCAACAGATCTAGACAATTTATTAACAATCAATTTGCCAAATGCAGAAAATATCAATCAACTATTAGCGGAGTACATAGAGGAAACAAACCGTTTTAGTGGATAATTTGATACAAATTTCTTTAAATTTTTTATATTTTTAATTTTTCATGCCATTTCAATAACCTAATAAACCATTTTTTAGATTTATTTCACTTCATACAATAATTCTATAATATTTTTAAAGCGCCACCTACAATATATAAGTACAAAGGAGAAACTACATTTGTGATAATTATTTTACAAGAGAGGATAATTTACAAGAGAGATTACTCTGTCATCACGACAAAGATTGAAGATAAAGTTCCTGTGTTGTCTGTGAAATTAATATTGACCACACTTTTATTCATACATGTATAGAACAACAGCAGATTTGAAAAATTATAATAACTTATTTTCTTTTGTTTGTAATTTTCTGTATTCTGTTGCACAGACACTTGTCTCAGAAAAAAAAATGCTATATACCCTTATATAACACAAGGTATTTAACTCGCATTTTTTAAACATGTCAGAATGTCACGAAATTCCGTCATATACCTATTTCACAGTTGTTAACCCCACTAAAACTTGTAATTTCGTAAATCTAAATTGATTTATCTACACAATGGTGTACATTATATCACACCTACTTTTGTTGTCAGAATCATCCGTAGCAATCCTACCAAAGTATGTCAATCGTTATTATTTTGTCTACCGACTACAAGTGCCTGTGTTCTGTTGTCAATGTCGCTGTTGACACTGGATTGTTTCCCTTGTAAACGTTAAAGTCTCGCGTGTACAATTTCACTCCAGATGGTAAACAACTCACATGTACTTTAGATATATAACTTATACATGTAGGTGGCAACTGAACTTAATATATTTTGACAAAAAATTTAATTGTAATTTTTGATTTGTAACCGGAGGGCATGAATTAAACAATTTTATTACAAAATTGCTTAGTTTCATACCTGGGATATGAGCCCTCTGAGTCAGGAATATGACAGTTCTTGTCCATTCGTTTTTGATGTGTTTTGTCATTTGATTTTGCCATGTGATTATGGACTTTCCGATTAGATTTTCCTCTGAGTTCAGTATTTTTGTGATTTTACTTTTTATAAGGCAGCACACTAACTTAATGAGCTTGAACTTCCTTAGCTCAATCGCTTACAGCTGACTAAGTATCTAACCACATTTACCAAGGGAAGCAATTCACCCGTCAAAGATTTATTCTGATGCTAGAGTTTTGCTGATTTTGAGTGCTAATAGTTTTTGCTATTTTAGTGCTTGCATTAGCCTTAACTTAACTCTATATGATTTTATGCTAAACTAATTCTTTTATTTGACAATTGTGTATGTTTAAAACTATTGTGTGTTTTGTGTTGTCCTATTGTGTCTGAATGCACTGTATATGTACTTTAATTGATTATCACTTTATGTATGTCTGTAATAAGCTTGCTCTGAGCTTATGTTGTATTGTTGACTGCTAAACAATTCATTTCAAGTTGAATTCGTTCTAAACCTATTTGTCTAAGATTTAATCAATTCATTCCAACTGATTTTGTTCATTATTACCCACAGGGACTTAATAATTTGTTCCTACTTTTTTAAATCAGTGTACAGTGTGAGTTGAAGTAAATATCAATTCAAAGTTTATGTTATATATATTTCATATAAAACTTATTTGAATAATTCAATTGATTTGATTGTAATATTTATTTTTAGGAATTGTTGAGAAAGAGACACTTAGTTTTGCTGTCCACATACTTGTAGAGTGAAGAAAAAAGACAAAGCCAAAGATGTCATTAACACAAAGTAATAACTTTTAAATTGTGTATCACTATTCATTTACGTATCTCATTCTGAAGCCCCATGCTATATTTGTTGTAAACTATATATAGGTATACAGGTAAACCTCAAGACTAACTTGTCATGAATCTTGGTCCATTCTCCCAATGTCACATTTGCCTCCATTCGTTTTTGAATCCCACAACTTTGCACCCTGCGTTCATTTTCACCATTATTAAAGGTTTCCTTTTCAGTTATTTTTAAATTGTATTTTAGTAACCATAGTAACTGTAAGTAAATCTTACGTAATATTACGTAAATGTATAAGCATACCATGACATGTTGCTACTTAAAAACAAATTTTCAAATCAATTTTTGTCGAGCCTGCAACTTTTGTTGCAGAAAGCTCGACATAGTGATAGTGATGTGGCGGCGGCGTTACTTAACTTCTTAAAAGCTTTATATTTTAAAAGGTAGAAGACCTGGATGCTTCATACTTTGTATATAGATGCCTCATGTTACGAACTTTCCGTCATTCACATGTCCAATGTCCTTGACCTCATTTTCATGGTTCAGTGACTACTTGAAAAAAAAGTTAAGATTTTTTGTAATGTTAAATTCTCTCTTATTATAAGTAATTGGATAACTATATTTGGTATGTGCGTACCTTGCAAGGTCCTCATGCCCATCAGACAGTTTTCACTTGTCCTCGAACTCATTTCATGGATCAGTGAACAAGTATAAAAAAGAAGATGTGGTATGATTGCCAATGAGACAACTATTCACAAAAGACCAAAATGACACAGACATTAACAACTATAGGTCACCTTATAGGTTTTTCTTATACTATATGCAATAGGTCTACTATATTTGGTGTATGGAATGATTGTAAGGTGTACATGTCTAGCTGACAGGTGTCATCTGACCTTGACCTCATTTTCATGGTTCAGTGGTCAAAGTTAAGTTTTTTAGTTTTGGTCTATTTTTCTAATACTTTATGCATTAGGTCAACTATATTTGGTGTATAGAAATATTTTATGATCTATATGTCGGTTACACAGGTTTTATTTGACCTTGACCTCATTTTCATGGTCCATTGCTAAGTGTTAAGTGTTTGTGTATTGGTCTGTTTTTCTTAATTTATAAGCAATAAGTCAACTATATTTGTTGTATTGAAGAATTGTTAGCTGTACATGTCTGCCTGGCATGGTTCATCTGACCTTGACCTCATTTTCATGGTTCATTGATCAATGTTTTGTATTCTTGGTTAATGTTGAGTTTATGTGACAGTTGTAAGAAAGCTTTATATTTAGGTCTATCAACATAATATCAATGATTAGTAAAGAAGGCGAGACATTTCAGCGTGTGCACTCTTGTTTTAATAAAAGTTATGATGAATAAATTTAATACTTTTTCCTTTCAGATTCTATCATGTTGCAAGGCCCTGATGCCATTAGGGCAGCAACAATTCTTGAGGATTGTGTTGACCAGCTTTGTGTTCTGGGAAGAATAATGCCAACATCATTTGACAGTCGTGTTGATGCTGTAGAGGTTGGTATTGAAAATATGATTTGATGTGAAAATGTTTTAAGATGAGAGCGCAAAATGTTATTTATTTATTTATCACACTGAGATTATCAAAATATCAACATGTTCTAGTTTCTAGTATTTTGATTAATTTGTGGTTGTTCAAAAGTATGTTAATGTATAGATATAAGAAGATGTGGTATGAGTGCCAATGCCTCTGGTACAAATAGCCTGATTTGTTTGACAGTAACATGTTTTAATTTACAATTATGTACTATGTAGTCTTGCAGACTTTGCAGATATGTGTTCATAACTTCATGTAGATCATATACATGTATCACTGGGACGGAAAAGGCAATGATCCACCGAAGTTCTTCTTTGCATGCTAACTTTGGGAAAATACTTTAAGAAAAAAATTCACAAATTTTACATCTGATTACTTTTGTCACACTTTTTGTATAGGACTGAAATCTAGCTTGTTCCTTCAAACAGACAATTTTTGCTTATTTTTGAGTCTGACAGTTCATTTGGACTATCATTTTAAAGAAATCAATACAAAGTCCGAAAAGTAAAAACAAAAGATAGAACTGCTAATAGTTTCAGGTTTATTTTTAAGACAAGAACTGTAGCCTAAAATGAAAACAGTTGCATAAGATCAGGCAAACAATTTCCATGCAGTACTAACTGATCCCTGACAGTTGTTTTCAACCTCAACAGTTTTCATCAATGTAAAAGTTCCATTTCAAGTTATCCGTTAAATTATAACATTAACAAATGCATTAAATTAGCTTTCTTGGCTGTAAAATCATATGCTACGTAAATTAAGTGAAATAAATTTAAAATAATGAATGTAATGTACATTTCAGATGGTACAAAGTGAACTTAATCAACTGGTTGCTGGACAGAAAGATTTAGAACAAAGATACCAGACAATTTTAGCTAAGAGACTAGAAATGAGACAGAATACCAAAAATGAAATGAAACTGACAGAAATTGAGAAGGAAGTGGTAGAAAGTGGACATGATTTGAAGAATAGTACACATGTATTTGGTCGCAGTCTGAGACAAAATCCTTTGACAGGAGATAATATTTCAAAGATACAGGCAGACAGGTTAGTTTGTTAAAATGACATTAGATATAACAGTTTAGCACAAGTTTTCATGTTAAAATACCTACGGTTTTACTATAAAGTTGATTGTATAATGACAGAATCGATGGGATGTTCTATTCTGTCTCGCAGTGTCAGTTGTCAGTACAAGGATTAGTTACCTGAAAGTTACATTATCATGGAATATTGATTGTCCATTTTTTGGAGCTAATTGATTCCAATTAAATTATGTTATCGACCAAAATAATTGAAAATTAATGCAGTTATTTGAACAGATTTTTTTGTTGGTTTTGCAATCTTAAAAAATAGGACAATATCTTGTCTGAATGTTATTAATAATGATTTTTTTTTCAATTCAGAACTTTCTGTGAAGATGTTATGGGTGATACCTTGTCAGAACTGATACAGAACTGTAGTTTCCAATGCTTGATTGAATCAGTTGAAAGAGAGAAATTCAAAAAAGCTAAGCTACAAGAAACTATCCAAAAGTAAGTAATATACATGAAAAAATCAACTATAGTCGCCGTCAGCTGAAATTCGTAGCGGTTATCGGTAAAAATAATCTAAACTATCAATCGCATTCACTCGAGATATAGTTTTTCACATTCCATTCATAAATCGCAAAAAGAAAAACCACTACTGACCTACCTTTTAAGTGATCGCACTGTAATAATCCTGACCTTCACTTTTTCATAGACGATTTTGAATGGTGGAATCAGCCATTGTTTTTACCGGAAGTGTTTCCGTGGAGTTCAATTTCATAAAATTTGCATAAAGCGCTGGAAACCTTATCACATCAATGAAAGGAACATTTCAGGAAACTGCGTACAGTGACGAATGTCATATGTAAACAAATGATCCTCATAGAAACGAAGATGGCGGAATTACAATGGAAAAAATTCTGGAAAATGTGAAGGTCAGGATTATTACAGTGTGATCACTTAAAAGGTAGGTCAGTAGTGGTTTTTCTTTTTGCGATTTATGAATGGAATGTGAAAAACTATATCACGAGTGAACGCGATTAATAGTTTAGATTATTTTTACCGATAACCGCTACAAATTTCAGCTGACGGCGACTATAGCACTTCTGTTGATCTCAGCTAATCAAATTAATGTTCCTTGGTCAATAGTGGTCAATCCAAATACTTGCAGAAAATAATATAACTCCAAAAAGATAACAGGTTTTAAGCATTTTTTTATCATCCCTATGTACATTCTGGTAGGCATTGAATCCGCAATCAACCATTTCTGTATATGAAAAGATAACGATATGCCCATGATTGAAACATAATACAAAATCTGAAATCCTCACTGTATGAACATGAAGATAGCATTTAAAAAAATCATAATTCATTTTCATGTGTAATTTTCGTTTGCAATTTAGTTAAATCAAAGGAAACAAAATTTAAGGTTGGCAGTAGAAATTGTTAAAGTAATATTTAGTCATATATTTGTGGAATTTAAAATACTCAATATGCTCAACATAACTTCAAGTCAAGATCAGTAGATGTACATACTTGTTTGAAAGGCAAGACCCCACTCATAAGATTTATAAGGGAATTATCATAAGAACTATTTGTGCTGTTAAGTTTTCATTGAAACAGTCAAAATAAAATTAGCACTGTATCCTATCTTGAGTTTTTGGAAAATCAGCAATTAATAATACAAAACATGTTTTTGTCTGTTTAGGGAGGAAAATGGTAGAAAAAGAGTGAGAGAACTACAGAGGAAGTTACAGGATATTAAAAAAGAAAAAGAACAAGATCTTCAAGATAGAAAAGGCATGATTGCCCACATAAAAGATCAACTTCAAGAGGCCAAAGCTCGAACAAATATGGAAGGAAAATACATAAAGAAAAGTGCAGAAGTTTCTATTGCCCAGACTCAGAAACGGTGTACCATTTCAGAAAAACAAGCACAGGATGAAATTGAGGTATGATATTAAAAAAACAAAAATGTGGTATACATACATGGCACAAAATCATATTATACTACACAAAAAAAGAAATGGACAGTTCTTAATTACTGTTCTTTATCTCAAAGTCCCAGTGAATAGATTTTGAAGAGAAACAGTCTAAGCTACACAAAAATAATCCAAGCAGAATAAAGTCAGTCTAAGCTACACACAAATAATCAAAATCAGGAAACAGTCAGTCTAAGCTACACACAAATAATCAAAATCAGAAAACAGTCAGTCTAAGCTACACACAAATAATCAAAATCAGAAAACAGTCAGTCTTAGCTGTACAAAAACAATAAAATTCTGAAAACAGTCAGTCTAAGACAAAAGCAATTGAAGCAGAATATTTTGTAATGATTTTTATTTATTAAATTATTTTCTTATAGTATTCAGATATATTTATGTGGATATAAAATTGACCAACATACATTAAAATTTTTCATCAGGATGAGAGAAAAAAAACCATGTTAAGCCAATACTTCAAACGAAAAACTACTTTAAAATGTCACCTAGATTGACAAAAAAGTTTATTTATATTATTAATTTGTTATGATCTTATTGACCAATCTGCAATTGTTTTTACAGAAATTAAGACAACAGGTAGATGATGAAGAAAGATCACATAGCGAAATAGAATCATACCTCAGAACCCATCATGATGTAAGTAAATTCCTCAATGATTCAATCTTGATATTTATCAAACTTTTAACTGTTGAATTTTCTGCAATTACTAAATTATGGTTAAAATTGTAATTTAAAGAGATGAATTAGATGTAAACAGATTTCGAACACTAAAATAATTTGCTAACTTTAAAGTGCCATGCATACACTTATAAAATTACTTCTATTGAAGCTTGGTGCATAGATGAAAATACTATTTGCATGACCAATTTTATTCAACATGAATAATGTATAGTATTGTGGTATTTATAAATGAGTATTATTAAAAATTCACATTAAGAACAAAACATATTTATTTTTTTTGGAAATAGGAGAGTACTGTAAATTCAGAAATTATTGCATGCATTTATTATTGCGATTTAAAAAAAATGGACAAAAATGCAAGATTTATTATTGCGATGTCAGGAAAATGTGCATAGACAGGGTTTCCGCTGGCGGTCGCCATTTTCGCAATTTGCGAAAAAATTATAATTGTGGCGATAAAAATTCGTCATTTGCGAAAGAATTTGGCGAAAGAAATATATATAACGATTTATTTTCCTCCATCTTTTTTATTTACTTTTTTTTCGAGTTTCTCGGACTTTACCCGATCAGACAATACTCGGAATTCATCTTGACCTCATTAAGATTGACAGAAAATCAATAATCAGCTGATTGCATTTTATAGCTATCGACAACAAAGGACTAATTAATAAAGGTGTTGATTGAATTGTTTGACAAAATGATATGGTTAAATGGCTTCCGCTAAATGTCACATATATAATTTATTTCCCACTTTACGACGCACGTGTTTGAAGCAAACTTTTGACGTCTCCTCTCCTTTTAAAGATAGTTTAGAAAAGAAAGCTGTTGTTGTGCCGAAAATTGTTCAAAAGAAAGAAAAATATCCGATTTAAAACTTATATTATCCTTTGACTTTAATATAGGTAATTGATTAGGGAGAGTACTATAAAGTCGTTTGAGTGACACACGTTTCAAGCATAGTTTTACGTCTCAACTTTTTCATTTACGATGAGGAAAAGAAAACTATCTTTATGAAATCTATCCAAAAGGTTGTGAACAACCCCTCGAATGAGAATAACCCTTCAATGTAATGACTGCACATGCAATGAGGGATCAATTTCATGTGATAAAAGCTTTTGTTTTGTTGTAAAAACCACTTCTTAGTACAAAAGGGCACATCTGTATTTTTCTTTTAAAGAAACTGTCCCTTCAAACTTTACTGGTATTATATGATCAAAACATGTCCATTAATTTTGTTATATTCCAGGACTTATATCTTCTTTATTGTTAAAAGTATAGTGGCCCCCTCCTTTAGAACAGTTGTTTAAGATACATTGAATATTTTTCCCTTTCAAGTTTAAAAAAATCTGTTGTTTTTAAGTAAATGTTAAGTGTTTATTCATTAACATGTAGACTCTAAAATAAGTTTGAAGGAGTAATCATAGACACAATGGGGCAAAATCGTCTTATTTAAGGGAGGGGGATGGGTAGAAAAAAGGTAACTTTTAAACGATAAATATATTTATGTTACTTGGCGAAAAAAATAATAAAGTGGCGAAAAATATATTTTTTTGGCGAAAGAGGTGGCGAAAAAAATAATTGACCCAGGGGAAACCCTGTGAATAGAGATATAATTATGTATCAGATATAAGAATGCAAATTCTTATTGTTGCAATACTCACTCAGTTGCATTTTTTGCATTTATAAAAACCTCACAATAATTTCTGAATTTACAGTAGTTAATGATATTCATTATAGATACAGATAATTTGATACAGAATGTCAATTATGAATAAAACATCATTGCTCTTCTTATTTTTCAGGAACTTGAGAAAAAAGAGAAATTTTGGCAAGAGAAGATGGAAAAAGATGTAGACGCTAAACAGCATGAATTGACAGTCATAAAAGCTGCTAATCAGAAAGATTTTACAAGACTTCAGGAACTTACAAAACTGGTAGATATTTGTTTCATAGAGGATTTAGAATGTCTGATTTTATAAGTTCAATCTGAGTGATTTTTTTTCGTCTTATCTTGATGCCTTTCAAGACAGAAGGATGCTAATCTGGCAGTGACAGTTTAAACACATTAAATTAATTTGTATAATTCTTTAGGAAGAAACCATGAATACATCATATCTTGTATACAGACGACTTATCTTCTGATTGTTTTGGTCTGCCTCTAAACATTTTATTATAAAACATCCACGATTGCACCAGGGTACCACAGTGCATTAAAGTCCTGGGAAGAACACTGCCATTGTCCTCGACCAAAACTTCATGTTTCATTGAAAACTGTATTGTGTGTTTTTAATTTTTCTTATTGAGAAAAAACGAAATAACAATATTTTGTATATTAAATCAATGCAAGGTATACATGTCCATCAGCCAGGTATTATCTGACTTTTTCCTCATTTAATGGATCAGTAATGATCTTTTAGTTTTCATTGTAAGGTTTGTTTCACAGATACTTTAAGCAAAAGATCAATTTTATTTTCTGCATGAAAAGATTGTAAGGTGATGTATATCTGTATATTTTAAATTTTAGTTTTTTAGTAGAGTATAGTATTTTTGTGTTTTGTAAAAATTATGCTTTATGTATGACAAGATACAATATAAACACAGGAAAACTAAGTAATTTTTCAATACTGTATAGCCTTGTTTATGTTAATATTTTTAATTCCAGTACAAAGAATATGAACAAGTTGTTGTTGAAGACAGAATTGAGAAGGAGAAGGCAAGGAGGAAAGCAGATCAAGAGGGCATTGAACTCAAAGCTAGTATTAGAGTAAGTAGTCATTACAAAGAAAGGGAGATAAATTCATTGCTACTCTTGCTCTGTTTGATTTGCGTTAGTTGAGTTTACCAGGCAAGGGAGATTGGCTAGATAGTGGTTATTTAGATTATTTCTTTGAATGGTCCTATGTTGGAACTAGGGTAACTCTTGATTAATATAAAACCGATTAAAAACCTGTTTTAATTTATATACTGTAGCCTATTGTCACAAGTTGAAGATTTCAAGGATTTACACCTTTTTGGTTTAATTTTTAATTTTTCTTTAATTCTAGATTGTTCTAAAGTCTGAGTATTTATATAGTGTACTCCTAATTTATATAGTAAAATCTGTCATAAGTGAAAAATGCTGTGGATTTATAAATTTTTCTTGATATTGCACTTTCATTCCACAATTTTGTGCTTATTTTTTTGAATTCTCAAAACTGTTTTAAAAAAAGCTTATTGAAAATTAGCGCTTTATGTGTGAGCCACTCTTTTCACCAACATTTAATATCCCATAAAAAATTAATCCATAGAATCACTTGTTGAAAAATGTTATTATTTTTGGTATATTCAAAAGAAAAAGATTGTTTAGGAAAATGTCTCAAGGTATCAATCTTTCTTGAAAATCTGTGAACTAAATTAAACAAATTCTAAAATATTGTGAATGTGAAATCTGAAATATTGGGCATGTTTGTGAATTAAAGTGTTGAGTTATTTTTCAAAGTGAGATGATTTAAAAAAAAAACACTATCATTTTGTGTTAAAAAAGGGAGACAATTTAACACTTTTTATCATAAACTTAGGTATATATTAATAAAATATCATTTAGGAGAGTCAATACATTTTTTCATTGTTTTGTCAGTTATTGTGTTGAACATGAAATTTTCTTGTTTAACACGATTATTCTCAATATATGGAATACATTTTATTTAGTTTATTTTTAGGAGAGCTTAAAAGCTTCTTCAACTGTCGTTTTGCAAATTTATGTTGAACAGTGATTTTACGTTTAAACTGTAATCAAATTTTGTTGAAAATACAAATATAAGTCAGTTGTGTTGTTTCAATGCATAGGATGATATAGTCCAAATAATTATGACGTCTGGCAAGGCTATTTTATTTTTTTTTCTGGGAAGCCTTCCTATGACGTCATAACACGGAAGCCATTTTTTACGTCTGGACTTAGAGTGCAAATTTTGGGGGGAACTTTGCGACCTAATTTTGACATGAAATTTTCTTTGCCAGCTAGAAATGTTTACGTAGTTACAAAGTCCTACCTTTTTTGTGCTTATTGATGCAAAATATTTCCAGAAATATCCAAAAGAAATGATAAAATAAGATACGATTCCATTTGAGGTGGACAAATATTTCTTTTGCTTTCAACATGATATCCCAGAACTACTAAAATACATCACTTCCGAAGAGTATAAAATATTGAACTCGGTAAAATTTGACAGACCTGAATTTCCGGATAATGTAAATCGAAAGTTCTGGAAATTCAGGTCCATTAAATTTGACTGAGTTTGATTTTTTTTTATATTCACCGGATTTGATGTTTCTTGGGAGTTCTGGGATATCATGTTGAAAGCAAAATAAATATTTGTCCACCTCAAATGGAATCGTATCTTATTTTATCATATTTTTTTTATATTTCTGGAAATATTTTGTATCAATAAGCACAAAAAAGGTAGGACTTTGTAACTTTATATAAACCACAAAAAAATACTTAACTTGAACCAGATAGATATTGAGATACTGTGTTAATTTAAGCACTTTCATGAAATTTATGATTTTTTACCAATTAGATAGTGTTGTTCCTAGTTTCTGCAGTCTTTAAAAGTTCTCATCAAGTTGGACTTTTTGTTACCAGTTAGTGCCCAACATACATTTAGTGAAAAACAAACTTATATTAATACACAGTTTGATTAATCTTTGCATCATATATATAAGGTCAATAGGCTATTTGCCAATTCCTGTAATTAACCCTGTTATTAGAGATCCCTTTCTTAGTTGTCTCCCTTACGAAGGACAATAATTTGTATTTACAATGGAGAGCTAGCAGAAAGATCATAATGTGAGGAATCTTTGAGGTTTTCAAATCTTTTAATTACATTAATTTGTTGTTAAGCTGAATACTTTTGACATCAGAAATTAGTTAAACCACCGATACATCACTTTCAATCCATCATGCTTTGCATTGGCAAAAGTAAATTTTGTCCAGTATGGAACCGGTGTACAATTGACAAAGGGAAGAAATTTGTTTAAAAAGTGTGTAATAACAGAATTAAATCGGTAATTGGCAAATGGACTATTAGGAATTATATTATATTGCACAAACAGTTGAAGAAAATTCACAAAAATCAAAATTTTTCATTCTTTATTTCTCTGTTTTACAGATCCAAGCCTGGTGGAGAGGAGTCATGGTTAGAAAAGGATTTGGACCATACAGTAAAAAGAAGAAAGGAAAGAAGGGCAAAAAAGGAAAGAAAGGAAAGAAGAAGAAGTAGACTTGAAAATTTTCAAATTTACTTATGTAATTATTGTTTACCATGGACTGTGATAATGAACAAGTTATTTTTATTTTTATCTTAATTTTACTGTATATTTTAAAATGTCAGAACATAAAGTTTTTGTTGTGAATATATAAAATAAAGAAAATAAAACTCTTATACATATTTTATTAATTATATACATGTAATATAATGTGTAGTTACGATGAACAATACAAGGATGCTTTTGAAATAAGCAGTTTAAAAATCTAGTTTAAACAAAATCACTGAAGTGCGAAGTTACAGCCTTTCCTGGTAATATGATTGTAGGATTTGTCAATTTTCAGCCCTTCCAAACATGTATGAGCATTTTAATAAAGAGGTACAGAGCATAGCAACGTAAATTGAAGCTATAATTGTTAGCAGTTACAAGTTGGGACTGTTATAAATGATTACACAAAATTAGATCAGTTTTCAATTTCAGTGAAAACTCTGGATTAGAAACAGTAAATACTTAAAATCTTAACAATCTAGAGATTTATATTTTAAAACTTTGCTTTCAAGCTCACCAGGCCCACAGGCCCAAGTTAGCTAATCTCATCACTTGTGTCCAGCATTGTCTTTTAATTTTACAAAACTGTTGTCTTCTGGGCCCCAATATTTATTGGGGTATCTAGTTTAAAGAATACCTATAGGTAAAATGCAAGTTTCGTCTATAATCTTGCAAACTCCTATGCATAAAGAAAATCTTGACAGGGACAGAAATGGTCACAATGTTGAGGTCAGTTGCTGCATATTTACATCAAAACTGCCAGACGACCCTTTATAAATGACAAATTTTACCAGTTTAACAAAGTTTTGCCTGTTATTTTTAAAAAACTATGGTTGATAGAGATTTTAAATAGCAAAAGTCAACATGACTTGCGTCATCAGTGGAGTCATCAAAAGAATTATTTCCCTTTTATAATAGGATTTTTTTGTACTGCCTAATAACTTAAAGAAGCTGGCTTGTCATGTTGGGATTTTTGTCAGATTTTTGGAATCCTTTGGTTTTATCCATTTGAATGCATAAAAAAATTTTGCCCGGTGACCCCCATTTTTCTTTTGATAATTCTTATACATGTATAATGATAAGCTGTCTGTTAAAGTCTTTTAAAATTTTAATTACTTTTTAATAGTTTTTGAGGACTTTAACTTGTAAATGATAAAGCTATGGAAAGTCAAGAGAGAACATTTTCCCGCCAAAATTCCAATGGCTAATATATTGAAAACGAGCACAGTGACCTATATATTTTTTTTGCTCTTTGGATTCCTTTATTAATCCCCTATCAATATAAACTAGTGTTTTGAAAAGTTAATTACTTTGAAACCGAGAAGCGAATTCCCTTAAAAATTTCAAAAGACAGACAATTTGAATAGTAAAAATAGTCAGCAAGACCAGATCTACAAACAAGTTTAATGGCCGAAATCTTCAGTTGACTCCTTTTTGGAGTTAAAGTTCTTTAATGACTATTTTTACAAATATTTTTTGTGTTTTTGCCCTTTGCTGATCATGCACACACATTGAGGTGAGCGACACTGGTTCTTTAGAACTTGTAGTTTATTAAATGAAGAAAAAAAGTTGATGTTTTGCAAATAATTCACAGTATTTGTAATTTATGCAAAGAATCTATTCATAAACAGAGATGTTGGGCATAGAATAGTACTATTCAGGTTGGTGGACATAAAAAAATCAATGAATATGTTACATAAGATATGGAATATCCACTCATGAACATCTGCATATAAAATAATTCAATGTATATATAGTTTCATATTCATACAAAAAAAACATGCAAGAGGAGTTGCAGTAAAAAGGTGTGTACTTTACAGTTCCATCTGCATAACTTTACAACTTCAATAAATTGGAACATCCTGTCCTTCCATCATACATACCTGTATTTAGATTTAACTTTGTACAATGTAACAAGTATCACTAAAATAAAGAGGTAGGGCAAATTTTACTTGAATTCATTTCTCACCACAGCAATTAAAAAAGGCTTGCAATCTTTTTACAAATACATCTACATTATGCAGCTGGATGTACTTGAGATTCTAACAATAGTGTGGCTTATTTCAATACACATGACCGGTTGGAAAATACCTGAAGATAACTGAAAACCACAAATTTGACAGATTTTGTCAAATTTGAATAATACCAATAAAATGTGAAATAATGATGTTATTAACCTAATTTAAAATGTATGTTGGATTTAAAGCTATAGATGGTCTTTTAGATACATTTTTATTCTCTTTGGTGAGAGACATCCTTCGTTGAAAAAGGACAATTAAGATTCATAACCAGAGACAATTGTATTATGATCTATTATAGGTGTCATACCACCAATTACTCCCTCAAATTTAGAACGTATGTGAAAGTAGGCCTACTCGGACAAAAAAAAGTGCATTTGATGTCATTGTTCACCTAAACTAACTAACAAATTTGCAGAAATGAAAGTTTTGTTGAAAGAGAAATATATTAAGACTATTTTGAGCCAAAATTTACCTGTCTATGAGTTTGCATTAAAAATTGAGGATTAATGCGCTCCATAGTATACTAATTTAAGATTTCCAGAAAACCAGGGGTTATTTTTAGTGGTACCTCCTTTCGGAAGCTCTCTGCTTTCTTATATGATTTTGAATGTATGTTGAAAATTGGCATGCAGAAAGGTGACACCTGTACAATTCAGGATATACCTAGTTTCTATGAAGTTAAACTTGAGGTAAACTATTTAGAAAGCTGTGAAAATTGCAAAATTTGGTTGAACAGATAGGGACTTTTAATTGGTGGTATGACACCTTTAAGCAAAATGCGGTGAAACATCAAAATCAGAAAACAATTGTTTTTTTTTGTCTTAACTGATCATTTGAGATAAAAGTAGCCACATTTCAATCTTTTTGGGGGCAAAATGTCACATATTGCAAATTTAGAGCCTAAAACTTGAGTTTGTCCTATTTTTAGCTTTTCCCATCCTGACAATATGCTTTTATATAAAAAATGTCCTAAATAATGTTATAAATGCACAGAAAGGTATTCTGTGGTGTTAAACATTGAAACATAAGTTGTTTACTACCCCCCAAAAAATTTTGTCATGCAGATTTAATGAAATTATTTGATTTTTACCCCTTATAGCATTGCGTCATACTATGTACTTGGCAGATAGCATAGCCTAATGTAAGCACTGCAGAAACTCACAAAAGCACCATTTATTATTCCAAATGAAATTTTTATATCTTAAATTTTATTAACTGATGTAAATAAACACGGTTAAATGACCATGACTGCACTTTTGATCAATTTGTAGTACTTTACTGACACCAGATGAAAAAAAGGGGGGTCAATATTCCTCGACACTTCAATACCTTGGATTTTTTACTAAATTCATTGCAAAAATTGTTGGAAGTCTTTAAAGAAGTAGAACAAACAAGAAAAAATTAGCAAACAATGATCTTGATATTGAAAGTTTATGTTCCTGTAGCCCAAAATGAAATTTTCAAGTATTTTCTATCAAAGTCATACATTACAGTCAGTTTAAATTGAGCTGTGAAATTTTTACTATAAGTCGCATAATGCTCAAATAGGCTGTTTTTAACTACAAATTGACTAAGGATTAAGAATAAAGCAAAATAAAAGATTTCTAATCAACTTTTTTGTCTCTTTAGGTGTCATACCACCAATTACTCCCTCAAATTTAGAACGTATGTGAAAGTAGGCCTACTCGGACAAAAAAAAGTGCATTTGATGTCATTGTTCACCTAAACTAACTAACAAATTTGCAGAAATGAAAGTTTTGTTGAAAGAGAAATATATTAAGACTATTTTGAGCCAAAATTTACCTGTCTATGAGTTTGCATTAAAAATTGAGGATTAATGCGCTCCATAGTATACTAATTTAAGATTTCCAGAAAACCAGGGGTTATTTTTAGTGGTACCTCCTTTCGGAAGCTCTCTGCTTTCTTATATGATTTTGAATGTATGTTGAAAATTGGCATGCAGAAAGGTGACACCTGTACAATTCAGGATATACCTAGTTTCTATGAAGTTAAACTTGAGGTAAACTATTTAGAAAGCTGTGAAAATTGCAAAATTTGGTTGAACAGATAGGGACTTTTAATTGGTGGTATGACACCTATATGTCTCTGTTCATAACATATCAAAAAGCCACACATTTTGTTCATAAAGAGATTTTTTCAAAAACCTGAGACCCAAGAAAAACAAATATCTATATTATAGGCTCTAAAAACCTTGCATTTAGGAGATCTTGTCAAAATATGATGATTAAGTGTATTTTTCAGACCTTGAAGCTTTACAAAAACCTTGTCCACAACTTATGATACATAATGTTATGTAGCTAAAAGGTGCAAAGATTAATGATTCCCTATATAACCAATTGTTTCGGGAAAGGGGGGCTCTAAATCCGCCTCTGTATAATGGCTTAAGTAAAACTAAGTTTAAATCATCTATAGTTTGTATTTCCCGCTATTTTAACTTAAATTTCATTCTGGAACTCTTATGACTTTACCTTGCAGTTGTACAAAAATATGTTGTCCGAATGTAAATTAGTGATGTAAACAGGAATGGCGGATGAGGAAAATCCTCATTTAAAACATAGGTATTTTGTGTATTTATAGCAAGATTTTCTCATTTCAAAGTTCAAAGACAAAACTTAAACTCATGGGTTTACTTTGCTCAATGATCTGAAAAGTTGTCATTATGTAGGAATATATGGAAACGTGTTTTCATTTCGATACGCCCTCTGACTGCATGACTATGAGACCTAGATCCCTCTGCCTCTGGTTTTAATATTCACTCTCAATTTTACCAGGACCCAGAGTATGAATGTGATTTTTTTCTTCTATATCAGATCGCTTACTGATGTCCAGTTCAAGATTAAACACATACATTCAACAGGTTGGGAACAAACCCCCTGTATGGTGATTATACCTGTATAGAGGGATAATCCTTCTTTAGAGGGTAAAAATTATCCCTCTATAGAGGGGTATTTTTGTTTGCACTGGATTTAAAGCAAATTGGGGCAGAATGGCATTTTCTAGTTATATTGGCTATAATCTCTAGCATTATAAGATAACTTAGATAAGATAACTTTATTAGCACTAACACATTGACAATAAATGGTTATGGCAACAAATTAAAGACTAACTACAATAACATATATATACAATGAAGGAGTGACAGTGGATAATTATGAGAGAAATATATAAAAAATAAATGAGAAGCATATACATTATTACAAAAATCAAGTACCTTTTAATAATGAGTTTCTCACCAACAAGCATTCATTCAAATAGTTGACAACAATTTTTAATATTGTTTGGGAATTACTATTTAGAATTGATATAAGTAAGTTATATGATAAGGAAGAAAATTTGTTGTTCAATAGAACATTATTTAATTTTTTAATAAGGTTATCTCTCACATATTTATAGGAGGAACATTTTAAAAGAAAGTGAAGTTCATCTTCAATGTCTCCATTGTTACAGCAAAGGCATACCCTATTCTGCTTTGGTATTTTTAGATATCGCCCTCTTTCAATAGATAAAGTATGAGCACTTAACCTCAATTTACATAATGTTGATCTATCACTTTTGGATTTGCATTGATCAACATACGAGGGTCTTTTATTTGGTTTATAAAGTATATTAAAAAAGTTCATTTTTTTATTTTGATTGATGTCAGTCTCTTGCTTTTGGAAGGCTATATCATTGATTCTCTCTTGAATGTGTTTTAAATACATCTTAATATCAATAGGATTTAGATTAATAAAATGAAAACCAAGTCTTGAAAGGAGATTTTTCATATTTATTATCCAAGAGTTATTTTTTTCAGTTGCTTTATATATTTTTAGGGCAAGTGAATTATTTGATTCAAGTATATGAAGCCAATATTTTATTGCTGAAAATTCTATTCTGGTATATAAAGGCAATCTATTTAGCTCGGCTAAACATGCAGCATTTGATGCTTTACAATGTATTCCTAGAATTTCTTTAATAAATTTATACTGCAAGTGTTCAAAGGGATCTGAATCCCTGTGTTGTTTGCCTATTCCCCATACTTCACTACCGTATAGAGCAATAGGCACAACTAGGGAGTCAAATAATTTTTCTTATATGCATCAACATATGCACTTTACTAAAAATTGGGATAACCAGTTTTCTGCTAAAGTGACAAAACTTGCAATCTATTGTATACCTATCTGAACACCTGATTAACAACAAAAGGAATAGTTGACCTTTAAATTTCATGTTAAATCTAACAATAGAAATTCTGTTCAGTGAGGCATAAGTGAGTAGAATTTACCTGATCATCACAGCTTACAATCATGGTTGACAATAGATTTTATATTTAGTCAGATAAGCATCAAACTGGGCATGTGCATATTAAATTAAGTACATCAATTGGTGCATCAACTGTTCCAGGTTACTGCCATAATAAGAAGAGAATGCCATTCTGCCCTAATTTGCTTTAAATCCAGTGCAAACAAAAATACCCCTCTATAGAGGGATAATTTTTACCCTCTAAAGAAGGATTATCCCTCTATACAGGTATAATCACCATATAGGGGGTTTGTTCCCAACCTGTTACAAGCCAATGAAAACATGAAAAAAACAAAAAAAACTTGCAATGCTCAGATGCTAATCTTAGATGTTCTCAATTTGGAGGGTTGCCTCAATTCTGTTCACACCTACTGTACATGTGGTCCATGTATGTCTTATATCTTCAGCATTTATGCTACATTATCAAAATAGTCAAGTGATTTGTTGATCTTATTTCCTGTTGTGACGTTTTGGATAAGTAAAGATTTCGTATAGTGGGTGATACATTGTACATGCAAATGGAGCAGGTCTCTACAACACTTACCCTAAGATCATGGGATTCTATTAGGGTTTTTTTTGTTGCAAGGTTTTTATTAATGAGGGGGGGTAGGAGGGGTCCTGATCCTGAAATCCCGGGCTTACTTACTTACTGCCCTTGTACGCCATTGGCTTAAAAACATGAAATCCTGAGGTCTCAAATTTAAAGAAATTTAAATCCCAACATCCCAAAATTCAAAAAAAGAATTCCCAGATCCCAAAAAGGATCAATCCCGAAATCCAGAGCTTAAAAACACCTGATTCCGACGTCCCAAAAAGGTCCAGCCCTCCTCATTAATGGGAATAATGCGACTGAATCAGTGTTGCCATAATATATCATGCATTCTTAAGTCTGTATATCTGATACAAATAATTGTATGCAGATTTTCATGAAATCGTAATAATTAATCTCGCATTTTAGTCCATAGTCCATGCATTCTACAAAATACGCTAAAAAAAAATGCATTCAATAATTTCTGAATTTACAATACCCTAAAACGTTGTAAAAGGATTTACCTTATGACATCATAAGTGATTAATAAAGTCATGTAAGTATACATCATCTAATGCATTAATGTACTGTGAAGGATGTTAAACCACTCATTTATTGATACTTAAAATAAATGGTTTAAAGAATTGCAATAGATATAAGTTCTTAATATGAATACTTTATACATATACACAACAGCCCGGGTGGATTTTGCTTTTTCCACCGGCCCACCTGTGCCCACCCTAGCTATAATCTCTTTTTTTGTAAAAATAGTGATAACAAATGCTTATCTGCTTTTTTCAATTGACTGTACTTGCAAGTCTTTTGATTAAACAAAAGAAATTGCATGCCCACTCCTATGGGTGGGCAGAGTGGACAAGCTAGAAATTTTGCCCACCCCATACCTGTCAATTCCAACTGACCCGTATTCTGCGGGTGTGACCTGAGATTTTCACAATTCTGAGGGATCACCTGGAACACCTGCCGGGTCATTGAAATAACCCGGGAATTCCGAAAAATGACCCGATTTCACCCATATTTCTTAGCCTTGAGATTGATTTCATAAGTAATATTCCTTTGAAATACCGGCAAATTCGTAATTCTTCCATGAACAGGAAGTTCATCTAGCTATGTAAACTGTCAAATTAAGTGACCCATTAAGTGCATGGCTTCACTTGACAGCTTTAGTGTCAAACACACTGTTAATTAACACCAATTACCTTAGCTTTAGGTCGTAAATAAATTGCACCATTGGTTTACAAACTGAACTAGAGTTACTTCCCCTTATTTGTCACCATTCAAAATGATTCCTTATATTTACGTTTTATGGGTGAAAAAGATTAAATCATAAAAATATAAAATTCAAATACATATTGAAAAATAACTTTTCATTATTTTTATACCTTTATACAATTTTTTTTAAAAAAGTTGAAAATTATTTTTTACATTTATACTTCCTTTAACTGTATTACTATATTTTATCATATTCTAATTTCCTTATTAAATGAAAAATATTATGGCTAAAGGCTACATAGTCAATAGTCTCAAACATTTAAGAATTACATTAAGTTCTATTGTTTGATGAATGTAGTAATTTTTCTCAAAAAGTAAAGCACATAAGACTGAGTTACACAAAGGAGAAGGACCGATTTTGGCCTCAAATTTTAGGTTCATCTTACGAAAGATTTTGACCACTTTTTAAACACTTAAGTGTCTATTTCATTTGAATCAATTGATTTATGTGAAAGATTTTAACTGATTTAGTCATTAAAAACAACCTGATTCAAGCTCAAATATGAAAAATCTACCAAATATGCCAAAAAATGTCACTTTTCAGATGATTTTTGTCAAAAATGAAAGTGGCCGCATCCGTGTTCATCCTCAACCTTTATATATGTTATGTATTATCATAAAATACAACTTACATTTCAATATTAAGGATGAACACGAATGCGGCCACTTTCGTTTCACACGAAAACTGTCTAAAATTTAACTAAAATGCTAGAATTGTGAAGATTTCAGTAATTTAGCATGACTTAATGGTGCTAGTACCCAATATATGTGCATTGTATTGTCAAAAACAGTCCATATTTATGTAGCAGAAGCATTCTACTGTCCAATAAATAACTAAAAGTTTACATTTTAACAATTTTGTAAAACTGCTATATTTTGGGGCCAAAAAGGGGTCTTACTGGACCTACTCCTTTATAAAAATCTTTAAAAGTGCAATGAAATAATATTTAATAAGATTTAAAATGACTTAACAAAGTGAACATGCATTGATGTTTTGGTATCTTTGATATACATTATAAGAAAATGTACCATAAATACTGAAATTCAGCCTGAAAAAGTTCGTACGCGTTATGACCTGAGATTTGATTCTTCAATGCAGGTCATGACCTGCATTTTCATCGACACAGGTTGACAGGTATGCCACCCGGTGCCCACTCCCACTGTGGACGGGTGGACAAAGCAAAATCCACCTGAGCTGTAGTGTATGCTAAGTCCAACCATTTTCAACTGATCTTACAGAATATGCTTGCAACAGATATCACTTCTTTAGCAGTGTGACAGATACATGTATGCTTCATGCCATGGTCTTATATAGCCAACAGAAAAAAAATAACATGAAAGATTAACCCTGACTGTTTTTTCAAGATACAAGTGCACTAGTATACTCTCAGTAGAAGTATTAACCCTAGAATAAACCTAGTCAGAGTATGACAAAGAAGAACTAGAGGGCAACGTTTTTTGTGCTTTTAAATCCACTCGGCCAGAGGCGACAAAATTATTTAAAAGTACAGTTGACATGACTAGAGAACATCTTACTAATCAATAAATATGATTGATTGTTTCAGATTAGATCATCATTACTTGATAAACAGTTTGAAATCTGTAGTGGAAGGTTTATTGGCCACTCACAGTACAGATGTTTGGAGTACTTATGGTGGATTAAATCGTGTTACAAAAGAAGTAGAAAAAATTCTCTACCATGGATTGAGAAGTACACAGGTATTTTGTCTACTTGTCCTAATGTGGCTATTGCTAGGTCTATGTGGTGTCTAATTGTCTCATACTTTATCTACAGGCCCAACCTCTGCATATAAAAATAAGAAGATTTGGTAGGATTGCCAATGAGACACCTCTCTACACGAGACCAAATGACAGAATTTAACAACTATTTCATGTATATATATGTGTATGTATCTATTTTATTTGAAAAAATCTCAAAAATATTAGTGGGTCTGTAGTCCAAAAAAGTTTTTTTTTATGAATACTGATTTCAATGATATCACTCTCAGACCTAGTAGTCTACTGTACTTATTTTGGTTTCGGTCTTAAATTTTAGATGAACATTTCCATATATATAGTGCAGACTGTGCTTCTGTTAATCTATCATATTGTGGCATGTTGGGCCCCTAGGATAGATGAGGGGGATAGGACCTTTATCGGGACTCCGGGATCGGGTGTTTTTAAGCTAGGGATTTCGGGATTGACACTTTCATGATCTGAGAATTCTTTTTTTCGGATTACTGGATGTCGGGATTAAACTTATTTAAATTCGGGACCTCAGGATTTCCTGTTTTTGAGCCCGGGATTTCAGGATCAGGACCCCTACTATCCCTCCTCATAGATAGGTTATGTTAGTTTTTTTTCCTGCAACTATTTTAATTCCATGTACTTGAATATTTCTGTCACTGTTCCTAACTTCCTATTAGTTTTTATTTGAGGGTTTAGTACACAATCCACTAACATCAACTAATATTGTGTTAGGCTATTACTATAAAAAAAAAAAATGAAAACAGTATGAATGACTGTGTTGGTTCAGAAATTTGTTTCTGTTTTGTTTGTGATTCTATGATTAAAGCAAAATTTAACAATCCTTTTTACTTTCATGAAAAACATTTTATGAATTGTTTTATCAATTATAAAGTTAATTTATAACCAGTTTAGCCACATTGTATAAGTAACTTGTAAAACAATTTTTTCAGGGAAAGTTTGGAAGTCAGGTGGATTTCTGGCCCTTTGTACATGGACTTAAGAGACTGAATCCTATCCAGTCTCCATCTATTGATAAAATCATTAGATTAGCCCACACCACACAGGGAATTGATAAAGGTCATGTATGGGTCGAGGAAGGTTTGAGAGAGCACAATCTTACAGCTCAACTACAGACTCTAGTACACAACAGAGAACATTTAAACCAGTTTTATTTTGGTTTGTACACAATATAAAAATGCATATTATGAGTACAATAATTGATAATTTTTTTTCTGGAATTTCTAATATTATGACAGGTGACCTTCTTTGCAATAAATTATTATGATACTCTATTAAGTGAGATTTCTTGTATTTTTGTTCACAAATTTAGAAAGTATTAAAAAAAGTAAAGTTCCAAATCCATCAAGCAAAGTTGACCTTTGTTTGATTTGTCTATTTTTAAGGTCTCTTTTGATTATTCATCTCCTCAGGTACCATATTCAAGTTTTTATACATCACTCACTTTCAAATTTCCTGGCCCTTTATTATTGAAGAGGTGATAATGACAAAAATATAAAGATGTGAAGAAATATGTCCTGTTTTTTACCTATTATTTTATGAATTTTCACCTAATTTTACTATTTTAATTTCAGATTACAGTTTCCTAAATACTAAAGAGTACTTCCATTCTATGTGCCTATGTCTACAAGCAGTAGAACAGAACAAAGTTACCCTTTTGGCAGAACTAGATGTCAATCTGGTATGTTTTCTTCAGTATATATTTTTGTTCATCAGGTTTACAGTTTCATATTTTGATTTTATTAAATATGTGTAGTTGTTTTAATCAATCTTCAAACAAAAATGGAGAAAACATGATATAAATCAGGTTATGTTGCTAATAGTCTAGTCTGTCTACGGCAAATAATGCATAAATCTAAACAAATTGCAACAGAAATGGTTTCAACAGTTTTGTAATACCAAAGCATGACGCAATCATATATTAAAAGTCTAGAAAAATCGTACGATCGGAAATCCCCATTTTTGGGCTAAAAACATTAATTTTAACAAAAAATCGATGAAAATTGTGAAAAAATTAAAAAATCGGAATTTTAGCACTACGTTAGCCAGACAAATGTCAAAAACGAATTAAGATGACTAAAACAACTACAAAGAACATTTCCGAAGTAAAATTTACAATCCAGAGTAAGAACTTATTGGTAGAATTATCCCTTTTAATGATAAAATCACGAAAAAATGCAAAAAAATCGATATATTTGAGATTCATATATGGCTGTTTTCAAACGTTTTACTTTGAAGGCAGCTTTATAGTAAAGACATTAAATTTAATATTATAAATTGCCTAAACTGTTCAATAATTGTTTACTTTGTTTTAACTTGGTTACTTTCGTTATCATCAAAAAGTATAAGAATGGTAAATACAGTTTCTGAAAAATCTATCATTGAAAATATTTGATTTTGTTTCAAATTAACAAAAAAAACAGACAATTTTGATATAAGTCTCCCTAACGTATGGTTAAATGTCTCTGCAATGTACATGCATATTGATGCATTCACCTATCGTCAAGTTCATCGGCTTCTGTAATGTTACTTGTATTGGAACAATTCATTCCACGACATTCCCCACATGCTGGGGAACAGTCTATTCCGTGTTTACGACATAAGCATCGTTTTGTGTCACAATTCAATTTGCAATTACATCTAATTATCCTAAGAAGCTTTTCGGGAGCCGGTGGTAGTAATGCTCTAATTGGAAGCAATTTATTGTCCTCAACATGCCAACCCCAGTCCTTTGGATCTAATTTATCACCTTTCCCAATCCAAACTTGCGTTTGATGATAAACCCTTATGCAATGTAGCTTAGCAGCATCAGATGTTGGTGGGAGAGTGTGCACTTGTACATATATATTTCCAACGCAAACTTTTGAGGCAAATATTCTGTAACGCAGCATATCTAATGTTTCAACATCTAGTAACCCTCAATATAATGCAACAAATATTTGTTCACCTGCTTTATGAATTCTCTCAACATTGGACTCCTGGCAAAAGACAGCTGCATGATCTTGTAATTTAATGTTAGTACTTATTTTCTTAAAAACAGTGCCCTTGCCTTGACCAAAAATACGAGATGTTGTGTCGCATCCGCTAAAGGCGTGTATGAATGGCAAAATATTGCAAACAAGTGGTCCAATTTTTCTCCTTGTCTCTGTTATGTCCCAAATCTTTATTTTGTGAGTGTTTTGCTTGGCTTCTGATTTGAAGTAAATCTTGTTTATGGCATCTTTTGAATGATAACAGAGCAGTATGAGTAGGTCAGTGTCCTCTCCTATGACGGTAGTTGTATGTTGTTTCGACTTTTCTATTGCTGTAAGCACAATCTTGAGATCAGCAATCATCTTCTGCATGGATAACTTGAACATGTCCGTCTTTAAGTTTTTCTCCAAGGGTATTGATAAAGTGCTGTTTATTTTCTGAATTTGAAAGAAATTCGTCTTTTTTTGTTTTGATTGGTGTGGCATTGTTAAAATTGACTTTTGGAGATATGATTCCTTTAGTACGTCTGAAATGAGTTACGTCTTTTGTAGTTGGAACTGATGGATATCCGTCAAACACAACAGTTGCATCTGTATAGTGATTGTTAACATAATTGAAGTAAGTCATACATATGGTGTCAACTGTAGCTCCTTTTGCCCATGGCAAACGGTGTATAAGAGAACCACCATCAAGTACAAAGTGGGTTTCAGTTGGTGCTTTTGGTTTAAGTCCAATCAAATTCCACATATATTCGGCAAGGGTTGATTTTTGAGGCTCTCTTGGAAGGCCAGTGGTTTCAAATATTGACGAAGGAACTCCACATAATTCAAATTGAAATATCTCTGAAATATCTTCGAAAATACCATGTGCCGCAGTGGTGCATCTCTGAAA
Source organism: Mytilus edulis (assembly GCF_963676685.1). NCBI lineage: Eukaryota > Metazoa > Mollusca > Bivalvia > Mytilida > Mytilidae > Mytilus > Mytilus edulis. The sequence continues at coordinate 87,315,377 of NC_092346.1, read as the reverse complement.
AAGGAGCTGTGAATCGATTCTAAGAGGTTCGCCGTCAAGTTTTGCCTGAACTTTGTTGCCTAGCGTAATGGCTTGTTTCTTTCTCCTAAACGTGTGGTCAGCTATGTTCTTTCCTACTAGTTCTTGTAGAATGGAAGTCCCAACCTTTTTGGCATCATCCACATTCACGGTTTTATCAGCTACTACTCCTGTCTCAATGTTTCGTAGTGAACGGTCTACCTCTGAATCAATGAATGGATTACGACTTTTCAAGAACGTGAGAAGAGTTTGAATGTCATTAGTGTCCTTCTTTTGTCTTGCATGTGTTTCGTCTTTGTGTTGTTCACTAGAAAAGTATCCTACTCCGGACAAATCCTGCATAGCTTGATTGATCTCAGCACATGCTGGCATGGACATAAGCCAAAGTGAACGCTGGCTTTCAGTCATTCCTCGTCCTCTCGTTAATCCACCCGCTGTTTTCACACTTCTCATTAGAACTTGCTCTATAAATAAATCTGAAGATATTCCAGCCCAGTACCTATTGCTGCGTCTGATGACATGATTCCCATTGATGAAACTAGCATAAACATCAGGATGGTCTTCGTCTAAAGATTGCATTGTCATTAAGTAGACGTATGCTGTTTTCGTGTACAGATTATGTCCAGATGCTGCCAAAAAAGGCAACATTTCTTGGATGCTTTGCAAATGAAGAGGCCAGTTACCGGTTCTCTCTGCTTTGATAAATTGTCTTAAAACCTGGACCATTTCTGAATACTGCAGCCACAACTTTGCTGTACGACTTTGCTTTAAAATTTCCTGTTTTCTATGGACCGTTGCTTCTAGGTTTTTCAAGACATCTGATTCACCCGCTTCTGAAGCTGACAGCTCTCCAGAGGATAATTGAGAATATAATTCATCAATTTCCTTCATGTCAGTTGTTTCAAAGGTTGAATTGGGTTCTTCCAAAAGTTTAGATACGTCAATATTAAATATATCTGCAATCAACAAACAATAAAGTGCTGTATCCACCAACATGTGACCTCTAAACGCTCTAGCTACAGCTTTTCCGCTAAGGATATGCGTGACGGCATTCGGAGCGTATATGAGTTCTAACATCTCTTTCAAACCAGTATTACTCATAAGATTCCCTATTGAGCCAAGGAAGCTCATCTCTGTGTGGAATGGTCCTAATCGTAAAACCATAGACTTCAAGGTGCTTCCTGGATTTTCGTTTTCAACAATTGATAAGGCTTTCCAATACAGAGGTTGATCAAAAGTCAAGATCGCTGTTATGTCATAACGCTTTGCTTGGTTGGCGACGAAGTTCAATGTAGAATAAATACATGTCATGTCCGAAGCATTCAAATCTATCATAGGTAGGAATGAAACTGATGATTTTCCTGGGTAGTCTCCCGTCTGAACCATCTGCATGAAGCCAGACCACATTGGTATTGGATACTTTAAAGGCCAAATAATAACCGACAGCAGGTCAAGACGGAAAGTCTTATCCAGTGTGTTTAGGTTTTTCAACTCAGCATAACTTAATTCAGCCATACGATCTGATTGAGGTTTGTAATATTTGATCTCTATCTTTGCTAATGCCTTTATTTCATCAGTAGAAAAAGCTATTCTAGGAATGGGTTGTGTTCTCTTCGTACCAGGCGTAATTCCAGCTATTATGCCCATGCCATGAAAAGTGTTGAGGCCATCTATCGTTCTTGTGTTGTGGTCAACGTTATCTGCTACAAATTGTACAAAGCTGCTGCTTATATCGCCTGGAAGATCAACTCCTTGTACAGCTGCAGCACTTGATTCAAACTTCTGGACTTCATAGTATGAGGAACAAAATCCTAAGCTGTTCAATGTGGACACAAGAAATCGTGAAGCGAAGTTGTGATGCACCTGTACTCCTAGACCGAGTTGAAGCGGTGTTATAAGTGCTCGAGGTCGTGAGGCTTGCATTACTGCTTGTCCTATGGAAGCTATTTTCACCGATGGGTCTATCTCAGAAAATATGTTAGAAAGAAATAACAGCAGGCTTTCGGGTAAGTATGATAGATTATTATCAACTGATGCGATGTTGGCTGGAGTTGGATAGATAGACTTTGTGGTATCTACAGATCGGATGTCGCTTTTTATCAGTTTGGCAGCTGCTCTGATCAAAGCTCTCTTTTCGTCATCTGGATTTAAATTGCTTGGTCTCTGGTAATAGTCCTGAAGAATACAAGTTACGGTTTCACGTAAAGTTACAACACTTTTTCTACCTGGTATGTCTGTAATAATGATTTCGTCTCCAAAATGTTGCTTCAATCTTTTCTTTAAATACATCTGACTATAAGCATTCCCATCACACATCTCGTCCATTTTTTCAACAAGATCTGATATGGAAATCTGTTCGTCGTCATGATGTTTAAGGAAGTCGACTGTTTTGTAGAAGCCGTCTTCTTGCAAAGCTGGCCTTCCTCTTTTGTTTTCAGGCTTTGCGTCTGGTGATATGGGAGAACGGAATACAGGAGTGTTTTTGCACGTGCGGAAGTTTACACTACATGCCTGGTGATAAACAGCATCCGCTGCATGGAGGTCGCTTACGCTCTCCAGTCTCCCGCGAACCTCGGCTGCCCAATCATCATTCCGAAGATCACAAGCATCTTGTATGCGACTCTCAAAATCATCAGTTCGAACCTGAATTACATTTTTGTCTTTTTTCTTGGAGTCTGTTGCTTCATTTCCACAGAATAAACAATGATGTTTAAAATCAAAATGGGACTTTGATCGTAATTTTGGAGTATTTGTATGAATTTCTCTCAGAACAAGTTTTTCTTTTTTGTATTTCTTTATGTCATTTGGATTGGTATATGTTTTCCTGCAGAGTTGATGGACAAAATTACCCTCTAATGCGGACAAACAGTCTCCTCTTTCCTGGCTAGCTTTGATGATTCCAAGACAACCTTTTTGTCGCAATTTGATCAGTGTTGTTGGGTGGTCATCTTTTAGGCACACAATACATTTCTCCATAGTATAGATGTAGCTGAAAAAAAATAGTACACAAATCATTTGTTGTTACATATTTAATCATTATAGTATATGTCATATAACATATCAAAACACATTAAAATATTATTCAGAACAACAAGAATAAACAACATCGACTCTTAATGAATAATGTTTTCTTGTCCGTGTGATGTTTCTTTTTTAGTGTGTCTATACACTGTAATTCATTTGTCCATTTCTCAACATCTTATGGATTCTAGCACTACTGAAGATAATGAATCATTTGAAAAGTGCCAAAAAGGGTGACAAGAAAAGTTGAATCAATAGGCTTAAATTGCGTCCGAGAAAACGAAAAGGACATTAAGACAAACAAGACAAACTATACGAAGTACACACAGAAACGAGCATCTTGAACTTAAGTACAATTTTATTGTAAAGCATTAAAAAAAGTATACTATGTTAAAATTCCCATTCTTGGAAATTTTCGATTGTGGTTTATTGTAACCTATTCCGTACATTTGTTTAGTTGACCATTCATTTTGAATTTGGTTTCAATTGACTTTTGATAGAACAAGATACACAATCAAATATTTTTGACTCGACTGTGATAAAATAATTTCAATAAAATAGGCAATGCAGAAAAATATAATATAGTACCTGATTTAGAAATTATCCGTGTGCTTAACAATTAGCACAGTGACTGTGGTTAGCTCCAATAAAATCATGATGCTAGGTTTCGTCAAGTGAAAGCTGAAATAAAATTACAAAATAGTTATTTTCGACAATAATTCATTTAAAAAGGAAGGAAACAATTATTTAAAATTATTTACTTGAAGAAAATGCAATAGAAGATAAGAATAAATGCTTTGGCTATAGTAATTAGATCAAAATCGACAAAATTGCAATTTTTACTGTCCATTTTTGTTAATTTGGCGTTCCATACTTTTTTGTTTTCGTTAGGGACGAGTCTTACTACGTCCCTTTAAATTATTTTTATTGCTATATTTAGGACTTTATTAGTTTAAATTTAATTGATTTTATGTAAAGGTAGTTGATTTTATTTATTTTCTTTGAAATAACAAAAATATAGTGATCTTTGTCGTTTGACCTGCGTCAAGAACTTTCGTATGTCTAATTCATTTCTTGACGCATTTTTGAATATGTAAATACACGTAAAACATAAGTGTATGTTAAAAAAACACTTACCAGCATACTTTTATAATAATATAAATTTATGTAAGCGATTCTTTCAGTGATATCTGCTTCTCAGTTGGTTTCTATAAATTCACATATGTAAGAGTCTTCTCCCTTTGTCAATATGGCGGACCATTTCTGACATGAATCGGCAGGCACATCACCGATATTTTTATTTTCAATTTTCACCGATTTCCGACCGTACGATTTTGTTAGACTTTTTTAACTGTAATGTGCTATGATAATCTCATATGATATATAAAAAATCTTTTCTGTTGCAATTTGTTTAGATTGATTCTGTAGACAGACTAGACTATAAATAAGTTGATTTTCATCCCTGAACAGATATACTGTGAATTCTGAAATTATTGCAAGGTTTTTATTAATGTGAATAATGGGACTGGGTGGGTATAGCAATAATATGGGGACGAAGTCCCCAATTACGGTAGAAAAATCAATAAAAAAAAAAAAAAAAAAATAAATCGGGAAAATTTCCCGAATTTTTCATTCTACTAATGAACTCAAAATCATTAACTTTTTTTCAAATCTACTTCCTGTTCCGGTTTTCTCCGCTTTTGCGCAGATATCTGTCTTGTTTGCATGAGACTTTGAAAAAATTTATATTTATCAGTCTAGTAAAATAAGAGATTGGATCTCAATACAAATTCAATTTTAATAATTGTTTGATATGAAAAAACGTTACCTGATGAAAGCGTTTCTTTTGTTTACATCGAATATGACGTCATAACTTAAAGAACGTCACAGCTAATATTCCCTAACAACAGAATCAAAATCGGGAACGTTACGTACGGTATTTCGGTTTCTTTTATCAACGTGATTGAATTAAAAAAATAATACATACAGACTTCGTCCCCATTCACAGGTTATGCCTGCCTCATATTAAGAACTCACATTCTGATATCTGATACATATATATCTTAACGCAGATTTTCAAGAAATCGCAATAAGTAATCTCACCATTTTGTCCATTTAAAAAAAAAATCACAATAATAAATTCATCCAATACTTATGATAATTTTCAAATTTACAATATGCTATAAATCATTTTTCATTCAATCATATGCTTTCTTTTTTTTAAGTTAAGTGGAAGACGAAAACCAGATGTGAAGAGAAGTGAATCAATGCCAGTTATGAGAAGGGGTTCTAGTCACCATGAGGCTTTGGCACTTGCACCACGTTTTGCATCTCCAAGACAGGAGAGTGTTCTTTCCTTGTCAGATGAGCATGCTATACCTGTCAGTGTTGGTATGCATTTCAATTTTATAATTCAAACATTCTACCGATAAATTAAATTAGAGGTTGTAAATCAAGCATCTGAAAACATATTTTCCTGCCATGACTTTTTAACAAACAATTAATTAAAAGTAGATTCCTTATTGTAGACAGGTTTTGAAATTTTTAAGTTTTGATGCTGTAATGTATTATGGTTAAAAAGCTGAGTAATAATAATTGGAAACAAAATTTGAGAAATGATTACAAAATAGCCTAGTAAAAACATTACAAATGTATTAGTAAGCTGAAATTTATATTTATTTTATACATATTCATGTCTTAAGACACGTTTTTATGCCCCACCTACGATAGTAGAGGGGCATTATGTTTTCTGGTCTGTGCGTCCGTTCGTCCGTCTGTCCGTCCGTCCGTCTGTCCGTCTGTTCTTTCGTCCGTCTGTCCCGCTTCAGGTTAAAGTTTTTGGTCAAGGTAGTTTTTGATGAAGTTGAAGTCCAATAGTCTTCAAACTTAGTATACATGTTCCTTATGATATGATCTTTTTAATTTTAATGCCAAATTAGAGGGTTTACCCCAATTTCACGGTCCACTGAACATAGAAAATGATAGTGCGAGTGGGACATTCATGTACTGGGGACATATTCTTGTTTTTTCTTATTTTCAAGTGAATGACCTATTAAAAATCCATAAACCAACAAATTAATTAAACATGGCATAAATGGTCACACGGTACATTGTATTTCTATCAGTTAAAATTGATTAATTTTTATTATATGAATATTCTTCAATTTACACTTATAGGTAGTGCCTCTCCAGTAGAAGCAAAGATGTTGGCAAGAGATGCCTTAAGAACTGTTTTACGAAAATCTGGCTCTGATTCTCCAACTGATTCTCCCGAAACAGGATTTAGTTTCTATGACAACCAAACAGAAGATCCACTATCTCATGTTTCCATGACAGAACATAAAGCAGAATCTAAAGAAAGTTCATCTGAAGATCAAACTAAAGGAAAGTTGCCAAGCAAATCAACACTGTCTTCTGTTAAAAAGTCTTTGACCCCTGACCCTATTGGGACTTCTGAAAAAACTTACAGTGGTAGACCAGATGAAATTTTCTCTGATTCAGAAACATTGACTGAAGAAAAAAGGAATGTTGTAATGAGAACTTCAAAAGGAACAAAGAAAGGTCATAAAAGGTCAAGGTCAGATATGACATGGCTCAATGCAATAACAAAACCACAGAGAACAATGAGAAAACACAGTGAAGATATTGTAGGAGCACCAGAAATAGATTCAGGTATTTTTGGAAGATTTAAATTTTAATCATTTATTCCTTCTCAGCGAGGAATTTAATGGTCCAGAGATAGGGGCGCTCTGTATGAATAATGAGCGTAGAGGCAAAAATGTCCAGAAAATTTTTCTTATCAAAGAAGTCATATGCCCAGTTAGATTTTTACTTATTTCTCCATGGGCATAAACCAGTATATATTAAGAAAAATATTCTCAAACGTAATCTAAATGATCATACATTATTTTGAAATAAACAACAATTTTTTTTTATTCAATTCAGATTTTAAATATAACAGATACAAATAAAATGAGATTTGTGTATACTCTAAATTCAGAAATTATTGCGAGGTTTTTATTATTGCGAAAAATGCGACAGAGTAGTAAACGCAATAATTTTAACTCGCATTTTGAAATATTTTATATGAATTGAACTTGATTTTTCTCAAAATCGTAAAAATTAAAATCGCGTTAAAGTTTAATATGACAAAATCACAATAATAAATGCAAGCAATAATTTCTGAATTTACAGTATGCTAAAGAAGAGGAATCCGATGAAACAATCAAAACACAATTTTAATCACCAAGTATCTATACCAATGATCCAACTGTAGATTAGCCTGAATTGTATTGCACAGATATCTTACCAGTGATTGAAGTCAAAAAGATTTCATTGTTTTAAATATTTCTCAAACCTTCAAATTTAAATGGTATATATGAATTCTAATTATAGAAATGTATTTAGGAACAGATGTAAACTCCCCAACCTCACCAGAAGGATACATGGGTAAACCAGCTCAAGGGCAGTCACTCATCCATTATCTCTCAACGCAGGACTTCCATACTTGTGCCAATCTAGATAAAGTAAGTTGGAATACACAAGATAATATTTTAAAACATGAATTAGATAAAACTTTTGATCTAGTGTGAGGAATTTGTCTTTACTATTTATTATAATTACTAAGTTTAAACATTGTGTGTACATGTATCTTTGGAAATTGTTCTTTGGAAATATAAATCTTCAGAAAGATTTATAAAAAATACTAGTTTTACCAATTGCTAATAATTTTAAGAACTATGAATTCATGAAATTTCTAAAATCTTTTTTAAACTTTTTATGGTTCTTTTAACAAGAAAGTAAATATGTTAGAATTTTCTTTTCAACAACATTGCAAACACATTGAATGCCAGTATGGACAGGTGAATTTATATATTGGAAGATTTTTCAGTTCATTACTGCTTCAGTGTCTGTCTAGTTTTATGGCGAAATTAATTTTAATATTGTTTATGTACAAATGTATCAGATTTTGTGTATATGTGGATACAATTCTTCATAGACTCAGATCCCACCTGTCACAAGTATTACAAAGAGCAGCAAAAAGGCATCATTTCCGACTAAAATGCAGTTTACTTCTTGCGATATTGAGAAAAATCATGTTTTATTCATATAAAAAATTCCAAAATGCGAGTTTAAATTATTGCGATTAATCAATATAACCCTGTCACATTTTTCTCAATTATAAAATCATTGCATTAATTTGTGATTTAATAGTATTATACATGTAACTCCTATCTAGAAGTGGGATATATTTGCAATCACTTTGACTGTTGATCCAACAAATAATTTCATCACACTTTTCTCTAGTACTATTGAACCCTGACAACTTCTACAACATCTTATAGCAGTTAATAATTAGTAATGATGGAACGTTTTTATGTATCAACAAATGTATATTTTAGGAAAATGCACACTTCAGTATATCAGAAGCATTGATTGCAGCCATAGAACAAATGAAATGGAACCATATTATTTCACCACATCAGAATCGGGAAAACGAGGAAGAGGATTCTGACGAGGAAATACAAGAGCTAAAACAAAGAATAAGGATAAGGAAAAGAGAAAGATTAAAAGAGGTAAACACTTCATAAATATTTTTATACTGGCTTAAAATTGATTAAAAAAATTCTAGTTTCATTGTGGATTATCTTTATTCCAAGATGCTTTGAATTTGTAAATAATAGAAAATCAATTTGTACTATTTCTGTAATTTTAAGTTAAAGTTGTGTGTTAATTTAAATAAAACATGATATTAATATGATTGTGTAGAGTCAACAATCAATGAGAGACATACCATATTCAAATGTCCAGACATAATAAATGATGTATGTTAAAGTGTGTGAATTCAATTAAATTTTCTATGGTATGAATATCTAGTTTCCAGCTCTTTATTTTTTTCCAGAAAGCCCGTGGATTACCAGCTTTCAGTGATGGTGTTACTGACAGTAAGTTTAGATTTAAAACGTGTCAAATTGTACCTAATCTTACTGCTGTTATGTAGGTTTTTTTTTCATTTGCTTAAATAAAAATCCTTTAATTGCTTTATATGTTTTGTAGTAGTATGTAAATATAAAAAAAACTTATATGAACATCCAGGAGGAATATATTTATTTTTTTCTATTAATTGCATCAGGTTAAATGGTCTTCTTTTGCCATGCTTTCACAATTGTAAAATCAAAATTGACATAGGAAAAAGCTGCCATAATTAATTTTCAGCTCCAGAGGTAAAATAAATATTTTGCTCATAATAAAGTTGTTCTTTTAAAAAGATGTTTCGTCAAAATCTATGAAAATTAAGAGAATGGTAATCAAAACGGTGTTCTTAAAGGGCTGACTTTTTATAGGAAAAAGCACTCAAACTGTAACTTTTTTTATTTAGCTGAGGAATCGAAAATAAACCTTTATCTTAAATACTTTCAACATATAAATTCAATCTTGATCAGTTAAGCATGCAAGACATGTGCATGTGGACACTTGTTTTGATATTATTTTGATATTATTATTGAGAGCTAATTTGTGTTTTTTCATAATTGTGCAAGCTGCAGAAGATCAAATGTGTTTAGAATGCAACCCTGACTATTTAGCTCTTTATGTAGATAGGAATGAAGGATAATTAATGTTGTTTTCATATTTTATTGCTGTTGTTGAAAATTGTGCTTTATAGCTTTGTATTATCATTTTTATTGTGTGCTTAATTGTTGTGATTATATTAGCAGCTACTAGTCACAGTACATCACCAACATTCAGCTCCCCTATAGATTCTGAAAACTCAGGTGAGTTAATTGGACTGTCTAGCTCAAAATACTAACCCCCTTCCCCCAATAGATGCTGAAAAATCAGGTGAGTCTGTTGGTATGTTTATTTGAAAAATACAACCAATCAACAGAGGTGGATTTAGGGGAGCAGGGCCCCCCCTTCTGAGAAAACAATTTGGTTGATTATATAGGGAATCACTGAAGCATGACGGGAGTGGGCCCCCTCTTAGGCAGCCAGTGTGCCCCCACTTAAGACTCTTAGGCAGCCAGTGTGCCCCCACTTAAGAAAATTTCTAGATCCGCCAATGATTAACACCAACCCTAAGATACTGTGTTAGTATGTTGGTAGTTTTTGCTCAGATTACGACAATTCAACTCCACAATTGATTCAGAATTCTCAAGATTTTAACAGTCACTAAAGAATTATTCTTAGGAAAGCCAAGCCCTTAAAATACTGAAATATAAGCAGAGCAGAAGCCTGCCTCTGATGGGGGGGGGGGGTTCTTGCTGTGTTGAAAACCCTTTGATGGCCTTGGACTGTTTGACACATTATACGTTTTCATTCTCAATTTTATTAGAAAAATGGATAGGTACACTTTTTCTCCAAATTGTATCTGAGAACATTTTTATGAAAATTTCTCTTCATATGTATTGTTACTACATCAGCATTCAAATGAGAATTATATCAATAATAAGCCCACCCACTATCCACTATTGACCAAATGATGTAGATAAAAGCTTATTTCACAAACATTCGAAGATTTGTTTAATACTAGATTTTTTTTTAAATAGCATTGTCTTACAACTTTTAAATTATTTAACAATGATGTCTCCAACAGGTTAAAATATTTGTAGGGTCAATTTAACTTGAAATTCTAGTTCAAGAAAACATGTTCTCATACAAAAACATAATTGATGCCTTTTACCAAATGAAGTAAATGTGAATGCTGCTGTATAAGTTATGTGGTAAGTTGGAGCTAAACATATTGTTAGTCCAGATATAACAACCTTTCATAATGTGTAATTATTGTAAATAGATATTCGGTTACAAATGAAAAAAAATGTATTCAATTCAAAGGACTGATAGAAATTTGATGACAAACTCATTTTTTTTTTTAAATTTCAGATAGTAGTGATTCAAGTGCAATTGATGATGAACAAATAGAACTTACAAGTAAGTTATAAATATGTATACATTGTGTAGTTCAATACATATAGTATATTCTGTGGTCCATCCTTTTATAGTCGAGATTCACCATTCAGTATGACAGCATTATCTTATTTTATGGTTATATCACTTACATAAATCGATCAATGAGTGATGAATTTCACTTAGAAGAAATTTGAAGGTTTCAGTAAATAAACTACAATGAGAACAATAGCTATTTTATTTATTCAATGGGACAATAGAACAGACAAAAGTTTAGATACCTTGACCAAGAGCAGATAACTCCATGGAAAACACCAACTTGGTTTGCAGTAATACTTAAAACAGTTTTGCTAATTTAAATGTTATTCATGACCCATTATAATTTTCCCAGACTCTATGAAAAGGGGATACAAGTGGAGTAAGTAATAAGAATTAAGCAGTCAATTATAGGGTTAAAAAATCAAACCTGTTAAATTATGATAAAATTGCATTGAAGTAATGGTGGAGATAATAGACAACTTTCGAGTTCGATGCATTTCCGTCAAAAACTCTGGTTTTAGTGAACGTCATTTGTGCGTTTAGGGGCGTCGTCACTTCCATTCCAATGTTGAGCTATATTGTACGAATTATACGACAAATTGAATTATCAAAATTGACAATCAGCATTGATGTCATTAGGGAATTGTCATTAAGTACCTACAGAACAACCATTATTTTTAGTTTATCCTGCACAATGACAATCACCAAGACGCTTGATGAACGTAAATAGTGCAGGGATACAGGCGACCCCCTCTATCTGGTAAATGACGTCATAAAGGCGCGTATAATTGACGAGTTTTTTCCGGTGACGGATGAACTCGAAAGTGGTCTATTGGGTCCCCATTCCACATAGACGTCATTTTCATAGTTTATCTATCAGTTTTTAAAAGCATCAAAATAAGGTCATTTTCTCGTAAGCAGTAGGTCAACTTTAGTTGGTGCATCTTTGGAATGATTGCTAAATGTACATATCAGTTTTGTACAGATCATCTCATCTTTATCTTATTCTCATGAATCTTGATAATGTTTATTTATGTGATGTATTTAAATGTTAATTTAAAGTTTAATTTTTCATTTCAGTGTCAGAAAATATAAGTGAGACTAATTTGTTTTTGATGAAGAAAGATGGAATGTCCTTATCACTTGCTTCATTATACTCAGGTAAACATGCTTGTTATAAAATCTTCTAAAGAAGAAAATGGACTGATAAAGTTTTTAACTATCAGAGCTTTACTTATCTTTGGTTGGTAATATGCTTGTGGTGAAAGACTTGTATTTCCCCATTTCCATTTTCCTCAATTTATTTTGAGGTTAGTTAGTCAAATGTCAAGGTCACAGCAGCAATTTATAGGCTTAAATTTTTGTAACATTTTATTTTGAATCATTTAAAAAAAAAAAAAAAAAAAATCAATTTGTAATAGATAATTTATAAAAAAAAAATTCAAACACTAAAAATATTTTCTTTTATATGTACTACAAATCCATGAGATTGTTATTAGCCGTGTGCAGAAATGGTGTTTCTGTAATTTTTATAAACTTGAATGATTTGCAGATGGTGATATCCAAGACAGAAATAATAAGATGCTAGACAGACAAGGGTAAGCAATGCATGTTGACATCAAGTGAAATAAAAAGGAATGTCTTAAAACTCTTTATATACCGTGGTATTGAACTTGAGGCTAAAACATTGCCCTTCATTAGTTCCTAAGTCTCCTACAAAAAAGTTTATATTTTTCTGACACTAAACCTATAATGTTATAATGTTACCCAATAACAACTACGAAAACAAGAAATTGTTTCATGATTTCACTAGATGCTACTAATTATAGCTACTTGCATCTAGTTATAAAGTGCTAATATGTAAAATTGTATGTAATAATATATTTGATTATAATTTTGTGGATATCAGTGGAGCATAATTTATGACCATAATAATATGAAAAGATATGTAGGAAAAAGACAAAGAGAATCAAAAAATTAGTTTCTTAGCTCAACTGGCCTAAAGGTCCAAGTGAGCTTTTCTCATCACTTGGCGTCCGTCCGTCGTCGTTAACTTTTACAAAAATATTCTCCTCTGAAACTACTGTACCAAATTTAACCAAACTTGGCCACAACCATCATTAGGGTATCTAGTTAAAAAAATGTGTCCGGTGTGTGGCAATGTGTGGCATACCAACCAAGATGGCCACCATGGCTAATAAGTAGAACATAGGGGTAAAATGTAGATTTTGGCTTATATTTCTGAAAGCAAAGCATTTAAAACAAATCTGACAAGGTGTAAAAATTTTTATCAGGTCAAGATCTATCTACCCTGAAATTTTCAGATGAATCGGCCAACCCCTGATTGTTAATTTTAAGGAAATTTTAATGTTTTTGGTAATTATCTTGAATATTATTATATATAGAGATGAACTGTAAACAGCAATATTGTTCAGCAAAGTAAGATCTACAAAAAAGTCAACATGACCAAAATGGTCAGTTGACCACTTAAGGAGTTATTGCCCTTTATAGTCAATTTTTAACCGGATTTTTGTGACAAAAATGTCGGTTCTTGATTTGGGGATGTATGGCGGTCAGTGGGGCGGGCAGTTGGTCGGGCGGACGGCAACCAAATGTTGTCTGTGCATTTACTCATGAACTGTTCATTCAAAGCTTTTAAAGTTTAATATGTTTTTACTGACAACAAAATGAAGGTCAAGTTCAAGAATGACGATTTTGACTTTTACCGTTCAGGAGTTATGGTTCTTGAAAGATTGAAAAATGGTGTTTCCAGTCGTGTCCGTGCATTTATGCATGAACTGTTCAACCAAAGCTTCCCAAATTTTATTATGTTGTTACTGTTCCTTTCGTAAATTTTACGGACGCCATCACGAGTTGGTTGACCGTTATGGAATAACCGTTTCACAAATGATATCGGATATGTTCCTTACGTCGTAACTACAATCCCCTTTCCTTTCATGAATGTGACCTACCGAATTAGACTATTTACCGGATTTGTAATCACATAAGCAACACGACGGGTGCCACATGTGGAGCAGGATCTGCTTACCCTTCCGGAGCACCTGAGATCACCCCTAGTTTTTGGTGGGGTTCGTGTTGTTTATTCTTTAGTTTTCTATGTTGTGTCGTGTGTGCTATTGTTTTTCTGTTTGTCTTTTTCATTTTTAGCCATGGCGTTGTCAGTTTGTTTTAGATTTATGAGTTTGACTGTCCCTTTGGAATCTTTCGTCCCTCTTTTACTGATGACAAAATGGAGGTCAAGTTCAAGAATGATGATTTTGACTTTTACCATTCAGGAGTTATGGTTCTTGAAAGATAAAAAAATGGTGTTTCCATTCATGTAGTTGCATTTACTCATGAACCATTTAACCTAAGCTCTTTCAAATTTTAATATGTTGATACTGATGACAAAATGTAGGTCAAATCTAATATTGATGATATTCACTTTCACCGTTCATCAGTTATGGTTCTTGTGATATTGCCAGGACACAAATAAATGTTAATAAATCCAGTTTGCTGTCGTTGTGACAGCCTCTTGTTTAACAATTTTTCGTAAATTTTTGTTATCTCTAACAAAAATCTTCTCCTCTGAAACTTTGAGAGAAATTTAATCAAACTTGACCACAATCATCATTAGGGTATCTAGTTTTAAAAATGTGTCTGATGACCACACCTGTGAACCAAGATGGCTGACATGGCTAAAAATAGAACATAGGGTAAAATGCAGTTTTTGGCTCATATCTCAGATACCAAAACATTAAGTGCAAATTTGACCGGAATAAGATTGTTTGTTAGGTCAAGGTCTATCTGCCCTGAAATTTTCAGAGCAATCAGGCAACCCGTTGTTGGGTTGCTGCCCCTGAATTGGTAATTTTAAGAAAATTTTGCAGCTTTTGGTCATTACTAGTATCTTAAATACTATTATAGATAGAGATAAACTGTAAGCAGCAATGATGTACAGCAAAGTAAGACCTACAAATAAGTCAACATGATCAAAATGGTCAATTGACCCCTTAAGGAGTTATTGCCCTTTATAGTCAATTTTTAACAATTTTCATAAATTTTGTAAATTATAAATTTTTACAAAATATTTTAAGTTCATTATAGATAGAGATAATTGTAAGCAGCAATAATGTTCAGTAAAGTAACATCTACAAACACATCACAATCACCAAAACACAATTTTGTCATGAATCCATCTGTGTCCTTTGTTTATGACATGCACATAAACCAAGGTGAGTGCCACCGGCTCTTTAGAGCCTCTAGTTTATTGAAACCTTGATATTGTAAAATATATTTTTTATAGCTCAGTTACTACAGAAAATGGTGTGAGTGCTTCCAACAGTTTATCAGCGGAGTCTGTTGCTATTTCATTACTGAAGAAATTCTCAGAGAAACAACTTCCAAAGGCTTCAGATCTTATCTGGCTTGTACCTGAAAGTGATGCTCCTCAGAAGGTGATTTTTTTATGTGGTTTTATTTATAGTTCAAATTTGTAAGTTACCTTTGAAAAAAAAGCATTTAAAACCAACAATTGATCAAATTTTTGATTTAATGAAAATATTAATAAAAAGAATTCAGTAGACAATGACCAATATCTTGTAATGTTACCATATTTACATGGTGCAAATTTTGTGTGTGCATGGAACCATGCTTTTGAATGTGTTTTTTGTTGTTGTGAAAAAGACTGTAGCAATTAATGAGATCCATGCACATATTTTTATGGGAATTAATCTTCAAGCTTTCATGCAGTGTTGTTGGTTTAATTTGAAACATTAGTGATAGAGACTTGCCCAGTACATCCAAACATTTAACAAACAAAATGTAAATTTAAAGGCAAGATCAAAACTAAAAACTTGATATTTTTACTAAAGCTAAAATGTGAGATTTAAAGTTTATAGATATGTTCTGCAGTGTACAGTATGTTTATTGTAGTTACTCCCAATGCCAGACTCTTATCCTATTGATCCTGTGTACAGTATGTTTATTGTAGTTACTCCCAATGCCAGACTCTTATCCTATTGACAGTGTACAGTATGTTTATTGTAGTTACTCCCAATGCCAGACTCTTATCCTATTGATCCTGATGACGCTGAAGATATGAAAACTAACAGATATCAAACATTCCAGGTAATATAAAACTAACAGATATCAAACATTCCAGGTAATATAAAACTAACAGATATCAAACATTCCAGGTAATATAAAACTAACAGATATCAAACATTCCAGGTAATGTAAAACTAACAGATATCAAACATTCCAGGTAATATAAAACTAACAGATATCAAACATTCCAGGTAATATAAAACTAACAGATATCAAACATTCCAGGTAATATAAAACTTACAGATATCACACATTCCAGGTAATGTAAAACTAACAGATATCACACATTCCAGGTAATATAAAGCTAACAGATATCAAACATTCCAGGTAATATAAAACTAACAGATATCAAACATTCCAGGTAATATAAAACTAACAGATATCAAACATTCCAGGTAAGATATGAAAACTAACAGATATCAAACATTCCAGGTAATATAAAACTTACAGATATCACACATTCCAGGTAATGTAAAACTAACAGATATCAAACATTCCAGGTAATATAAAACTAACAGATATCAAACATTCCAGGTAATATAAAACTAACAGATATCAAACATTCCAGGTAATATAAAACTTACAGATATCACACATTCCAGGTAATGTAAAACTAACAGATATCACACATTCCAGGTAATATAAAGCTAACAGATATCACACATTCCAGGTAATATAAAACTAACAGATATCAAACATTCCAGGTAATATAAAACTTACAGATATCACACATTCCAGGTAAGATATGAAAACTAACAGATATCAAACATTCCAGGTAAGATATGAAAACTAACAGATATCAAACATTCCAGGTAATATATGAAAGCTAACAGATATCACACATTCCAGGTAAGATATAAAAACTAACAGATATCACACATTCCAGGTAATATATGAAAACTAACAGATATCACACATTCCAGGTAATATATGGGTATAAAGAAAAATTGTTTTAGTTGAAGGATTTGAATTTGATTCACAGAAAATTCCTGTTACATAGGAATAAGGATAAAAAGGTTTATTGTTATGCGTTTACTTTTCTACATTGGGTAGAGGTATAAGGGGAGGGTTGAGATCTCACAAACATGTATAACCCTGACGCATTTTTGCGCCTGTCCCAAGTCAGGAGCCTCTGGCCTTTGTTAGTCTTGTATTATTTTAATTTTAGTTTCTTGTGTACAATTTGGAAATTAGTATGGCGTTCATTATCACTGAACTAGTATATATTTGTTTAGGGGCCACTTGAAGGACGCCTCCGGGTGCGGGAATTTCTCGCTACATCGAAGACCTGTTGGTGACCTTCTGCTGCTGTTTTTTTCTATGGTCGGGTTGTTGTCTCTTTGGCACATTCCCCATTTCCATTTTCAATTTTATTATAATTTACAGTTAATTATGAATCTTATCTTTTAATCATATTTAAACATTGGGTTGTTCTTGAAATCCATTGTTGATATATTATAGAGGACTTCCATCAAACAAGAATCTCTTAACTTTCAATTTTTAAATGGAGAAATAAAATCTACATCTTTAAATCAATTGAACCTTTTCAGAGGCTATTTTCATTGCTATTATTTATCACATTAAACAATGTTTTTTGGTTATTTTTAATTTGCAATAATATAAGTAGACTGTGTTAATGTTTCAAAATTTGTGTTTGAATTAAATGCCAAGCTAACTGGTTATATATTATATTTCAGACGAGATTACGGGGTAACATGGAATGGGCTCCACCAAGACCTCAGATTATTTTTAATATCCATCAGCGTCCAAAGTAAGTCAAATTATCATTGTCTGACACATTTTGTTTGTAAACTTTAAAAAATGTTAGTATTGTAATTACTCAAGTCTATATATTTTTTCTAAAATGTATTTACATATTTTATGTAGATTGAGATTTAGCTTATGCCCATAAGTTACTTTGAGGAATGTTGATAGAAAGACATACTTTATGCAATACTATCAGGGTTCTCTGATTGAAATTGTGGAACTATAAAAATTGATGAATAGTGCAACATACCTGTAAATTTGGCTTGTCCAATAATCTGTTTATTAAAGCATTCAATACTGTTTACAAGGTATACACAGAAAACACATCAAATATATAGCATAAATATAACTGTGTTATTTGGAGAGAAATTTTTGAAAAAATCCTTTTAAATATTGTGCTTATTTAGGAACAGTGTTATATTCTTTATATACAGTTACAGTAAGTTTTCACAGTTTGGGATATTGAAATCATGATCTATATAGTATAGTAGATTTTATATATTATTACAGTAGGAAGAAAACAATGGAGAAGCAGAATTACCTCTGTGCGGGTTGTGGTACAAGGGTTGAACCAGGTCAGTTAATAATCTATAAAAAGGTAAGAAGATGTGGTATGATTGCCAGTGAGGTAACTTTTTGTAAAAGGCAATTCTCTATGCCAGACCAAATAACAAGAAGTTTTTATGACTGAATGTGTTTATGTCAAGTTGAACCTTAGTTTTGCTACAATTACACCAATTTTCATGTTTATGGAATGAGTTTTGACACTACATAGATTTTGGTCTTTCAATCATTATATTTAGATGAGAGGCAGGTACATTAGCAGAGCATGATAAAACAATCTCTGTTCACCAGCTGAACACTATTTAACAGAAGTAAACAGATATGCAACATTACTTTAATAGAAATATCTCTGTGATAGATAAATTTCATCATAACTTATTATTTTTCTATTTTCAGGATACATCAGCAGATTTCGATACTGTGAATACCTTGGAAAGTTTTTCTGTCAATGTTGCCATAGTAAATCTTTATCATATATTCCTGGAAGAATTCTGAAGAAATGGGACTTCCAAAAGTATCAAGTGTCAAACTTTGCCCATGATTTATTAACTAAGATCTATACGGAGCCTTTGTTCAATATCTGTGATATAAATCCTTCATTATATAAGAAAGTGAAAAGTTTAGATAGTATTTTAGAATTACGACAACAGTTACAATATGTGAAGAAGTTCCTACTTATCTGTAAAGATGGTACCAAGTAAGTTCTTATATAATTTGTTTTCCATACATGAACTGTGATAAAGAAGTGTGGATACACACCTCTGTTTCAACTTACAAAATGCCCCAAATCAACATTTTTCAATTTTCCGCCCAACTTCTGTGCATTCTTGTTTTCCTAACATACCACATATTGTTTGAGAGTTTTGATAACTGGATACAATGATACACTTTTAATGACTTCTATAAATGACTTGTTATAAATATATTTGAATGATATTGAAAGATAATTACATCATTTTGATTGGCTAATAGTAATATGTGTCATTCTGAAATTAACATTCATTTCATCAAAATGATGACATAAGTTTCCACAATTAAGTGCACAGGTATGATAAAAGAAAACCTTGATAGTAATCATGTTTGATGAAAGTGAAAAAATGTAATTATAAATATTGAATGCTTCTTTTAGTATTAATTTCATAGGTTTGTAAAAGCGTTGACACTGCACAGATTTAAGAATGAAGCACTCCCATGCTTCACACAAAATGTACTTCGGTCAATGCTTTTACACCCCAATGAATTTACAAAAAGAAGCATTCATTCTTAACTAAATAACAAGAGTAAAAATAACTGTAAGATTAATTTGAATTTCATAGACTTTCAAACAAATTTTTTGTCAAATTTAATACTTGGTGGTACAAATATAGAAGTTTTTACACTACATTTGTACATATATATAAGAAGATGTGGCATGAATGTCAATGAGACAACTCTCCTCCAAGTCTCAATTTGTAAAAGTAAACCATTATAGGTCACAGTCTGGCCTTCAACACGGAGCCTTGGCTCACACAAAACAGCAAGTTATAAAGGGCCTAAAAAATGACAAGTGTGAAACCATTCAAACAGTAAAACCAACAGTTTAATCTATATAAAAATGATAATTGAGAAACACTTATAAACCACATCATGTTTGTTTAATTTTCAGTTTTTTGAGTGATATAAAGAACTTACCACCATACTGGTCAGATGATTTTCACTTATACTCTTTATGTGATCTTGTTAATGTAAGTATGGAGTGATTCAGATATTATAACTTGAAAGATGTTTAATGTACTGCATTTATTCATTAGAATGCATTCAATTGGATAATTCTTAATTTTCTTGCATAATTCAATTTTTTGCATTTATTTTTACTGTATGAAACCATTTTCTAAATAGTTAAAAAATGACATCTAGATATGATTGATCACACACAATAGATATTGATTATTGTTTGGAATTCAAACAACAATATTTCCTTGTTTCAGATTCCAATAAGGAACATTTATTATGTTATTGTAGACTATTGTTTATTTGTGGATTTCCTATTCTTTCCATCTGGTATGAACCCAATTCCCAATTTAGGATGAGAGCACACATCTTTTAATTAATTTTTTTTCTTCTGGAAAATATGCTAACGTAAATAGTTTAAATCCATTGCATCATTATTTAAATAACTAGTTGAGTTTGTTTTAAGTTGTTTTTTAAATGTTTTAGGCTAAGAATCAACAAATGTTTAATCAGTTAAAGAATATAGTCACCTCATCAATAACACATGTAGAAAATTGCCAGGTAAGTCTACCATATTACCACACCAATATAACCTTTAGAAGAAAGTTGTCAGGTGAGTCTACCATATCACTACACCAATATTACCTTAAGAAAGTTGTCAGGTGAGTCTACCATATTACTACACCAATACTACCCGTAGAAAATTGTCGGGCGAGTCTTCCATATTACCACACTGTTATTACCTGTAGAAAATTGTCAGGTGAGTCTACCAAATTACCACACCAATATTACCTGTAGAAAATTGTCAGGTGATTCTACCATATTACCACACCAATATTACCTGTAGAAAATTGTCAGGTGATTCTACCAAATTACCACACCAATATTACCTGTAGAAAATTGTCAGGTGATTCTACCATATTACCACACCAATATTACCTGTAGAAAATTGTCAGGTGATTCTACCATATTACCACACCAATATTACCTGTAGAAAATTGTCAGGTGATTCTACCAAATTACCACACCAATATTACCTGTAGAAAATTGTCAGGTGAGTCTACCATATTACCACACCAATATTACCTGTAGAAAATTGGCAGGTGATTCTACCAAATTACCACACCAATATTACCTGTAGAAAATTGTCAGGTGAATCTACCATATTACCACACCAATATTACCTGTAAAAAATTGTCAGGTGATTCTACCATATTACACCACCAATATTACCTGTAGAAAATTGTCAGGTGAGTCTACCATATTACCACATCAATATTACCTGTAGAAAATTGTCAGGTGAGTCTACCAAATTACCACACCAATATTACCTGTAGAAAAAGGTGAGTCTACCATATTACCACACCAATATTACCTGTAGAAAATTGTCAGGTAAGTCTACCATATTACTACACCAATATTACCTGTAGAAAATTATCATGTAAGTCTACCGTATTACTACACCAATATTACCTGTAGAAAAGTGTCAGGTAAATCTACCATATTACCACACCAATATTACCTGTAGAAAATTGTCAGGTAAATCTAATATATTACCACACCATTATCACCAGTAGAAAATTACCTTAGCTGGAGGTCTACACAGTGCCTTAAATCAGTTATTTGTAAAGTGTTACCAGAGCTTTGCTTTCTTGGATCATAGTGTGCATATGCAAATATCAACAGTTACAGCAATTTTAATTGAGTTGAATAGATCTATTATTGTTATATAAATATAACAATTTTTATAACAAGGAAAAAATAATTAAGTAGCCTGGAGTTTGAGTGGTCTAAATAGTAAATCTACTGCATGTCTAGGGTGTCAACTCCGAGGTTGTGAGTTTGAGCCCTACACTTGGCAGGTGTGAGTTTGAGCCCTACACTTGGCAGGTGTGTTTGATTCCAATCTTTTATGACTTGGATTGACAGTTTCTCTGCTGAGGGTCAGTGGCTCTCTGTGGGAACTCTAGACTGTCTCCACCCTTAAAAACTGACTGCCACTATATAGTTAATAGTGCTGAAAGTTGAGATAAAAAACAACATCCAATCAATCATTATTATAATAAAACACAACCACATACATAACACCATTACATTAAAATAAGGAGAATGTATTGTTGTTTAGACTTAGAAGATGGTGACTCATCTTAGTAAAAGCAAGTTTGAATAAAATAAAAGCCTATAACAGAAAAAATGCATCTAAAATTACCACTTATAGGTAATCAGTTCTTATATATTTTCTTTCTTTACAGTTTTGCCAGGGACTTGGTTTTATATGTGAACTGTGCAGAAATAACGCAGATGTTATATTTCCATTTCAACTAAATAAGGTTGAAATTTGTCAAGGTGAGTACATTTTAGCCACAAAAATGTAGAAAAATTTAGTATGTACTCTTTGTAGTTCTTCTTTGAATTACTATTTCTGCTTGCTTAAAAGTCATGTTGTTCTGCTGCTTTTAGAATTTAAATTATTTACAATTGAATTCTTTCTCAGTCGGTATGTTAGACAACCACAGAACATCTGGTTTTGAACATGCACATTCATGGTAGCTAATAAGATCTAAAGAAATCTTGTTAATCATGACGACTTATGGCAGTTCATGAACATTTACTAGATATATAAATGGACTTCAAAGGTAATTCTAAACCATGAATTTAAGTTTTAAATGAAGTATCCATTTTCTATACACTGGTAAGCAGAATTTAGAAAACGAAATTAAATATCCAGGAAAATACAACTTATTATCAATCCATGAAAATTGGTATCCATGAAAATAATTGAATCAACAGTAACATGTGTATAATATAAAGCTTGAATCTAAGTTTATATTGAGGGCAATGTCAGTGAGAACACATGGAGATTCTAGTGAACAGGGACACATCAAAGAGTGCTATGGATTAATATGAATAAAAATTCTGTTTAAGCTCACATAATTAACCAAACCATGCTTTGCTATATGACAATTATCACAGTAAAACCCAAAAAAATAAAGACTCCATTTTTCACCAGATGTTAAACCATAATGCTGATTATTTTGAAAGTTCTTGGTGAATTTCTCTAATATTATAAATATAATTGTTTAATTGTTATGTAATTTCACATAATTTTAGATTACAAATTTTGTTTGGAGAATGTAGAATGAATATTTGTTCAGATTCATTGAAACTTGAATATTTGTAGGTTGTAAATCGTGTTTCCATAGAGACTGTTTTGTACCAGATAAATGTCCTAGATGTGCTAGATTAGAAGCTAGGTAGGTAAAACACACATTAACTTAGTGATTTTGTATGTACTCCTGCTGTGCCTTTTATTGTTTTTTTTTTCATCAGTTTTTGTTGGCAGGTTGGACCTAAGATGCAGATAAACTTTCCTACATTAAATAACCTTATTCAATACATTTAGATAGCAGTGATAGCAATTATCACCCAGTGTAAGTTGGTGGTCAAATGTCTACTACAAAAGTAGGTATAGGTATTAATTCATGAGTATTATCTGTTATTTGTGTGTAGTGATTTTGTGTCAGTTATTAATACACCATATTCTTTCTTTTCCATTGCATACTAGTATATTTAATTATGGCAATGTTAAATGACAAGACTTTTGGTATTTAAAGATGTAACTTATAGTGTGAAATTGATTTTAAATAGATATAAGAAGATGTGGTATGAGTGCCAATGACACAACTCTCTATCCAAGTCACAATTTGTAAAAGTAAACCATTATTGATCAAAGTATGATCTTTAGCTTAAAGACTTCATCTGACTGCTGATTATATTTTTGTTATTTTTACATCTGATATTCAGAAGTTGTTAGTTGTAAATGTATGTGTATAAAAATGTCTGGTTATACATGACTGAAATTTAATGGAATATTTTACAGAAGACAGAGAATGGAACAAAAGTTTTCAGAAGAAATGGATGAGGAAGATAGTTGATAATGAACAAAGCCTGATTTAACAATATTCCTGTATGGTGCTTATTTATTTTCACATGGACAAATGTGCCAAGCCATATAAATCTTCCATTGTCTGTATTGGTTAAAATCTATATTTTAGTTCATTTAAAAGTTACTTATATCTTTTTGATCATCTTGTGTAGTATAATACTCAAGGGGGTTATCAGATCCTCTCAGCAATTTTTAAGTCAGAAATTACATTTCATTTTTCAATGAATTTGTCATGTTTTTGTCGAGCCTGTGACTTTTGTGGCAGAAAGCTTGACATAGGGATAGTGATCCGGTAGCGGCGGCGGCGTTAGCTAACTTCTTTTAAAAAAGCTTTATATTTTAGTAGGTGGAAGACCTGGATGCTTCATACTTTTTATATAGATGCCTCATGTTACGAAGTTTCCATCAGTCACATGTCCAATGTCCTTGACCTCATTTTCATGGTTCAGTGACTACTTGAAAAAAAGTTAAGATTTTTTTGTAATGTTAAATTCTCTCTTATTATAAGTAATATGATAACTATATTTGGTATGTGCGTACCTTGCAAGGTCCTCATTCCAGTCAGACAGTTTTTACTTAAACTCAACCTCATTTCATGGATCAGTGAACAAGGTTAAGTTTTTGTGGTCAAGTCCATATCTCAGAAACTATAAGCAATAGGTTAGTATATTCGGTGTATGGAAGAACTGTAAGGTGTACATGTCCAACTGGCAGGTGTCATCTGACCTTGACCTCATTTTCATGGTTCAGTGGTTATAGTAAAGTTTTTGTATTTTGGTCTGTTTTTCTTATACTGTTTGCAATAGGTCTACTATATTTGGTGTATGGAATGATTGTAAGGTGTACATGTCTGTCTGGCATGGTTCATCTTACCTTGACCTCATTTTTATGGTTCAGTGGTCAATGTTTAGTTTTCTTGGTTAATGTTAAGTTTATGTGACAGTTGTAATACAGCTTTATATTTATGACTATCAACATAATATCAATAATTAGTAAAGAAAGCGAGACATGTGTGCACTCTTGTATGTTATAATTCACTTTAGGAACTCAGATTTGTATGTAGTTGGTATTTCAATGTTGCATACAATAATGATATTTTACTAAAATTTTCTTTTCGTTTAGTAAAACTCAGTTATAGAACATTAATATCATTATGACCTGCATTTCATGCTCAATGCCTTGTAACAGACTTACACACAGGTATTTTGAACTCTGGTGGATAATTGTTTCTCTGGCAATCATACCACATCTCCTTATTTTTATATCAACATATCATTTTGTTTTTCGTAAGGTTCATACTTAATTTTGTAAAATAGAATAATAAAAAATGGTGCCTTATTTCTTACTATTAATTTAATTTCAATAAGTAGATACTGATAAACTTGCGCTTAGCTTAGTTAAGTAGACAAAAAGAGGTTAGTTATTTTCAATGGTAACAGACCTTTAAAAGAGTTTTCAATTTAAAGCAGAATTTCTTTTTTACCCCAAAATATGTTTTTTTTTTTTTTATAGTTTTGATTAAGTCTGAAATGATGATAATAACTATACTTGGTATCAAAATTAATTCACATGGTTGACCTTTTACAGTTTTAGTTAGTATGACCAATGATGATAGATTTTTTAACCATGCATGACTTGTTATTTGGATCATGAAACTATTTGTTTCAGTGCTTCTTTGTGAAATAAATTTATTATCATTTACTTATTTTACTTAAAAAATATACTTGTTATATTAATTTATATTTTTAAAATTATTACATATTATAAGGTTAGATTACCGGTGACAAATATTCTGTGATATGCACAGTATGATAATTTTATTCCCAAGATTATCATTACAAATTTATTGATCAGTTGACTTGCAGTTTGAAAGTCAAAGGGATGGATTTTTCAACGTACAATACACAAATGAAATTTATAAGTTTATCTAGTCCTTATTTATTTGTCAGGAAATTAAAGCAGGATACCCTTTTTTGCTCTTAAATGCACATTCAAATGTATAGCGCCTATATTTTTAATAATATTTCTTAGAATAAGTTTAATTGTCCTGACTTTGCTTTTTCCTTTTGGGTAATAGACTACAAAGAGACTTCAAACTTACCCTCACAACTAACAGACTTTTGAGTAATTATATGTACTTCAAATGAACTTACTTACTTACTTACTGCCCTTGTACGCCAAATGAACACATAACTATAAATATCATATGACTCATGTCTAAAAATAGAATTTTCTTTCCTGCCATCCCACATTTATTTTATGGTCCTTATATTTTTGTTTGTTTGTTTGTTTTGTTAACATTAGGTTCTTTTTGATAAAAAATAGAATTAAATAAATTTATGTATTTCCTACTTCAGATATTTGAAAAATTTAGATATACTTCTAAACTATATAGATTCATTTGTATTACATTTGATAGAAGGATAAAATAATTTATTACATCACATAACTTTGATACTGAAGTAAAAACATATGGTTTTTGAGAAGAAGGTATTCAGTTCATTTTTAGCAATTAAAATTAAAATCAAAACATAATGTAAATCCATCAATTAACATGCTTATTTTAAACGATGTACAGATTATTTTGTCAATAATTATATATGGGCGTTTTTCAATAAAAACGTACTTTCTTGTCCCAGCCACTTTAAAAAAAATGTGTTTAATCTTTGCAAGTAATTTTTTGTGCAGTCAGTACATTGAATTAGATATAACATTTTTAAGTAAAGAAACAGTTTATTTTTTAGAGGGATTGATAAGATATTGATTCCTGAATGGTCCAAAACAACCAAAATGGCATGTCCCTAGACCGCCTGTTCAACATTCATACTCTAAAATATCGTAAAAAAATGTAGAAATAAATATTAATTTTACTTAATATAAGTTCTTTAATAATTCAAAAGTATGTTTAGAGCCAACATATTTTAATAAACAGCTTTTAACATAGGATTTTTTATTTTAGAAGGTGTGTCCCTAACACAATGTCCACTACGAAACGAAGTCATTAAAACTTGCTTATAAACAGTTTTATAAAATCAATGTAATTTTTTGTTTGCAAGAGATATAAACATTAGGGTCTTACAAAAGAAGTGATGCTTTTATAACGGCAGTTAAACTGTTGGTAAGAAAAATTGAGCACATCAAATGGACCAGAGTGATACCGTATTTTTGTAAATGTCCACTACGAAACGGTTCAAATCTCCTTCAGTAACTGGTTTTAAAATTATGAAAAAAATATCAGTGTACAGCTTGATAACGCTTTGATGAATACAGTCAGTCTTGTTACTATTGCAATATAGGGGTTGTGAGAAAAAAATAAAACTATGTGAATACGTCCCCTACGAAACGGTCCCCTACGAAACAAGTTTGGGAGAAAAACGTTTCGTAGTGGACACTACCACTACCAAGCAGTCTTTTTTTACTCTTTTTCCAATTATATTCGTGCAAAGCATATAACAAAGGTTAGTTTCATGTAATTTTTATTACGTTTTTATTAACATAGAATAGGGTTGATGTCAACTACGAAACCTTTTGTCCACTACGAAACGGTTTTGTCAACTACGAAACGCATCAAAATGTCCACTACGTAACATGAGTTGTACCTTCATATGTGAAGTACTGTCTAATCTTTATCGATAAAAAATGGTTCTCCAATTCAGAAAAAAAATGAGATGTTTCTAGTATATAAAGTAAACAAACTGGAATGTCTATAGGAAACATTTAAAATTGCAAAAATATGTGTTTTTAGAAGCAGTTTCGTAGGGGACTTTTGTCCCCTACGAAACAGTACACAAATTATGGAAATAATATCATTTTAAAGAGTATTTAAGATTGCACTTTTTGTTTACAAACAGGTCTATAATAGAGGTTTTCAAAATAACTCTTGAAAATAAATTTTAGACTAGTTGATTTTCCATTTTTTTTAGGTCTGAAAGGAACGCTTTTATTGAAAAACGCCCATATACACATGAATTTTACAAAATGTTTTGGGGGTAATCTGCCATGGTAATACTGAAGATATTTTTTTTTATTGTTATTGAATATAAACAATGTGTTATTTTTCTTAACAATACAAAACTTATTGGTATAATTAATTTTCTAATCTAGCAACTAAGAATTATATTTCATTTTGTTTACTTTAAACCATTTTAAATTCATTAAAATTATTGTCCAAAATAAATCATGCAGTAAGTAACTTGTTAAAATGGCAGTTATATCTTTTTCTTTTCACTTATGAAAGTATAATACAGTAACTTTTGTATGGTGATTCTCATACAATTTTCCCTTTAGTTATTGATACTTTTTCTATTTGATATTGCATACAATGAAAGCTAAAAACCAAAGAGTTGTGAAAATAATTATTTTTATGATCATGCATAAATGTATGCCTCATTTTACACCAGGAAACAAGGAGATTTAAATCAATATTAAAAGATTTCGATTCTGTTATTTTTTCTAGAGCCATTGAAAACCAAATGTTGTTTACTTGCATCTTGGATTTTTATAAGATCAGTTCATGTTTACTGTAAGATAAAGTTACATGAAATAAGTTATTACATCTGAGCTATATTTAAGTCACCATACGAAATACTGGTTATATATTTATATATATAAAGTATCAGCTGAAAGGAGTAGGTCCAGTAAGACCCCTTTTTGGCCCCAAAATATAGCAGTTTTACAAAATTGTTAAAATTTAAACTTTTAGTTATTTATTGGAAAGTAGAATGCTTCTGCTACATAAATATTGGTGTTTTTGACAATACAATGCACATATATCGGGTACTACCATGATTAAGTCATGCTAAATTACTGAAATCTTCTCAATTTTAGCATTTTAGTTAAATTTTAGACGGTTTCCGTCTTAAATGAAAGTGACCGCATTTGTGTTCATTCTTAATATTGAAATGTAAATTGTATTTGATGATAAAACATAGCATATATAAAGGTTGAAGATGAACACAGATGCTGCCACTTCATTTTTTACAAAAACCATCTGTAAAGTGACATTTTTTGGCATATTGATAGATTTTTCATATTTAAGCTTGAATTGGAGCGTTTTTAAGGACTAGATCAGTTATAATCTTTCTCATAAACTAATTGAATCAACTGAAATCGACAACACTTAAGTGTTTAAAAAGTGTAAAAAATCTTTCGTCAGATGAACCTAAAATTTGTGGCCAAAACTGGCCCTTATTGGACCTACTCCTTTGTACTAAAGAATTTTCTTTTACAAGAACTATGGAATGTGAAATATAAAAATTGGAGATAGATCAAGAGAAAAGAAATTTTTCTAGCAGTGGAGTGATTTCAGCATAGTTTTCATTTTTGTTTGAAATGTAAACTAATTTAACATGGTTGATTAAATGTAAAACTTTCAAACGACAAATTTCCATATAAAAGAGAAATTGCTGTTATAATAAAAGTTGTCTTCATATTTATCTATTTTAGTGTTGATCTTTGTTGTTTTGTTTCAGGTGCTTACTGAACAATTTCTATAATTCTTCCCTTTATTATTATGTAATTATATTAGGAAAATTATAATTAATATTCAGGTGGGATGGCGAGAAGGATATTTTCCTCTTATATTCCACAAGATATCAAATTATATATCCTCAAAAACTAAATGTTAAAGACACAACACATCTGGGGTCTCAGTCACAAAACTTTACTCAGTACTCCGAGTACAAAATAAGTGCTTGAAACACATAATCCAGTATTCTGATAATGATTGGTTGATTCTTGAGTCTGAGTTCAAAAAATGTGCTCGAAAGTTTTATGACCGCAAGGCCTGAAATCTCACTTTATTTTCAGATTTATACCTCGAATTTAGCATAAGCAGTCACCTTAGTACCAGGATCTATGACAAACGAGATGATTTCAAATTTGAAATTATAAATTGCCTCCACCTTAGCAGGAATACATCAACTTTACCTGCGTATGGGATATACATTTCCCAATTCATTTGGTATACAAGAGCTTACAGTTGCTACTCAGACTCTTTAAAACGTCACCAGTGTCTGAACAGAAAGTTAAAGAACCAGTTTTAATACATAAAATAATGTATGGCCCTTTTTCCAAAGAAGTTCATCAGAAGATATCAAGACCTTAGATGATAAATATTCTGTATTAACTTCACAAATAATTCATGATTTTATTTGTGTTTGTATATTTTCAACCTTTTCAATTTAATCCGTTTTTGTTAATATCCTTTTAGGGTGGCTCAGTATTTATTCATCCTACCATTGTGCTATTTTGCTATGGTAATTTTTTACTCACCTGCTCCAAAGGGCCAAGTGATCTTCTCATCCCTTGGTGTTTGTCGTCTGTCATCTTTCGTTTACTTTTACAAAAATCTTATCCTCTGAAACTACAGAACCATATTTAACCAAACGTGGCTTCAACCATTTATAGCGTATATGGTTTTAATAATGTGTCGGATGACCCAGCCTTGCAGCCAAAATGGCCGACATGACTAAGAATAGAACATTGGGGTAAGATTCAAGTTTTGTTTATTATTTTGAAAACAGAGAGAAAATAAAGAAATTAAAATAAATTAGAGAAATTTTGACGAAATATTTTCAACGAATTTATTTATTTTTTTACTCGATCCTGTTCAGGGGGTTAAGATTTGCAAATTGCTCACACGTTGTCAATATAACGGAATTCTATGCGACTGTCATACAAGTTAGAGGTTTAGCGAGCTATGAAAGGTCACCATTTTCTACAAAAGGAAAGCCTGTACTAAGTCAAAGATATGACAGTTGTTTTCAACTTGTTTGGTGTGATTGAGCTGAGATGCTTTTCCGTTTTGAATTTTCCTTCGAGCTCGTTTTATTTGTTATCACAATCATAGTGTTACCTAGTGATTACAAGAGGACATATTGCAAAAATGAGTTTATCTACTTTATTCTTAAAAAAGGTAAAAAAAATATTTAAAAAACAACGAAAAAATTAACACAAAGCAATTTAAGCTAAATTACAGAAAATGGTAACGACGAGTGGAACATATCCTTTGTCGTCTGTAACTTCAAAACAAATCATTATGGTGTCTGTAAAACTTTACCTTATATTTCGACTTGCTATGAAGTATTCATGTAGTACCATTGAAAAAAAGCTGAATCTTTAGAGATATAAGAAAGAAGGTTGACCATAAAATAGTCAAATCATAAACCAAAATGAGCACTAGTATTTTAACGTATATACAATTATCTTGTATTAGGGAAGGGGGGGGGGGGGGGGGGTAAATATACTTTGTAATAAATCAATCTGATTCAAACAAACAATTCTTTGAAACTGACATTATTAAGATGCTTGATTTCTTGATTGACAACATATAAGTTACGATTGGGACATGTTTTCGACAAACTATCTTCATTCTCATGGGAACTAATTGTGCCGCTCTTCCTGTCGAACTGTTCCTTTATTCTTATGAGTCTTACTTTATACAGGAACATCTTAGGAAGAAAGAAAAGAAGTTAGCAATGTTCTTTAACTTTACATTCCGCTAAATAGATGATGTTCTTACAAAATAATTCAAAATTTGGGGACTATGTGGAACGCATCTACCCCATCGAACTAAAATTAAGGGATACAACAGATACAGTTAAGCCTGACTCATATCTTGACTTACATCTAGAAATTGACAACGAAGGTCGGTTGAATACAAAACTTTACGACAAAAGAGATGATTTCTGGTTCCCAATTGTGAACTTTCCATCTCTATATGGAACATTCAAGCCGCACCTGCATGCTCTCCCAATTACGAAACGATATTCCCGGGCTTGTATTTCCTATATGATTTCCTTGATAGAGGGTTGCTGCTCACAAGGAAGCTATTAAACAAGAGTACCAAATGGTGAAGCTGAAATCAACCCTTCGTAAATTTTACGAATGCCATCGTTGGTTGACGGTTATGAAATATCCGTTTCACTTATGATATCGGATATGTTGCTTAGGCCGTAACTACAGTCCCGTTTGCTTTTCACAAATGTAACCTACCGACTAAGACTATTGACCGGGTTTGTAATAAAATGAGCAACACGACGGATTTCACATGAGGAGCAGGTTCTGCTTACCCTTCCGGAACACCTGGTATCAACCCAAGTTTTTTGGTGAGGTTCGTCTTGCATAGTCTTTAGTTTTCTATGTTGTGTCTTGTGAACTATAATTTGTCTGTTTGTCATTTCGTTTTTTGCCATGGCGTTGTCAGTTAATTTCGATCTATGAGTTTGAAATTCCCGCTTGTATCTTTCACCCTTCGACTTAAAAGTATTATCAATTTTTACCAGATCCACTACTGGACGAGATAGAAGATATAAAATGTCTACATAGGATGGATCTGAAATAACACTTGAAGCAAGCCAATCGGTGAAGTATGTAGGAATGATTATATTCCAAACTGAAACTCCACATGAATGGAAATTATCAAATAAATTGTATTTTGTCGCTATTCTTACTGAACTTTTATTTTTTAAAGAATCATGTTTAAACCCAACAATATTAAAATATTTCCTTTAACCTTTTTGCAAAAAATAAGTGCACTTTAAAGAACCACATAAGGAAAGCCCTTTAGTATTTTCGCAGAATAGATATGTACCGATCGTCAAGTTTGACATATTACATAAGGATTTTAATCTTAAATCTTAAATCAATAACAATTTTTCACTTGAAATTGACATTTTTGTTTTATTTACAACTTAAGTACTCAAATGCTTAATAGTTTAATATCGACTGACAGCATTATGAAATTAGGTTCAATTGTATTGCTTTGGTTAACTCTGTCAATAGATTAGATCCTAAAGGTTAATTTTGAATAAAAAATACTGTGATTTTTAGATAAAAAAGATTCTCGACCAGGTGAAATGTTTCAAAACTATGTTATAAACATTCAAGTTTTTCTAATTAAACTTAGAAGCACACACTCTGTTCGAATCAATGAAGTCTCTTAGTGCAATTCAACAGATTCATCAGTGACGCTCGAACCAGAATTAAAAAGACCAAATAAAGTTCGAAGCTGAAGAGCATTGGATACCTTAAAGTTTGAAAGGAACAAATGCTTAACTTATGTATATACAGAAAAGGAAAGTTGAGAATGGGGGAATTGAAATAATCTTTTTGTCTTAAAGTTTAGATCTCAACTGACTTTCGTTGTCAATTTCTAAATTTAAGTCAAGATATGAGACACAATAAACTGTAGCGTTGGTACCATTGAGATAAATGCGGTCAACATGGTCGCCAAACGTTGACGTATTTAGTTAGAGGACATCATCTTCATAGCGGTAATAGTAGTTTGAAAATAATGCCGACTAATTTGTATTTTCTAAAATAAAACCTCCTGTTTGAAATCTGCCACATACGAATAAAGCAAACAGTAGGAACACAGAGGGGCACAATTGGTTCCCATAAGAATGTCAATTGTATATTGAAAAACGTTAAATACATAAATCAGTTTGGCCTTTTGGTGATGACGTTTTCAGTGAATAAGTATGATATGTCTCTTCTTAAAATGAGATATTTGTATCTGCGTTGGTCATTCTGTTTAATGTAATGGAAGAGCGGTACACTATTATTGTTGCCGTTATGTATGGAACAAAGTTAAACTCATACTGGCAACTCCGAGGAAAATTAAATCGGAAAGTCCCTAATCACATGGCAAAATCAAATGACAAAACACATCAAACGAATGGACACCAACTGTCATATTCCTGACTTGGTACAGGCAAAATTAAATGTAGAAAATGGTGGATTGAACCTGGTTTTATAACGCTAAACCTCTAACTTTTACGACAGTCGCATCAAATTTTATAAAATTGATAATGATGCGTGAACAAAACAAACAGACACATTAGTGTAAATGTCACAAATAAAGGGGTAAAAAGTCTAATTAGGTAGGTCAGATTTTGAAAAAGGGAACGGGATTGTAGTTACGACATATCCGATGTCATACTAAGTCATTTATTACATATTCCGTTTCTATGTATGTTGGCGTCTGTTTTTGTAGCAGTTCAGTGTTTCTGTTCCGTTATTTTTTAATACTCTTGTAATTGATGTGTTTCCATCAGTTTTGGTTTGTGACCCGGATTTGTTTCAGTTAAATCGATTTATGGCTTGAACAACGGTATACTACTATTGCCTTTAGATTAGAGAAGTAAAATATATTTTTTTATTCCATGAAGATAGAGACTTCTTAACATAAAATCTAACAGATATTTAATGTATACGAATATAGTTGCACTGTTACTCTGATTACTGGTTGTTACTTCTGACAACATAAACCGTTTCGAAAAGCACTTTTGATACCTAGCAATATCAAATTTTTGGTAGAGACAATTATGTAATTAGGGTACTCGACAGAGTGAAGGAATATCTTGGTTTTTTTTTGGTTTTTTATTTTTTGGTTAAAATTTAAAGGAACTCTTCAAAAAGAAAGCAATTCTTCCTTAATTGAGTAGTTTACTTTTTATGTTATTTACAACCGTTAAATTTGTTCATAGGGTTTTATCTGCATGGACAACATCAAACTTTTTATGAAGGTAGGACAAGAGCTCAGCAACAATTGTGTTTTGAAGATATATGTAGCAAGAGTGCTCAAAGAACCATTTGTTTTTTATACTGATTTGTAGCGCATACTAGATAGGTTTCTACTTTTTTTATATAATTTTTCACGTTTAGCTAATTGTCTGGCATAAAGCTCGACTAAATTTAGAAGATTAAGGCTTCACAAGTTGATATAAGCAAGACGTTAATTACTATTAAAGTATTATATTTTATCGATCCGTCGATCTTGCCACTGGTGGACTATAAGTTTCCAAACGTATCACTAGTGCAGTAGTCAGTGCTCTAGGAATGATGTATAGATACCTTTCTAAAAGTGTCCGTTTATAAATTAAGAAATTATTAAGCAATCAATGTTCGAAATCCTTATTGCAAAGTAACCATTAGATTAATTAGGTTACTTATTGTTTTGACCTTTACTGTCATATAACTCTTCATGTGGCTCAGTTCTTATGCATACTTTGCTTTCAAATATTTTGCTTTACGCGTTTCTGATGATGGAAAATTCATAAAAGCGCTTTGGACAAAATTTATTATACGTACAAAAGATAACATAATAATTATATTACATGTCTCTGGTATTTCTTGGTAATACTGTCATAATATTTAAATAATTAGTTAACGAAAAATTAACAGCCGATCATAGGCGGGCCAATGTTTGGAAAAGCTGTGTATCAATTTTATTTTGTATAGCAGTAATTTAGACAGCACAAACACAAACCAGTACCAAGTACACGACTGAAATAAAAATTTCGTTGTGGAAACAATTCTGATCGTAGTAAGTTCCGTGCTTAGGATAATAGTTTTTCGTATTTTGAAATGGTATTGTCAGGTTTTTTCAGCTTGTGAGTTTCAATATCCCTCTGGCGCAGTTCGCCTCTTTAGTACAAAACAATGATTTCGTAACTCCTTTTCAACTATTTGACGTCGTATTTCTGTTGAGAGACTGTATTTGTACCGTTTTGGTTAAGTTTAATATCAATCTATTAATGACTTAAAAAGAAACGGAGTTTTATAATAGGATTATACTGTTTACGATTTTTGACATCTTTGTGAACAATGATCTCAACTGAACTATTATACTGTCCGAGTAGGTTTGTTTTTTCCCTATTTTTAGTTTAGGAAAAGCCTATTCGTCTAATGAAATATCAAAATGACTGCATCTATTGATTTGATATGAAAGACAATGAGATCATAGGTATGTCAAACTGTAACTAAAATAACAAGATTCTCCATAATCATAAAATCTTTCTCATTTTTCACTTCCTCACATTAAAATATTTGAAAAGCGAATAATCACCAATTAAAAATATGTGCTGATTCATTACTAGCAGATGCCATTTTGTGAAACGAAGACTGATCAATACAGGAATTGAAATCAGTTTGTATTTTCTAGATTAATTAGAAGATCGACAATAATAAAAGTAATATGTGATAATGATATCCGACATCATCCTAGGCGAAACTGTTTATTGTAATTGAAGTATTTCCCCTAATGTAAAAAAAAAAACAGCAGTGTGCAATATATTGTGTTAGAAATTACCAGACGCATTGTAGAAGAATTTCTATAGAATCCGTATACATTATTATTTATGAATCACAAATCATTTAGTGTAAATATAGGTAAGGAACGTGAAGAATATTAGAAATACAAGAAAAAGTGTACTGACTTTATGAATTTTTGAGTATCAAAATCACTTTTGAAAATAAAATTAAAGTTACCTACCAATTTTACTGCGCCAAATTAGCATTTCGATAATATGCCAATGTCACTTCTGTGATGCTCGAGGCAAACATATTTGAATGCCAAAAACCTTATATAGACGTTGAAGAGCTGATAAAACCAATAAGGACCAAACGCAAAACTTAAGAGGATGCTTGGTCCTGAATGCTCTTCAACTTCGTACTCTATTTGACCTTTTTAATTTTTTTCGATTCAAGCGTATACTGTAGACGAAACGCATGTCTAGCGCATATACAAAATTTCAATCTTGGTATCTATGATGAGTTTATTCCAAATCCGGATAAGAAATCAGAAGTTGCGTTAGGAAAAAAAATAACGAAAAAAAGCACAAAGAATTACATGGTAATATCTGTAAGTGCTTTCGAACATATTTATATTATGTTCTTTATATTAACATAACAAATGGGAATCTATTGCTTAAAAATAACAATCATTGCATGCACATAGATTACTGTATTTTTTTAAACGTTCGAAATAATAATGTTCTTTGCTGTACGACCTTTTTTTATAAGTTGCCCAAACAGTTTATTACTAAAACGCCATATAATGCACGATTAGGTTGAGTTTGTATACCACAGTTTTCTTATTTCATGATATGAATAACAATGGCGATTAAACACATATATTATAAAAGAACAGATAACATATCGATCTCGCTTGTTTTGCTTCTTGTAGTTTCTTCGTTGATGCTCGTTGCAAGTTTCGTATAATATGGTGGGTTTAGTAATCTCACCAACTGATTTGTGGGTACTTATTTCTGAGATTTAAAAATTTCGATTTCACCAAATGTTTTGTTTACTTTCTATCATTTTTAGTTAAATTGTGAGATAAGGAGGTTCGGCGTAGGGACATGTAGTGCTCACTTCAACCTCACAGCACAAGAAAATAAATGCAACAAAACTGTGTTTATGGATATTATCTCATCAACCTTATGTCAATATTTTGCAATTGAGTCGACCTGACGGAAACAAATTAGAATCACCATAAAAAAAAACACCACACAGATTTATTTTTATTGGAAAATTTATCAAGAAACAGTAAAAACGAATCAGACGACAGAACCTTGATGAAAACAACTATTTTCATTATGGCTAATTTTCAAGGCTAGATGATCTCTTTATAGTCAACTTGCAAGAAAAAATAACAACTTAATGAACATTAAGGTTATAAAAATAAATTATGCCTTATCATAGACAAACAATATATTGATACATGATTGTGAAAATTCCAGAAATTTACAAATGAAAGGAGCTATGATTCTGATTAAAATCTATTTTACTTTTATTCGATTGTAAGCTTTAATTTATTAAGAATTATGACAAGAAAAAAAATATACGCTTCAAATTACAAATCATCTATTTTAGTTGCCTGATAAATTGAAAGACATATATCATAATACTGTTAATACATAATAGACATTTTCATAGTCTTGAATGCGCTAAATCATGACTTCGTTCTAAAATGAATGGATGGACCTTTCTCTTTGCTTGAGGCCAACACAATATACATACTGCAAGAATAAAAACACCTGAAGCTATCACAGTTAAACTTATCATACCAACACATGAGGCATCCAACATTTGTTCGATCTGGAAATAAAAATAAAAGTTTGTAAATTCATTTTAATGGTGTATGTAAAGTTCTCCTAATCTTTTATAAACTTCCTACTAGTTCATATTAAAAAAATAGAAATATTTCATATGCATATAGTAAAATTAAGAATGAAAACGGGATGGTCAAGGATAGGAAAATAGTGCAGGGCAACCAATGGGTCGTAAATGCAGCGAAACGTGTGTGTAACTTTAACAATCTGTTATTTATTGAACTATCAGATTAACCGCAACTATATGATAATTTCCTAAATTTATGATCATGTTTACCAAACATGTAACCCTTATTGTAGTAGATTAGTATAAATTAGGTATTGCCTAAAATATAAGCTTTGTGATTTTCGTAAATAAACCTGTTTTATAGTAAACAGACATCGAATGACGTTACATGACAGATTTTCAAATGACATTGGAGTCAAAATTGAGATTGAAAAAAATGGCAAGAATATCATACAGAGTTTTCAATATTTTGACATTTTCAACATGTGTTCTGTCTGTAAAGTTGTTGGTAGCAAAACTAAGCAGCCCTTCTTTGCACATTTCTAATGATGTTAATATTACTTCATTACAGTGACTGCATACTAGTTAACCAATGATAGGTCTTACTTATTTTCTTTCAGATCTATTAGACGGTCTTGGTGCTTCTTTGGGATTTCTTCTGATAAAGCCAAGTGTTCTGTTTCCTATGGCAGTCAGATCCGTCTAATGATATGTAGTTGGTTATTGTTTCTTTTGTTACTTCAAAGTAGATTTTTAAGTCTATATTCAGTGTTCGACAATGAAGCTAATACATATAGAAATTATGTATAACGGTCATGGTCTTGATATTAAAGGTGCTTTCCTTAATACTATGCATGTACTGAAGTTAAAGTTCATCTGCAATCTTCCTTCCGATTCCTCAAGAACGCGAATATCTAGGAACTGGTTGTCTCATGTGCCATTAGGACATGGGGAAGACGATGTATGCGTCTTTGAGTTTTTAGTTCTCTCGGGCTAGAATTAATGTAGATTTTGAACATGAGGGGACCAAACATCATTCCCTGAGCTGACATTGATTTTGTTCCTTGCTGGAGTATATGTTAAATTTTGGTACCCAGTTACAATAACAATGAGCATCTGTTTTAATAAGACCGGATCATTAGATGTTTGAATAAAGGTAACAAAGGTAAATGTGATAAGAATTTACAAAATCGCACCTTTCAAACAATACTGTACACTTAAATCATAAATGACCGTTAATACATAGCTGATTGTGTTCGATGTCGTTTTTCCATCGTACGCAAGTTTATATAACACAGACAGTGGAATATTTTCATGGTTATTAGAATCTTTTATTACAATAAAGAAATGCATGAGTCTAAACTTCAAAATATTATTGTCCATAATACTAGTTTTATTGAATTGAACAAAATAAAATAATTTTATTTCACTTATATATCACAACCTTTCGAGTGTCGATCTCAGCCTAATGATTTAGAATCTAGACAGCAAAATCAATGTTTTCTCATTTTATGGAGTTAAGATAAGACTCTTAAAATAAAATAATTAACTTACCCGTGTTTTAAATCTTGCAACATCAGAACTGGAAATTTCTATTCTTGATTCCCTTAAAAACGTTGAAAATGAATAATTTGAAATATTCAGTCGATATACATTATCAGTAACAGTTCCATACTTGAAAAAAGAGATTTTCTTTTGCCTGCACAGAGTCTTTCTCCAAATTTTCCCCGAAAGAGGTTCTATGTCAATCTGAAATACAACATAGATTCGAAACTTCATAATTACACAGAGATAAAATTCAGAATCAAAAAGGGGATTGTGTCAAAGAGATATTAAATACACACACACTTTGTGCAAATGAAAATATGATTGTAAGAATGCTGGATAAGTTGATAATAGCTAATACCACGCGGAGTGAGAACCAATGCTTGAAATGTTATTTATGACAATTAGGATTTTATTCTAATTCAGGTATTTCAAAAAAGATAAGAAGATACAAAGGAAACAACTAAACGAACTTCCAAAAAACTGGAATGGTTGGATGACTCTAGTGCCCAGGCGGGGTATTGAGTTACATCTCAACATATGGTACCCGTCAAAGAGACACTTTCATGTTAGCTTACAGACGATCTATAATCATTAATTGATAGTACATTGTTTCGTAAACATGAATTGCCATTGATAGTGCATATATCACAAATATATAAAATATACTTACAAATGATTCAATAAAATTACAACATGGAACATCAGAGTTTAATGGACATCTTACATCTGAAAAACAGTATTAATTCTGAATTTTGTTTGTTGTTGAATTACCGCATGTAACCCTTTTAAACGAAACGTTTAAATATTTAACACTGTGGGGGAAACGTATCTGCATGTTCTTCATAGTAAAGATGCTGTAAAACGTAAAACTGGTAAAATATTTGCTTCATTTCATCTTAAAACAACCCGCTAGAACTATCATGATTATGAGGTTAAACTACTTATTAAACAACCCATATCTCCAGTAATCAAAGATACAAGGGTTATGATAAGTACGCCAGAGGCGTATTTTGTATCACAAAGCTCGTCAACGGCCCTCATAACAGTTTGAAGCGAAAAAATAACAAAAAGGAAGAGCTTTAATAAAAGAACATATGGAAATGTCCACTTTAATACATTCACCAAAAACACAGGCCTATTTTTTGTACTTTATATTAGAAGAGTTCTAATCAAGTTCGAATCAAAACAGATGAAAACAAATCAAATACGAAGTTGAACAGCATTAAAACCAAAATCTAAACAAAACCTGTGCCAATTCAGGCTAAGACAATCTGTTTAAAAGAGAGGCGAAAATATATACCAAAGGGACACCCAAACTCATAAGTCGAAAACAAATGGACAGCACCATGACAAACAAAGAAAAAGACCAAAATACAAACAATAGTATGGAAAACACAACAAAGAAAATTAAAGACTAAGCAACACAAAACAGGGATGATCTCAGGTGCTCCGGAAGGGTAGGCAGATTCTCAACATGTGCCACCAGTAGTGTTGCTCGTGTAAGTACAAAACCGATGATAATTCTAATCGATACAGCATTTCTGGGGAAAATGAGGACGAGATAGAGTTAACATCGATTGAAACATATCTGTCAGCATCTCTGAAATAGATATTTTTCAGTCAACTAACTCATGATGGCGTCTGTAAAATATTTGAAGGGATGATTTTAACTTCACCTCATGGAACTCTTGGTTTAATAACTTCCTTATAAGCAGCATTCCTCTATCAAGCAAATCATGGTAAGAAACGCAAGCCTTGTAATATCTCATGAATTTGGAGATATATAATACATATGTAGGCGCTGCTGGAATGTTGTTACATAGAAATGGTAAGTTTACAATTGTGAAGCTAAAACACTCTGTTGTCGTAACGTTTTGATCTCAACCGACTCTCATGGTCAATTTTTCCATGTAAATCAAGCTGTTATACAGACTTACTTGCATTTGTTGTAATTATTTTCGATCTATGAATTTAAATGTCCTACTGGTATATTTTGCTCCTATTTTGTATCCTTTATTTCATGTTTAATAAGATAGATTTGATCAAATTTTGATTCTGAGGTTTAAGGATAATGGCAGCTTATTTTCATTCTCCATAAGATGCCTCATATGAATAAAGGAACAGATCTGCAAGTTGAGGAGCACAGTTGCTTCTCCTGGGAATGCCGATAATAGGTTAAAAAATACTTACTCATAACGTAATAAATATGTCATCAAATAAACATCAAGCACTAGATAATGTCAGTTTCAGAGAATTCTTTGTTTGAAAAGGAGTGAAGTTTACAAAGTACTTTTTATTCCTCCCTAAGACAATAACGTTGACCATTCTTTTATATTAAACAAAACACGACCAACTCTCAATTTGTCTTTTAGTTTGGAATAGGAAATACGTAAAATAATGTAAAGTGTAGAAAAGTCCTTTTTTTTACTATTGCAAGATGAAAAGGTCTTAGATTGTATTACTTCTTTGTTGTTCTTTTTTAGCTATGGCGCAGTCATATTACTTTTGACATGTTAGTTTGAATGTCCTTTTTAGTATACTTTGCATCACTTTAACAGATCTTTGTTATCTGATTCCCACCACCTGAAGCATAAGTAGTTTCAGGATAACTTTAAATCCCGGCTTTGATAACTGATATAATTGATGTGGTTGATTTAAAGCATTTGCAGAAACAAAGTTCAGTATAAACTAATATTCATTCCATCTTATAGTTAATATTTTTTTTTAATTTTTCTGTCCCCTTTGCAACATTGTCTGAGAAAACAATTTGAAACAAATATCCTTATCTTACATGTACAATGGAAGCGGATTTAATTCCATAATCCGTATTAGACACTAAGGTAACGAAAAGTGTTTGATTATTCATATATTGATCCACTTTCAAAATTAACACAAGTTTTAAGCATATTTGTACTATTTGTCAATTACGAAGTATCAATCATATTAAGACTTTAGGGTAAGAGGATCTTTTAAATTTGTTTGATTTTTAGCAGCTTGATGCTTACTTCACCAACAACGACAATCTTTTTTTTTTATATTTTTCTGCAAAAGAGAACTGTATTGACCTTTTAGACTGTTATATGACTGAAATCGTTATTACACTCTGGTTTATATAGATATAGGAAGATGTGGTATGAGTGCCAATGAGACAACTCTCCATCCAAACAACAATTTATAAAAGTAAACCATTATAGGTCATTTGTTTATCTAATTAACGTACATCGTCAGTGTCATCCTGTCTTTGCAATTCAATAATCAAGTATTAAGAAATGGCAATTAAGTTAAATTATACTATGACGTCTGTCTGTCTATAAATGTAAGGAGTGGCGGAATTAAAAATACACTATCAGTTTTCACCTACCATATTTCGTATTGGTGAATTAGGATATTATTCAGAAACTAAGGTTAAAGCTCCTAAAACGTGCTTACATTTTTAAAGATTGAATTACCTCAACTATAAACTTTCATGAAGTATGTATTTCTACTAGTTTTTACCATTTTAAAAATTGATATTTGCAAGTGTATATTTTCCTTACCTGAAATATATTTGAATAAATTAATTCCAGAATATTCTATTATCTTATTTTGTTTAAAATATACTGCGCACGCAAACTCTTCACTAAAATGAAGGAACGAGTTAACAGCAGGCGTTTGACTTGTACATGTTTTCAAATCTTCCAACGGTTGAATGAAATACGTGTTATATATGCTGTGTTGGTTCGCTGTGGAAATATCAGAATTCTGATAATCTGGAATATAAAATCAAATTTGTTACATTGTAGCACATAATTCTTACATTATATTTTGTTTCTGTTGCAGACAAAGCATATCAATTTTTGCCGGGAGGATATTGCCATGAACTAATTGAAAACCATATAAGGTTTAAATAAAGCCCCTTCCATCCCCTCGGAAGTTGCCCTTTGTATCAGCCTTGATCTTATCCAAACTTTAAAAACACAATTAAGAAGCACATAATTGATTACCGATAAAATCATTCCTTTTCAGAAACTATTTAAAAAAGAAAACAATTGAATTATTGAATAAAGAATAAATTTTGACATGATGGAAAGAAGTAATTCTAGTTTATTAAACTGTACTGTTGTGTCCCATTATAAACTTACTGTATAGCATCATATTATTGCCCGAGTGTCTGTCTAGAATGCATGTCGACAACCTGACAGACAAACCAAACCTCTGGCTAACTTCTCGAGTCATATTTTTGGTCAGTTCACCATAAACATAACCGGAAGAAGAGTCGTATCCAATGACCAACTCTTTTATACTTGAAATTTTAAACAGGTTGTTGCGGTGCTCTATGGCACTCCAGTTGATAACTTTATCATATAAAGAATAAAAAACAAAATCTTTTAAAGTCAGTAGAAAGTTTGATATATAAACATTATCCAACATAAGCGATCTACAATCTGTATCATTCGTAAAACAAAACAACTCGCTTAACCATTCTGTGACACTTAGAAAACAGTTAATATTAGATTCATTAATGCTTTGTATGAAGAGTAGTAGTCCACAAATGTTTCTAAAATTATAATATTTTAAATTGTTATCTTCAAAAGATGGATATAAAAGCCCCGGTGTAGAACT
The DNA here is from genome assembly GCF_963676685.1 of Mytilus edulis. NCBI lineage: Eukaryota > Metazoa > Mollusca > Bivalvia > Mytilida > Mytilidae > Mytilus > Mytilus edulis. Next base: position 87,271,243 of record NC_092346.1, on the reverse strand, counting down.
GTTTAAAATTATAAGATGCTGTGAACAAGTATTTGTGTGGACAAAAGTTCTGCAGGTTTCCGTAGTTTCTTGTGTTAAAGGTAAACCCATCACTTGTGCTGAGGAGAGAGTGTTATACAAGCGTGTCATTTCAGTCTCAGAAAAATCAGTATTATTTCTGATGTTATTTATCATAATTTTCTGTTCAGTATCATTTTTTCCAATCCAGCGACCAAAGGAAATGTTTTTAACTAGATGATCCATACTATTCTCTGTATTTGCAGTGTTGTTTAATAATCCTAGCAAAGAAAACACATTCTCAGAAATATTTGTTTGACGTACACTTAGTTCTTCTATTTTTGAATTGATCCATTCCGGAATGTTTCCTAAGAGATAATCCTCAGAGCTTTTAAACGTTCCAATTTCTTCTATTTTTTCTGTATCGAGCATTATTATCTAAAAAATACATAATTTGTGTAAAAATTTTAAAAGAGTGATTGTTCAATCGAAGTCTTTTTATTTTTAATCATAAGCATTTGACTATGATCGAATAATATACATAATAAGTTCATAAGAGTATTTATTTTCCATAGTCACATGTAAAGGACTGTCAAATAGCAAGGATATATTATTGCCAAAAAGTTGTAACAAAGGTTACACATGTTAAATAAAGTGCGTTGAAATCAGGTCCAATAAACAAATATATAACGATGTTAAAGCTTGAACATAATATAGGAATAAGATAATGTGATATGATTGCCAATAAACCACTCTCCACCATAGACTAAATGACATAGAACTGTATTTATATATCAATTAGTATACTGTTCATACAAAATAGTTTGACATGTGAAACGTTGCTAACAAACCATAAAGTATTTGTATATTTCCAGTTAAGTTCAACGTTGCTCCATGAAATAAGACTGGTGTATCTAGATATTTTTTGTAATATAAAAAAGGGGCGAAAGATACCAGAGGTACAGACAACATCATGGCTAAAAATGAAACCAATCAATGGACAAACAATAGTACTCAAAGCATAGAAAGCTGTAGACTGAACAACACTGGCTATGTATTTCGAATTTCAATTCAGAGTTGACCTTCTCGTATTAACAATCCAATTTTGTATTTTGAGACTTGCTTGACATATTGCAATGAATCATATCTAATGTTGAAGACTGTATGTTGACATCTTTGGACTTTAGGTTAGGAGTATTGGTGTCGTTGAATTACTATCTTATTGGCAAATACCTCATACCCCTTTAGGCAATATATGTATATAAAGATAATTGTTATAAACAATTGTGAATATTAATTATAAGAAATCGCTTACACAAGGCAACTGTTTACTGGTACGGTGGTCACAAGAGCCTTGCAATTTATAAATAATGACCACGCGGGACTCAGCTACAATTCATATTAAATGACCAAATGGGACCAATAAACGTACAACTGTCTTTTATGCGTCATAAATTATTCATTTAACAAAGTGGCCTACATGAACAGATTTTTATCTAGTTCCAACCGATGATAAATATACAGATACCAATCTCAAGTACGGAGATTCAGTTCTTGTTACTAACATCATAACATAATTTTATTTTCTTGAAATTGATTTTCTGGCACATTATGATCGCAAATTAACGTCATTCAGCTAATTAGGCACTGCGTCTTAAATAGTAGATAAGTTCACGAAGAGTTTATCTGTAAGATTGTATAATATGTGTATCTCATACATTTTATTAATACAGTGTGCCACATGTGTCTATCTTTTTCTTTTTTAGTTCATGAACTCAAACGAAAAGAAAAAAATTTAAGAAAAATATCAGAATACAATCCCTCCCTCTTTGTTAATACATGAGATGAATTTTGCAAAACAATGTTTTTAGAATTCCCTGAATAATTGACATTAATTTCTCTATATAATTAGGACTGTTCAATTTTAATAATAAGTGTGATGATTAACATTTCTCTTACGCTTTATAACCGAATTGGTCATATTTATGAAAACTGCTGAACTTTATTTTACAGATATATTGTAAACGACCACTAAAGAATTTTAACTCACCTCATCGCTACTTTTACAGTTTATACCACATTCCTGTTGCGTTTTATCTTCATCAAAAATGAATGAAATTAAGTATTTGAAGGAAACATATCCGTCCCTGAAAACAACGTTCACTTTTCTTGCCGTCTTTTTATAGATGTAAGGACCACATTTTTCAAGCTAAAACATTAGAGTAGACTTATTACTGTGGTCCATTAGCATTTCTATTCCTTTGCTTATTTAGACTAATTATGTTGACGACAACAATCAAAAGCTAAAGCATGAATGCTTTAAGTATAAACAAAAATATTTTCTCTTCTTTCTTATAATTGACGTTGTGATATATTCAATGTTGATATATATGTGTTGTAATCAAAGAATTAAAGATTAAAGAAGTAATTTGATTAACCATAGTCATATCCATATCTAGAATTTCATATTTATAGCTGTCTTGTTAAAGCTAGAAGAGTAATTAGAATTAAAATTGAGAATAATAATGGGGAATGTGTCAAAGAGCCAACAACCCGACCAAAGAGCAGAAACATCACAATATCAGTAGCTGGCCTCAAAACAAATATGTGTATTAGTTCAGTGAAAGTCGACTTTACAAGTGTTAAAATTAATTTGAATGCTTTTATATTTACTTCACTAATTAAAAAAATATTTTTTTCCATTCGTTAAATAGAAGAAACTTGTCATTAAGTGTTTTCTTTCATTCTTTTCACAATGTTACTCATGATATACTTTATCATAATTTTTTTCCAGCAGGTTATAACCATTTAATCTTCTAATGGTAAAAAGGTACTCTAGAAAAGTTGACGAATTGATAGAATAGAGCAGCCCAATCATGTTTGAATTTCACATTTAGATTTAATAGTTAATAACACCATAAGAGATATTATGGAAACAAACATGCAGACAAAATATTGTAAATGTTGCGATTAAGATTAAGTACTGTGAGGCCGTTTCACCTGTGTCAGAACAGGCGAGTCGTGAACAAAAGAATAGTTACTCTTTAAGAGATTAAGGTTACAAAAACAATAATTTGTTGAATTTGGTTATTTTGAAAGTAAAATAATATATATGTTTTAATAACAAACTATGTCTTTAAGATAATTTAACGATACTTTTTTAAAATCTTTGTGGCATATAGATTTAAAAAAAAAAGAAGGGAAAAATCATGTATATTCAGAAACCAAAACGTTTTGAATAGTAAAATTAAGAAAGGAAATGGGGAATGTGTCAAAGCGACAAAAACGCGATCATAGAGCAGACAGCAGCCGAAGGCCACCAATGAGTCTTCAATGTAGCGAGAAAAACCCGGAGGCGTCCTTCAGCTGGCCCTGTAAAAAAATATTTATACTAGTTCAGTGAAAATGGACGTCATAATAAACTCCGAATTATACAAAAGAAACTAAAATTAAAAATCATACAACACTTACAAAGGCCAGAGGCTCCTGACTTGGGACAGGCGAAAAATTGCGGCGGGGTTAAACATGTTTATGAGATCTTAACCCTCCCCTATACCTCTAGCCAATGTAGAAAAGTAAACGCATAACAATACGCACATTAAAATTCAGTTCAAGAGAAGTCCGAGTTCGATGTCATACCAATATACAGGATGTTGCTCCTAGTCTTTGTATGACATTTCTCGAACATTTTCAACAACAAAAGTCGGTGTGAACATAACAAATTTATTTGGCGGCGACTAAATTTAAATTTAATGCGTTAGGTGTTAATTTAAGATAAAGTATAGATGTATAAAAAAAAACATACAATAAATGAGCAGCGACTCTTCAAACTGACAAAGAAAACATATAAAACCTAATAACCATCATGAAGCATTAAATTCGTTGTACTATAACTATTGAGTTAATCCCGTCTTCTAATTTTCCTTTTATCTTTAAAGATATTGTTCTTGTTTAATTGAAAAGGGCTTTTAATGTAAGATTTATTTATCTACGCCAATTACTGTTCAAAAGAAATTAAAAAACATGTCATAAAACCAGACATAAAACCAAGGATTACAATGAAATTAATAGCAACGCTAAATGAGGCTACATGTCCTTGATCATAATTCGTAAGAACAGGGTTAATTGTTTTATTAGACTGCTGAGGTTGTTAGTATGTTGCGGATTTCTGATATTCTGCACATAAAAAGGATGGGAAACAAAACACGAAGAATAGTTATTTACATTCACAACGTGACTTCGACAAAAAAATTATGAAAAGAACTAAAACGTCATTAAAAGATTCAAATAAGGACGTGTGAAAGTTTGTATATTTCAGTAGAATTCTCCATGAATAGTATAGAATTCTCCATGAATGGTATAGAATTTTCCATGAATGGTATATAATTCTCCATGAATGGTATAGAATTCTGCATGAATGGTAGTAACTCCCGTCTTCACGATACGTTATTGTCTCTAACAATGTTGTAAAAACAACAACTTCATTCGGCGTATCGTAAATGATTGTGATATATTATCAAATGAAGATAGAAACAGTTTAATAGTTGTAATTTTGCATCCAATTATTGGATATTTATATAACCCTTGTGTTTCTACACCATGAGTATATCTCTTTTTATAAGTATGCTATATTATTCATATACTACTTAAACACATCTAAATGTGATTACAATAAGAAAACCAAATCCTAGAAACCCTTTCAATTACGAAATATATACTCCATCTTCCGTACTAAATATTCAAAATCATAAGTCGAATATAAACAGACAATGCAAGGACAAAAAACGACATAAGTACACAACAACTAAGTAACACAAACCCAGACAAATCTTAGGGTGATCTCCGATGCTCTGTTAGGGAAAGCAGATTCTACCCTACATGTGGCACCCGTTATGTGAAGGACAATACCGAAAACTATCTCCAAATGTACTGAAATATTTTCTTCTACGTCTCGAAAATAGTTGATCACCTTATGATATAATGGTAAATGCAGAATTGTAGCATTAATTATTCAGAATATGAGTCTTTAAGAAATTTACATTATTCAAGGATAAATCATAGTATTACATCTTATAACATAAACACGCATTACACTATGTCCATTATCAAACATGTATGTATATATCTACTTACACTAGGAACCGCACCACTCAATAAAATATTGTGTCGATTTGTAATATTCCAAAAATATAGTTTTTCATACCGTATCCATTGTTCATCAAATTCCTGCAAGAAATGAATATTTGTTATTTAAGAAGATCCTATTTATATCTGAAGATACAAGTGAAAGGTTTAAACCACAATTTTCTTCAAAAGGAAATACCTGTACCAAGTCAGGAATGTGACAGCCGTTTTTCATTCGTTCGATATGTTTGAGCTTTCGTTTTAAATTTTTCTCTCGGGATTTTTTATTTTACTTTTGAAATCATATTCGCTTTAGCATCTACGTAGTTGTCGATTCATTATTGTTTATTTGTGTTTTTCTTTATTCCCTTTCTATTTATTCTGGGAGTGAATATTGAACGACAACATTTACCTGTTAGCTGTCAATCAACCAATTTTCTATTAGGAAATTAAAATGGAAAACAGAACATGTGCTATCAATAACATGTTTGTAATATTAAGTTTCCTTACCCATTGATTATAATGTGAATATTCTTCACTAACAACACACTGGTCTTCTTTTATTCTGTCTTCTACGAATCCCGGAAATTTAAGTCCTACAATGAGTCCAATAGAAAGTACTATAAAGGCCACAAATATAACACCAATTCCTAATATTCTAGACGACATAGGCATTGTTTTAGCATTTTGCTCCAACGACTCTTTTGCCTCTATCCAAAAACTACGATTTGGCATTTTAAAGGTCCAATTCGAATTTCAAGAAACAAAATGTCAAGAAAACAAAATATGGTATAGAATAATTTGTTCTGTATAACTCAAACATCTGCTAAACGTATATATATATATTTATATTATGTACGTGTTATATATACACGGTTCTTGTCATATTATATGCCTTCGGTTGTAATTTGATGATCAGCAGACGTAAATCCGATTGCTTCAGAACAAACTGTTAATGATTTGTGTAGTCGATTTCACAATAATAAATTCCAAAGGACAGACTCTAATCGACATCTTTATGCTCGTTTTCCATCTTCAGTGCGTGTTTTAATCTAGAACCGTTTCTTTGAAGAGTCATTAAGATTCTTGCTTCTCTTTGAGTAAATTTAATTATTTCACAGAACTCCAATACGAAAAATTCAATCATAATATTATGACAATGTACTTGAAATCTATAGGTCGATTCTATTGGCTCGTAATTTTGTTTGCTTTCTAAATACAATTTACCTTAAATTGTTATGTTTCATATGAATGTATAAACCGAGATTAGCATTTCTACTTCATTTTCCGAATTAGGGATGATCATAACTAAAACATCCATCTGGATATGGGTGGATAATAGAACAAACAAACTTCTTCCTATGTGTCACGACAAAACAGCATCAAATCCACTAATTTAAAGTTGCACATTGATATGACAACTAACTACGAATTTCTTAGTTCTGCTGGTTTGTAACGGTATCATTTTCAAGAAGTTTTATTTTGTAATTTGTTTTGTTTATAGTAATGATGATATTATTTTCTAAAATTGATATTCGTAAATTAATAAATTTGACAATAGAAACGGTGAGTGTGTCAAAGAGACAAGAATTCTACGAATGAGCAGAAAACAACCAAATACCACCAATGGTATTTTTGTTTGATGTAGGGATATCACCTTCTAAAGAAGTTGCACAATGTTATGATGTTCTATGTTAAGGATTTTGTAGTTATATCACCTTCTGGAAATACAGAATTGATGTTCTATGTTTTGGGAATGATCACACGAAATGCAGCACAGTAGTTGGATGAACAAACACTCTAATATTTAATCCAATAACATGTAGTCACATACAATACACACATTAACAGTATTGAAACTGTGTAGTGAAAAAGTTAATGTTTAAAACTTCTTTCCCCTCTGTTCCCAAAAATAACTTGGACTCATTTCTCTTTCTTCAATTTCCACCATTTTATTTTCTTCTTTTTTTTTAGATGTTTGGCGGGGGTTGACGCGATATGTTTTGCTGTAACTTGGAGGTAAAAATAACCACCATATCTTTGAGACCAATTAACCGAGGAAGAAGTCGTTCATGGTAATAAAAATTAAGGAGTTTTGGAACTTTTAAAGCTTTCTTATAATATATTACTATATCTTGTCTCGTCATAATAACGTGACACACATTTTCTTACTGGTAACAAACAAAAAGTTATACTGAGGTCAACTGTTGCCTGTGAAGTTAGAATAATAGCTTTCTTATGTTTTCTTTGTTTATCACGCGAAATTTATTTGATGAAAACTGATAGTATAATATAAATTCAGTCATGTCTTACATTTGCAGACAGAAAACATGTTTGTACAAATAAACTTTACACACACATTGCTACCAACGTTACTGCTGCCTTGTTAGATCCTTGGTCCAGAATCTTGATAATTAGTTTTAATTATTGCTCACACTTATTTGATGTTACAAATTCCTATTTCATAAGATATGTTTATCGGATTTCAAAGACAAGATGGCAATAATGATGTACGTAAATTGGCAAACATGTAAACCAGTGTAATAAGATATTTCGAGATATCCATCAAATTAAAGTTTAGAAAGTCATAACAATTCTCTTTTTCGTAAATATAAAACAAACATGTTGACGTTGATTGGGAGGTACGTATCCGGATACAATAATAAAACATGAAACAAAAAAAATGGTAGCTGTAAGATACACCTCCCCCAATGGTTTAAAATGATTTGTAGAAATAAAACAAGTACAATAACATGTGTTTATATTTATTCAAAAGTGGAACGATATGAAAATAACTCACAATGTAACAACTTTCGTTACCTTAGCGTCTAGTGTGTCCCTTGTACATGTCAGATGGGGAGATTTTTCAAATTGTTGTTTTCTCAGACAATAATGAAAAATGGACAGGAAAATTGAAAGGATTGTTAATTTCAAGATTTAAAGAAAATTAGTTTATACTTATAAACATGTATAAACTGTTGTTTGTTTCAGAAAATACTTTAGATAAAAGCGCTTTTGAATCAATAGCACCGCGTTTATCAGCTTTCAAAGGATGGCTCAACAGTCATTGTGAACCTATGTGTTCTATAGGCGTTTTTGATACTAAAATCTTTCCAAAGATATGTTAGTGTAAATACACTCTAAGACTATTTCATCTTTCAGTACTATTACACACCTATATAATTTATGTTCTCGAAGCACAAATGTAGGTTTTTCTATGTTTTTGCAATTGTAACACTATAACTGACAATATATTTTGAAATGAAATACTGTAACAAGGAAAGAGAAAAGCCTACTGAATTAATAGTAAAATAACGACGAACGCGTGCTGATGACGAATGTATTAATGCGATTATCAATATGTTTCATCTAAGAGTATTATATGTCTTGCTTGACTATAAATGGAGTTGCGGATCCACACATCTTTATTATGTGGAGTGATTGGTTTAACCTTGGAAGTTTTATATCAAAAATATATTACATCCTTGATATCAATATGTGTTTGTTTACTAATTATGATAAAAGTAGAGTATAACATTACACCAGAATTAATGTAAATCAAAATGATGAAAATTGAGCTGCTTTAGTCGAAACATAGCGTCATATTAATCTTAGACATGAAATCATCCATTTATCTTAAAAGACATCCGAGCACTGGCGAGATAAAGAACAGCAATACAAGCAATATTAAATATTCAATACTTGGATATGCCAATAGTATTTGATAGGGTTCTTGTCTCATGTATGACATATTTGTTTCTTCCATTGTATTTCGATATTATTTTTTCTGTTGCTTTTTTGTATACAGTAAACATTAAAATCAAAAAAATGAGCGTACATTTTTTTTGTTAACATTTTTTCAAATTCTACAACATTTCAGGTAAATATGAAAATACGAAGTTATAAATCACTTATTTTCATGAAACTTGATTGAAAGCTTGCATGTAACACACCATTAAAAACCTTATGGTACGTTAGCATGGTACATATATGTAATTATTATGACAGAACATAAAACAAATCAATTGCCTTATATTTTTCCATACCATTACCAAGGTAAAGGAAGGTATAAATCGTAAAACTCTTTAAATTGCATAGTAGCTTTATATCTGTACAATCCGTGTATAATTATATCCTATTCATGAACATCTGAATCTTGAAACTATCGTAATGAGACTAATATAAGAATTTTATGTATGTATTTGTCAATAAATATACAACGTTTTAACGCAAAAGGAAAATGTCTTGCAATAATTGTTACAAATAAAACCAAATGACAATAACTTTCCGTCTTAATTGGAAAAGATAAGAAATATGACGAATATAGAATCCACTTAAATCAACTCTTGCGACATTTTTATTCTACCTTATAAAACTCTTGTTTAATCAAGATAATACATGTATAGGTTGAATTCATAATAGCACTGAATTCACTTTGATTTAAAGGAATGCCGATAACATTATGTTTTGTTTTTTGTTTTTCACTTTGCATTCAGATAATTATAAAAGTAACAACATGTTATTTTATACGAGCAACACTCAAATCGTATAGTAAGCTATACCAATCTCGAGACTGGCAAAGTTTAAGAAATTCAAAGGAGTCTGACTTAAACTGCTTTAATAAACGACAACCCCTCGATTCCAGGCCTTTGCTATGTAGGCAAACGCAGAATATGTTTGTAAGCGCACCACTCTCAACTTGATGTTGTGTAGCGATATCCAAAACTATGATTACAGACTTTGTTTGGTTTATAAAGTATTCTAAATAAAGGCAACAGTAGTATACCGCTGTTCGTAATTCATAAATCGATTGAGAAAAAAAACAAAGCCGGGTTACAAATTAAAATTTAGGGAAACACATCAAATATAAGAGAACTACGACACAACAGAATCACAACAATAAATTGTAACACAAACAGAAACGAACTATAATATAACAATGGCCATTTTCCTGACTTGGTACAGGACATTTCAATAAAAATAAAATGGTGGGTTGAACCTTGTTTTGTGGCATGCCAAACGTCCCTCTTTTATGGCAATGTTAAATATAACATTAAAATGACAACATTACATGATAGGACTACAATACAAATAAATGGGAGAACGTATAGGACAGAGAAACACGCAAATAATAGATAGCAAAAGGGGCCAGGTTAACAATGGAATATCAGAGGGAAAAGAAATATAGAAAAGATGTATACTTATATTAAAGGAAAAGATCAACAAGATCATGATAACAAATGTCCAAAACATATCTGCCTTAAAATTATTCGTTTAAGTATAACTACATATTTTTCAAGAAAACGCTGAAAAGGAAAGATAACAATGATTAAAAAAATCGAATAGATGACAGACAAGTAATAGAAGTATACCGCTGTACAATGTGTGAAAACGTAGTTTCATTTCATTTACTCAGTATGTGCTCGTGTGCGATAGAAGGTTAAATATTATCACATTAAAAAAACATATACCACCACTACAAAGGACATAAATTGTTAACTGATTAAAATTATCTTCGTATCAAAACATATAAAGTAAATCTTGTTAATTAAGGCGAATGTAGCTATATATATATAGTTTACCGATGTTCAAATCTCGTCAATTGATTAGGAATAGACATTTCAAGACAACAATTATAAACTGATAAAATGGCATGAACTCCAAACGGAACAATTCCTTGTGTTAAGCACAATTCTCCCACCATGCGAATTAATGCCCAGTCAAACTGTCACAATCGGTAAAATTACAGATCAGTATATAAGATCAAAGCCCGCGAAAACATGTCGTCGGTGAGTTGAGACACCGACACATTTCATCGGTCAACCAATTCGTGATGATTATAGTGTCGATTGCCAGTAGTTTTCTTCGTTACTCTATTGGCAGTTGTTTGGTATGGTTAACCTTTGTTAATGAAGTCCATATAATGTGAAAATGCACCAGCAAAACGTTTTAACTGAGATAGTTAGCGCCATGCGAAGTCGTTGAAGCAGAAACAATGAAACAGTCATGTCATACTACATGCATTAAAATTTCTGGAAAATAATTGAAAAAAGGTGGATTTTTTTTTACTCAATCACGCAAGATTGTAAAGGCTGGAATTTAGTATACTTCAATTCAAATTTATACGGTATCTTTCTTATTATACCCTTTTAAATGCCATAAACAAATTAATTGGCTTGTAAAAGAGGGGTGAAAGATACCAGAGGGACATTGATTGAGTTAAATGCTAGTATTCATTTTGTTATTTGTATGTAAATGTTATCTTTGATATTGACTTTGAAGTTTTTGCATTTCACGAAAACAATAAAATCTGACAATATACTTTAATTTACATTAATTGTCACCAACCTTGAGATGTCTAAATCACTTATTCTTAACCATCATAATGTTGATGACATATTTCATATCAATTTTAGCCCTAAACTATATGTACAACAGCCATACAATGTCAATTTAATTTTCATTATCTTAACAACTCCCGTAAATGCATTCAGGTATCCTGATTGTAGCCATACTAATCAATTATTAATGGAATTAACAAAATTTTAAAAGATTTGATGGCAAATGCTGGCCATAACATTCATTCATATTTACCAAATAACATTAAATTTGATTCTATAAGAAGTAAACTTGAAAAAGAAAAAAATTAAACTAATCCAATTATTTCAGAATCATGTAAACTGTATTTATAAATGAAGACAATGAACAGGTCACAAATGCAGGAAGCCTTCAAAGTCACTTGTGATATCACTACAGAGCGTACAAAAATGTTGAAATGTACATATTATACGTATTAAATGTTAATTTCGCGCACGATATTGGTCAGAATATATATAAACTATAACTTTACCCCATCCATATGTTTTCACCTACTAATATCTTACTAACAAGAAAAATCACCAAAAAAAGTCCGAGGAAAATTCCGAACGGAAATTCCCTAATCAAATGGCAAAATTGAAAACTCAATCACAGCACAGATAACAAATGTCATATTCCTGACTTGGTACAGGCATTTACTTATGTAGAAAATGGTGGATTAAACCTGGTTTCATAACAAGCTAAACCGCTCACTTGAATGACATTTGCATCAAATTCTATTTTTTTTTGGTATTGACAACGATGTGTGAACAAAACAAACAGACATAATAGGAAAAAACATTACAAATAAGGGTACAGCAGTCAACCTTGTGTTATAATCTTGATCCCTATAAAAACAAACAAATATGTAACAAAAAGCACAAAAAGTCATATAGGCAACTAAGTCCATTACAAAAAATGAAAGACAGATTACAAAATTTGCAATAGCACAATAACACAATGACGGTATGTAAAATTAAAATGCAATTTAAAGCAAAATGTAGTTTTGAGTAAAGTTGTTGCACATATAGATCTATGTATCAATGATAATATCTCAAAATTATGCTACTTTTCGGTAGGTTTTGTTGTTTTGAGGCCTTTAAAAATGCCTCTATGCAGGACAATATTCAAGATTTAAATTCTTATGTCGGACATATTTATTAACATATAGATATTAATATTTTGGTAGATTGATGATAGTTTTTGATTTACGATTTCAAGGTGCCAAAATATTAGTCTTTCGTACCTTCTTTGAATCTGAATTATAGATATTAGTTTTGAAACTCATACACCTGAATTCTGACATTTAGAATAAATGAAATATGATTGTCCTGTATTTGGATAATCATAAAAATGAAATTAATTCTCGTAATGTAAATATTATGCCGCCTGTGATGCACTTGAACTAGATTATTCAGTCATGACATTATTGACTAAATGCATATGCCAATTTATGTCTTAAGGCATCAAAGACGTTTTATTTTCGTTATCACGAAAACACAAGACTGGTAATATTGATTATCAGGTTATTGTTCAAGTCTTTGTTACTATAATTCATCATCATCGTCGACGTCACCGTCGCCGTATACTTTTGCGAACGGTCATCATTGTTCTTGAGTATACACTAACATTATTTAACTTTCTGTATTTTTTAAAACCTTACAGACGGATGAAATAGGAAAAAAATATATGGAACATAAGGACTAAAATGGACAACCCTTTGAATAAAAAATAAAATACTTCCTTTACATGACATAATGTAAGCCTTATCAAATCAACTAGTAGATGGTGTTATGTTGATGCCTATCATTTACACTTTACTTTAGATATACTTTATCTCCTAGAGAAATTGATATTTTTGTAACAGTTGGACGGAAAGCATGATAATTGGTTATGTGCATCGATCAAGTAACATTTTGTATAAATAAATCACGGTAAATTATGGACACTGAAAAAGATATGGGACAGGTACCAATGCGACAATCAAACTCATAATTCGAAAATAAACTGACAAAGCCATTGCTTAAAAAACAAACAATAGTACACACAACACAACATAGAAAACTAAAGACTGAGGAACACAAACCCCACAAAAAACTGGGGATCTCATGTGCTCCGTAAGAGTATGCAGGTCTTACTCTATTAGTGACACCCGTCGTGTTGCTCATCAGGGAAACCCGGTAATAAGTTTAATCTGGTAGGTCACATTCTGGAAAAGGGGACGAGCTTGTATTTAAGACATTAGGAACGTATCCGCTATCATCTGTAAACGGATATTCCATAACGGTCAACCAACTCATTATGGCGTCTGTAAATAAAGGCAACAGTAGTATACCGCTGTTCAAAACTCATAAATCCATAGACAAAAAACAAAATCGGGGTAACAAACTAAAACCGAGGGAAACGCATTAAATATAAGAGGAGAACCGACACAACACTAAAATGTAACACACCCAGAAACGGACCAAGCATTAGACAAAATCCCACGAGAATAACAAATATAACATCAAAACCAAATACATGAATTTGGGATAGACAAGTACCGTGACACGTCTTATCGCAATGTGAGATTACACTCAAAAATAAGAGAAAACAAACGACGCAACGTTAAAATGTAACACACAAAGAAACGAACAATAATATAACAATGACCATATTCCTGACTTGGTACAGGACATTTTCAAAGGAAAAAATGGTGGGTTGAACCTGGTTTTGTGGCATGCCAAACCTCGCACTTTAATGGCAATGTTAAATATAACATTGAAATGACAACATAATATTACAGGACTACAATACAAATAAATAGGAGAACGTATTAGACAAAGAAACACATGATTAATGAATATCAAAAAGCATCAGGTTTAAAATCCAATACGTCAAAAACGCGCCTCGTCCACACAAGACTCACCAGTGACGCCCAGATATAAAAGATCGAAAGCGAAAAAAAGTACAAAGTAGTACAGCACTGAAGATCAAAAGTTGAAAAAGGCTGTGTCAAATACGGCTATGTTTTTATGCTTGGCATAAGAACATCCTTATTATTTAGAACAATTAGTGCTATTGCAAACAGTTAACGAAGGGATAATTTCAACTGTACCACTTGGAAATTTTGGTTGTATAGCTTCTTTGTTAGTAGCGACCCTCTATCAAGGAAATCATGATAGGAAATACAAGCCCTGGAATATTGTATCAATTGGGAGATATATACTTCGTATACAGGCGCTGATTTCACTGTTGCTACATAGAACGGAGAGTTCACAATCGAAAAGCTGATATCACCTTTTTTGTCGTAAAACTTTGCTTTCAATCAACCCGTAAAATAACCAAAAAAAAATCGAACTCCGCGGAAAATTCGAAACGGAAATAACTTAATCAAATGGCAAAATTAAAAGCTAAAACAAAACAAAAACAAACAACGAATGGATAACTGCTAACTTGTTTTCTATCTTCCTAAGAAATAGAAGTTCCTATATGATATTAGCCTCCTGTGAATAAAGAAACAAGGCAACAGGAAGCGGGGCACAGTTGAATGCAGATTGTTTATTGAAACACACGTCCTCCAAATGTAGCACATATGTTGTCAATCAAGAAATCAATCACCTTCCTAATGTCAGTTTCCAAGAATACTTTGATTGAATTTAGAGTGATGTTTTACAAAGTAGGATGTATCTACGTTGGCTATTATTTTGTAATAAAATAAAGCAGGATCAACTCTTTCAATTCGTCTTTTAGTTTGGATTGGGGAATACTTGTGTAAAGTATAGAACAGTTATTTTTTTTTAATAATATTGGAAGATGAAAGAGTCATAGATAGTATGTTCTCTAAAATATCATCGGATTTTTTTGGTATCCACATCTGATTCAAACCATTTCAAGAAATGTGGTTTCACAATAACTTTGAATCCTGGCTTTGATTGGTGATAAAATTGATGTCAATAATTAAGAAAGAGGATTCATGGAGCACTTGGAAGATCCAACAATATACCGACACTTATGTAGATTAGGTATCCAGAGAGATAGAAAATCCAGTTCTTCATCTTTAGTTGAAATTCCAAAGTAACATCGTGGGGTATATTTTGAAATTCAAATGAATTATCAATACCTATTAAATTCATCAAGCATTTATGTGATGTGATTTACAAACACAAACAATGTAGTTTGTTGTTGTTGAAAATGAAATATAAACAAATTTTACACAATATATTTTAAGTTATTATGAGTTGATTTGTATACTCGCCAGTTATGAAATATTGTTCGGTTTTTTTCTAACTCTACGAAAAAACCGACTTGGTATATAAACAAGGACAATATTTCTGGAAAATGTACATGATTTTCTGTCTCCAGGTTAAAATTAAACTTTAAATAATATCCTCGTAATTATTTTAATTTTTCATAAATGTGTATTAAACATTTTTTTTTTTATCTTAAAATGTTTACTCGTCAGACATATAGTACCTCTGGATTGTTACATTTGTTGATCTGCAAATTGAGTAGCTGTTAGTCTTGCTAAATTGATTTAATATAATACAAAAAAAATCTTTGAAATTTTAAATAAAAAGCGCAAATTTTGTTCATCAAATATGAAATACAGATACAAATCCGAAACAAAAATGTCTCGAAAAATTTAAAGCAGTTCGACAATGAATTGCACCATCAAAGCTGTTTTTCAATTGATAGTATTGTAAAAAGAATTGAAAACTTGTTATGGGAATTAAACTACTGATGATTTATAAGAAATCTTTGAAAGATATAATAAAACATTGCTTGCCAAACAGAGTGTGGTTGTCTCTCTTTGAATATTAAATCATACGAGATTTTAATTAAAAAAATATACCTATTTGATATTGGGCATTTATGAATGTAACAGTGTACACTGGAAATGGTTCGCTATTATAGATTTCAAACCAGATTAGTATATCGCTTAGTATATCATACAATATTGGTTAAAAATTTAACATTTTTAACTCCTGTATTTCAATCTTTCAGTATAATCTGAGAAAAGTAATGCATTTTCAGACATTTGTACAGATATCAAATTGTGATCATCATGCATCATTCCTTATTAATTTGGATACTAGTGTGGTTTCCTTTTGGTCCGTACAACTCCTATAAACGTTACAATGTATTTAAACATCCCTTGGTTTCAAATGTCAAGGTTTGAGTGTTGCTGATGAAGCTAAATCCAGAAAAGAGCTTCGGACGAATGCAAATTACGAAGTGTTTATTTCTTTCATAACATTATGTTAACTTCAAATCAACAGAAATGTGACTTGTACTTGTTTTCAATATTTATAACTTTAACTAATTGCTTAACTATAACAACAACTATGTTTTCTGCTTTTTTATGTAACAATTCAACAACTATACTATAAAACATATATTTTGAGTCGGAGATTCAAGTTTATAGTTAAAAAATGAACAAGGGATATAAATGATTGAAGATAATGATAAAACTCCCAATGAAAGATTTAGATAGTACTTCATATCTTGTTTTGTGTCGAACACATCTCCATAGGAAAAATCCTTTATGTATGGCTCTCTTTCTTGTACGGTCGTATCTTTTAATTATTATATGACTGCACCCTGAAATCCGTTATATACCATCAACTCTCACAAACGACCATGTTTCTCCCTTGAACTCATCATTTGTTTGATGTTTCACTCAATTGATTGTAAATAAATCACCTCTACCACATCGCTAAGCGTAATTGTTGTATGATTATACAAGTACAAATTGTATTTTGCATGGGGCTTTGGTCTGAGGCAATCTTGTTTCCCACGATATGATGAATGACTGGAATCGTGTGATAAGGTTGTTATTTTCACTGTCCTGGTTTATATGGATTGTATTCATCTTCCTTCAATGAAGCTAGAGTGTGATTGACTACCCTGTGGTGAGCCTCATCTGCACGAATGGCAAGGATCACATCCAACATCGTGGAGTCCTCCTACAATTAAGTATATGAAGACTAAATACTTATTTACAGAAAATAAAACAATTATAAATGTGCAAAACAAAAATCATAACAATCGAATTGCAATGTAAAGACAATGATATTGCAGCATATCAATAACTATCGGCAAACTGGATGTTGCTTCACGGTAGAGCTTTACATTGCTATAAACACAATACAACTCAAGATTATTAAGCTGCAGACCAAATATAACATTATTTCCTTTCATAAAAGCCACATAATTTAAGCCAAGGTCATTCGGACGGGTGGAAACTTGACATGCTTTTGTCGTTGTCAACGCAATTACAAAATATTGAAATCTATTAAAAATTAAAATTTCAATTGATTATTCAGCCGCACCAATTTGATTACTAATGTTATACATGATACATTTAAAATGTTCAAAGAATATATGCTTTCCTTTTTATCCTGTACATACATAATATTGCAATTAAATATATTTACCTGCAATTTCCAATAACTAATTGCGATTTCTGGTGCAGCCTGTGTCTTCCAATGCTGCATTGAACCTTTCTGTATGTCCTGCAATTTTAACATAAACAATTTATAAATGCATAAACATAAATCAATGTTTTTTCTCGTTTAAATTGTTTCACATTCTGTCATGCTGGGTCAAACTATAGCTTATCATACGTATGGGATTTGCTTATTGTTGAAAGCCACACGGTAATCTCTAGTCTACGGCCTCTGATCAGTGGTGTTGAAAACTGTTGTGACATTGTCAATTATAACATTTTCTTTGAAATAAGCACGGACAAATGAACATACATGCATTCATGTGAAAATGTTTTATGAAGAGAACTAGCAACGTAAATAAACAGACTCTATCGTAAATCCAGGCAACTCGTGGACAACACTATAATAATGACGATTAACATAACTTAGAAACTCTCGTGTCGTATCTGTCTTTGTCATCTGTTATATATAGTTTTAATTTAAACTACCGCAGGCACTTGTTTCTGTCAATGTGGGGTTTACTATCCATACCAGTACAAAAAAACACAAGGTAGCTAACGGAAATTTTCAATGTGTTCGCTTCAACCAATATTTTTTTAATTTCCCTTGATTTTTTCACAAATAAAAGTACACCAGTCTGTCGGTAATTGATTTATCTTTACAATGAAACAACTTTCACGTACATGGAGAATACCCCTCAAACAGAATAGCACACTTCAGATGAGAATTATTGACCTTTTTCCAGACCATTGAATTTGTAAGGACTTAACTTCCGGTTAACTTAGGAAGTAAATATAACTGTGCAATCCCATTGGTATAATTCATCTGGTTACCTGTTTATTTATACTAGTTACCAGTAACCAGAAAAATGTGACCAATGGGATTACACAGTTATATTAACTTCCTAAGTTAACCGGAAGTTAAGTCCTTACAAATTCTTTTATTTTTTTTTTTTTTTATTTGTGAAAAAATCAAGGGAAATTAAAAAAATATTGGTTGAAGCGAACACATTGAAAATTTCCGTTAGCTACCTTGTGTTTTTTTGTACTGGTATGGATAGTAAACCCCACATTGACAGAAACAAGTGCCTGTGTAAACTACATTGTATTTTGTAACAAAACAAGTGTATGATTTACCTGTAAGCATTTTGAGTATGTTACCACTGCTTCTTCTTCCAAATATCCAACAAATCGGTGGCAAAATCTTGGACTCATTAAGTATGCTAAACTAAACATAGTTACGAATGTACCTAAAATACAAACATAATGTTTAAAAGTGAGATTACGAACATTTTATATCGAGAAAAACTGAATTACTTATGAATTGAGTAATGTCTCATTTCGAATGTGAATAATTCTAACCATTCAAACTGTAAAATAGAGAATCAGTGATTGTCTTTAGGTCAGTGGAATTCTAGTTTCCAGACTTAACATATCACACTCCATGTTCTCGTGGTAGTGTGTTTGTCTGCAGAAATTTTGGGTTTGGTTCCAGCTATTTGGCTTCAAAAACATACAAAGTTTATCATCAAAAACAAAGAGGCAGATATCAATCTTCTCAGAGAGGCGAAAGATACAAAAAAAAAACTTAACGTTTAGATGAAAACGGTACAAATTGCATCATAGAATAAATAAAAGTAACAATTTACCTTGTGCCCCGACAACACAAAGTCTAAATAAATTACTGGGTTGACGTAACTGCAATGCTGTCATGAGGTGCATTCTTTCATTTTCTGCTTCTTCTACAACGAAAGTATGGCTGAATTTAGTCATAAGGGAACCAAGTACTTAAAAAAGATGGGACCTTTTACAAAATACTAGACTAGTGGCCATATAAATAGACTCGATATTTCTGGTTGTACTTCTATCTAATTAAATAATTTGTGAACCGAGAAGGCTGAATTCTGAACAAAAATATATTTACATTACATTGCAACATAATACTCTTTTTACAAAACTTTATATGTGTAAATTTGTTGTGACCTTCTCTGGTCGGGGTTGTTGTTTTTTGACACATTCCCTATTTCCATTCTCAATTTTAATGTTGTCATAGACACATTATTTTTTTCAGATGATATACATCTTATCATATTTTCTAAAGAAAACGTGTAACAAAGTTTACCTAGAAGTGTATGGATCCAACCATAATCTCTTTGCATTCGTCTTAAAGAACTTAAATGTCTTAACATGGCGGCCACCATACCCGGGACACCAGCAACTGTTTCTAGGAAACATATCCGTCTGTAAATACAAATAGAAATATCAATTTGCTTTAACTTCATTAACAGTTTACAACTATGCTCTAACCTCATCAACAATCATTAAAATATGCTCAAAGACTTGTTTTATGCTTTAATCAACTGAGAATTTATGTCAATTAAAATTATTTGAAAATCATTGTGAAATTCGTTTTTGGGGGTGATTGTCCTTTTCTTCAAGATTTTTAGGGAATCAGTGTATTTTTAAGAAGACAGAATAAGCGCCTGCTCTTTAAAAGAGGATCGGTGTATAATATTGTCACGTAATTGTTTTTTATCATTCAGATATTAATGCACAATGGTTTTAAGCTAGTAATTTTGTGGGAAAACGGGAAATACTGCTGTTTCAATTCATGACTTTAAAAAAACAATAGTCCAGTAAAATGTTACAACAGTACACTGCAATTCTTGTCATATGGAAGGGTTTACCCTTTATATTATAACATTCACAACTATCACTATTTTCTGTCTCAAGAAACAACAAAACTATAAATCAAAAACTTACAAAACCCATCTACGTTCGTTTCTTTCTCCTCTGTTGAAACCACTCAGGGTATCAAAGGTCTTTCGCATAACTTTTACACTGTAGTAGGCCATCTATGAAATATAAAAGTGTAAAGAAAAAGAAAATAAAATTCACTCTGCAAGACCTCAGTTCTCTGCAATATTTTTCCATTATTATAAGTAGTTCTAATTGCATAATGCTTTATCTTTTTCTTGACTTTATTGAATTGCTGTCTTATTTTTCTAAATTTAACCGGTCACAGTATAATAAAAGAGAGTAAATTAAAGACTTATTTGTTTGTGTTAACTTTGTTTGTTCTAAAAGTAGCAATCTTAGGAAGCATGTGTTTTTTGTGTTTTTGTATAACTTTGAGTTTCAGAAATGAAGCCTTAAAATATTTATGAACTTCAATACCCAATATAATGATTTATAACGATCGCAAATTATCTGATATGTCACTTTGTTTGGTAAAATTAAATACTAACCCTGTCAACTATACCCTCTGGTGGTTTGTGTGTGACCTTAACACTGTGGAGTTCTTCTTCAGACCTGTGATGACAAAACGATGAAGATATATTGTTGTCTGCTTTCTTTACTACTCACAGCAAGCAAAAACAATCTTGACTTATATATTTTTTCGAAGAGGAATATTGTATGGTTGTCTTTATATTTCCATATAAATAGATAATAACTAGAGGCTCTAAAGAGCCTGTGTCGCTCACCTTGGTCTATGTGCATATTAAACAAAGGACACAAATGGATTCATGACAAAATTGTATTTTGGTGATGGTGATGTGTTTGAAGTTCTTACTTTACTGAACGATTTTGCTTCTTACAATTATATCTATAATGAACTTTGCCCATTAGTAACAGAGAACTATATTTGGTAAAAATTTACATATATTTACCAAATTAATGAAAATTGTTAAAAATTGACTATAAAGGGCAATAACTCCTTAAGGGGTCAATTGACCATTTAGGTCATGTTGACTTATTTGTAGATCTTACTTTGCTGAACATTATTGCTGTTTACAGTTTATCGCTATCTATAATAGTATTCAAGATAACCAAAAACGGCAAAATTTCTTTAAAAATTACCAATTGGAGGGCAGCAACCCAACAACCAGTTGTCCAATTCATCTGAAAAATTCAGGGCAGATAGATATTGACTTGATTAACAATTTAACTTCTTGTCAGATTTGCTCTAGATGCTTTGAATTCATAGTTATAAGCCAAAAACTGCATTTTACCCCTATGTTCTATTTTTAGCCGTGGCGGCCATCTTCGTTGAATGGCCAGGTCATCGGACACATTTTTCAAACTAGATACCCCAAAGATGATTGTGGCCTAGTAGTTTCAGTGGAGATTTTGTAAAAGATTACTTAGATTTATGAAAAATGGTTAAAGATTGACTATAAAGGGCAATAACTCCTAAAGGGGTCAACTGACCATTTTGGTCATGTTGACTTATTTGTAGATCTTACTTTGCTGAACATTATTGCTGTTTACAATTTATCTCTATCTATAATAATATTCAAGATAATAACCAAAAACAGCAAAATTTCCTCAAAATTACCAATTCAGGGGCAGCAACCCAACAACCGATTGACCGATTCATCTGAAAATTTCAGGGCAGATAGAACTTGACCTGATAAACATTTTTATCCCATGTCAGATTTCCTCAAAATGCTTTGGTTTTTGAGTTATAAGCCAAAAACTGCATTTTACCCCTATGTTCTATTTTTAGCGGTGGCGGCCATCTTGGTTGGTTGACCAGGTCACGCCACACATTTTTTAAACTAGATACCCCAAAGATGATTGTGGCCAAGTTTGGATTAATTTGGCCCAGTAGTTTCAGAGGAGAAGATTTTTGTAAAAGATTACTTTAATTTATGAAAAATGGTTAAAATTGACTATAAAGGGCCATAACTCCTAAACGGGTCAACTGACCATTTTGGTCATGTTGACTTATTTGTAGATCTTACTTTGTTGAACATTATTGCTGTTTACAGTTTATCTCTATCTATAATAATATTCAAGATAATAACCAAAAACAGCAAAATTTCCTCAAAATTACCAATTCAGGGGCAGCAACCCAACAACCGATTGACCGATTCATCTGAAAATTTCAGGGCAGATAGATCTTCACCTGATAAACATTTTTACCCCATGTCAGATTTGCTCTAAATGCTTTGGTTTTTGAGTTATAAGCCAAAAACTGCATTTTACCCCTATGTTCTATTTTTAGCCGTGGCGGCCATCTTGGTTGGTTGACCGGGTCACGCCACACATTTTTTAAACTAGATACCCTAATGATGATTGTGGCCAAGTTTGGTTTGATTTGGCCCAGTAGTTTCAGAGGAGAAGATTTTTGTAAAAGTTAACGACGACGGACGACGACGGACGACGACGGACGACGGACGACGGACGCCAAGTGATGAGAAAAGCTCACTTGGCCCTTCGGGCCAGGTGAGCTAAAAATACCAATACAGATAATTATCATTAAAAAAGGCTAACCCAAGACAAGGCAAATTTAAGAGAGTGGAGAAACAATTATACCACTATAAAAAGTTAAGCGTGAGGACCAATGAGCTTGTTTCTGTCATTTTGAGTAGTACGAGTAACTTTTATCTTTATCTAAAGAGACAAATCTTATCATCAGATCATTCTATGAGAACTACAAGCGTGGGTTGATTCTGGTTTTTAAGTTTTGTTTGTTTTAAGTACAGTTTCCCACAAGGTCCTGTTGGATGATCAGCATAAACAATATTCAATTAATCTATATAAAAATAGTGATTATCACTTAACATAGTGGATGTATGACGGACTTTGCGGATTTAACTTGAAAACGTTCATCCTAATATTTCCTTCATATAGTGCATATCAATTACTTATTTTTTTACAATCAGTGATTTCTTGATTTGCGGCGGACAGGGACCATTCAACTTTCTGACAAAATGAATCACGAATACTAATTGCTCGACACTCGGTCTATTTGGGCTGCAAAATATTTCAAAAATAAAGGGAGATTTTACCCAGATGTTTCATTACTTGAAATGGCTAGTACATGTATGTTCTTTGGTAGATAGCATTGGTTCTTAAATGATTTAAACCTATTGTGGTTCAAGTTTTAAGGAAAATTGCATCCTGTTTTCTTATACTTTTCCAGCTTTGACTGCAATAGTTTTGCTCGTTAGACCGATATTATTAACATTATTTTAAAGTAAACAGTTGTAAACATGTTCTTCTCCTAGAAAATCGATCAGCAGTCAACGTCATACATAATGTTCCGGAGATATTAACATTTCCTTATAATTGGTTGGTAAATATATAGGGTTTTATGAAAATACAATGGCTGTTTATCAAAGACAGAAAGACTGAACTTACCATATTGGATGAGGTAATGCGTGTGTTCCGATTGGAGGAGGGTCTCCCGTGGCAACTGCTGATATCGTATCTTCGTTCTTCCTATAAGAAAAAGTACTTTGTCAATAATTCAGTGATCTGAAATTACGCATTTCAGTGAAATAAACGGGTTCCATTACCTACCCATCTTTTTTTTAACATAGAGAAACTGATTAAGTATCTATAATATGAAATAAAAAAGGCTTTAAAAGTAATGTAAATTCTCAAAGAAACAAAAATAGAACAAACATAAAAAAAAAACATAGATAAACCATAAGCAGTGTTTGTATGGTGTATTGTATAAAACCTACATGTATAATAATATGCATTTGTTGTTTTTCAAAAACTTTAAAATGTTATCAACTGCCATTTATTTACACATGCATTATTGATTTCACATTTGAAATAATTTAACTTACTTGAAGTGCTGCAAACTTTTGGGATCTGGAATTGTTTCATAATTTCCCGCTTTGAATTTTTGTACATTATCGTCCACTACCCTTTGAGTTGCTAACTTTCGAACACTGAGTCCCTTAGAAAAGAGAGAAGAGAAATTATTAAAAGAAGTCGTTTTTAGAATCAACGAGCAAGTGGCGATATTAAAAAAAATATCATATCTAAAATAAAACCAAAATATATCCGTGAGTAACTGTCAAGATAGAAATCTATACTCCATAAAATATAATCAAATGTATAGTATGAACGAAAGACAAGATCAAGTCAAAAGTCGCTCTTAGTATACGCAAGTAACTTTGGCAATGCTCCTCTACCCCCTTCCCCCTGTAGTTTTAACATTTATTTCCTTCTTCCTAAACAAAACCAACGAAAATAATCAATAAAAAAACAAAAAAGCAAACAAACCAAGTTGGCAACAACCATATAAAGACACATATTGTCATAAACACTGACAAGATTCACGACAAAACTAAGAAGTATTTGTTATTTAACATTGCTATTGTATGCAAAAGGCAAATCTAAATCTTCGACATTAATTTACATATGGGAATATTCGCAATTGTACTGTCAAAATAAAAAAAAATAAAAATAGGAATAGATCGATAGAAGATCTCTGATTTTGATATATATGCATGAATATTCGACACTGGAAGTTAAGAAAGCAAAAACACAACCAATCAATCACATTGAATAAATTCGAAATAATACGATTATTTTAGGCGATCAAAAGATATTTCGGAGGTAATCTTATTATCATAGAATTCCTATTAAAAGACTCAAATCTAGTGTACAATGTTATATTAATCATGTTAAGCTTTAAAAGAAGATTTGTATTTATTATATTTTTTTATCACTTACTTGTACAAAAGACACATTGTCAACATTCCTGATCAAAGGTTTTACCAATCCAATTTGTTTAATCAAACCTTGACTTTGAGAACCACACCGACATAAGCTTCTAACGGCTGACATCATTTATTTGTTTTTGTTGTATAAGTTGCCTATAATATTTGTTTCGCGCTAATATATTATAAAATTTTGACCTGATTGACCCGCTGATGCAAGCTCCTATAGGATTGGCAATCACGGATTTCCTTGTTCGATCGATTTACAGTGTTCTATATTTAGAAAAACTGACGTAAGGATAGCCGGTCGTGTTTTAAATGACTTAGTTGTTAATGGTCCTTAGTGTATAAGGTTAATTTACAAAGTAATCAATGAATAAAGCCACAAAATGAAACAAAAAAGTCTTTACAAGTTTTGAATGGGATTATTCATTTGCTCAATTGATTTACTATATTGATATGACGACATACTGTATTACTAATTATAGAAATCTGATGTAGGTTACCTATAGATTTCGTCACACATCGAGAAGTTTCGTTTATATATATGTATACCGAGGTTAATGAACTGTTCAACTCACGTTCGCAAGTAAAAATATTTGGTTTAAAGATTCACAATGATCTTAATGTATTCTTGTCAGATGCGTTAACACTTCCAGAAGATGTTTTATTGTTATATTGTAACGTTTATGGGTCATCGTAAATTCCCTTTTTTCTATTTTTAGATACTATATTTAACTATTATAGTTGTCCGGTCACTTCAAGTTTCGCGGGGATCGTTTCTCTCGTGCTTGAGACTCAATGTCCAGACTTGGATATTTTTAAAAACCTCGTCAGGGCAGTATTTCTTTAGATTGGGGAAAACTTTCGTACTGGTGATATTTAGACGGATGGTTAATCCGAGGGGTATTTTGGAGTAACGGTCGTCAATCTACGGAATTGTTCGTGACTTACTCTGTTCAAAATGGAATTTTGTATTATCGCATGTTTTGGTTTTGGGTCTTGAACTGGTCAATGATATAGAAAAACGTTTTCAGGCATTGCTCTGGTTGGACTGAAAATTAAACGGGTATAGAGAAATGCGATGGTTTTTTTTACTTGATCGATTTTTGTTCCCTAGTCATAGAATAATGAAGTTCATGATCTAATCTAACAAAGTCGGTGGGAACCAGTGGGTATATTTATTTTGTCTCGGAAGGTTGACGTCACAACTTGATTGATTGGATAATATTTTAGTTAAAGACGACTGGTGTACAGCTCTCAATATTTCAAGTAAACGGACACCTCAAAATTCTAGTAACACATTATTTTATTCAATTAGATATCACTAAGGCCAAACGCTTCTTGGAATTGGTTAACCTGTATTGGGTAATTTTCACCTCATCGTTTGTCTAAAAAGGGGAAGTTTGAAAATGTATTGATAATTTCACATGGAGATACCGCGATATTTATGTATTTATGTTGTCTTTGTCTATTTTAAAATATAAAACTGTTTTGTGAAATTTGGTCATTTTTCATATGAGCAAATACATTGCGTGGCAAATCGTCATCATTGGTAATTTTTAGGTTTCTTATACCTGTCATTTATTGAATTTACTGTTTCGTTGTATTGTCAGTATGCTGTCAGAAGTCCTGGAGCGAAAGCACAGGCCGAACCCTCTCTACCAGTAACGTAAACGGCTTAGCTAGCGGGGTATAATGTCATGAGACAGATTATGAAAGAAAAATACGTTTACACATGGAAACCTATTTACGTTGCAATATATGGTTGGGAATGAAATCTTAGTTATTGCATCTTTTTTCTGTCATCAAATCAGTGATATCCTATCACGGCTTTGTGTATGGCAGTATTCATCCCTGTTGTATCTTGTCTAACGTGAACAGATAGAAGTGCTATTATTTATAACAAAAAAAGAGAGTTCAGGTTTGATAATTAAACCAGAAAAGTTAAGATTATGTAAATACACAAGTTAAAAACGTACAAGCACACTTGACTTGCGAATCTTTACTTGGTAAACTCGATTTTAGCCTGCAGTAATTATACATACTAGTACATAATTCTGCTTGTGTTCATCTCCTGGTAATGGAGTCTATAGAATTTCAACAACATCCCCTAAGACAATTTTTTCAAGTTCTAGCATAATATGAATATATTGGCTTGTATACTCTTCGTTGTCTTTTTCTTTTTTGAGCAATGTCAGTTTATTTTCAACATATGAGTTTGAATTCCTTTTGTATCTTTCGCTTTTCCAATTTATATTGGCTGCGGACTATTCATTATCCACGTGTATATAACTGACATGTTGAGTCCGAGCTAAGCCAACCAATCTTTTTTTTCAAAGTTTATTGCAAGTGCTTTGCAGAGTAGCGTCAAAGAAAATATTAAAGTTTTTGTTTTGTCCGCCTGGTTTGTTTTTGTCTCGAGACGTACTCGATTATGTTTATTCTATTAGAGAAATAACCAGTAACAAACTCCTGTCTTATTTTCAGTAGCATCCCAATTCTTCACCGGGCCTCGATGTAAATTAATGGTTGTGAACTTTGTTGTATATAATTAGTCTGTCTACTTTCTTTGGCCTATGGCATTGTCTGTCCATTGTCTATCTCTTTGTTGCTCCCCTAACATCTCAACATTTTTCTATCCTGAACTCCAAAGACATACAGATATTTGTAGTGAAAAAACAACCACGTTACTGGATAAGTGACTAACATAAAAATTATTATCTCTAGGTATTATATTAACTAATGTTAGAGGGAAACAGTTCTTTTAGTAACATTTGTATACGATTTCTTTAAATGGAACGTGTTTTATGGCGAACAATGAATGTTCACTCCTTGAATGTCAATTGCGTTTTCTGCAAAGGGTTTTTGTAAATGGACAAACATTAATTTTACTGTCTTGGCATCTACGTTTTTGATAGGCAGATTTTTACTCGTCACTTTTTTTTATAGTCAAAGGTGAATGTTTGATAAGATCCCTTTTTTGGTCCTTGAATCCGAAAATCAAAAGTATTATAAATCGACCAAACAACACCCTTGAAATGGGATTCATTAGTCATTAGTCTATCCGAAATCTATCATTATGTTTGTATATTTGCATTTTGTCTTTCATGGCTGAAGACGTCTTGCAAGTCAGTTCAACCCAGCAAAAGAACTGTCAAAATAGCCACAATTTGAGATCTTGTCATTATGCTAATATTTATAGTGCAATAAATAATACATTGATTTATCTACACATTGTAGTAAAAGTCTCCCACTTTTGTTGTTTGAATTAATACGTGGCAAGCCTTCCAAATTGAACTCATATGTTGAAAATAAACTGACATTGCTCAAAAAAGAAAAAGATAACCAAGAGTATACAAATCAGAACACAGAGAACTAAAGACTTCGCAACACGAACCCCTATAAAAAAAAACAGGGGCGATCTCTGGAATGGTAAGTAGATCTTGCTCCACATGTGACAGTCGTCAAGATGATCATGTTATATCAAACCCGATCACATGTCCAATTCAGTAAATCACATTCGTGGTAATGGAGGATGGGATTGTGGTTACGACGATGGAAATAAAGCCGTCGTCATCTGTAAACGGTTAACCAACTCGTGATTGTGTCCGTTAAATTTTTGAAGGGATTGATTTCAATTTCACCATTTGGAACCAAAACAGCAAATTGTGATGGCATCCGTAAAAATTTCTAACCACATTGTTATACACCCTTATATACCATCGTGTTAAAAGATTAATGCAGATGTTTGGCATTATAAATATTATTGCAATAAACGACTACGGAATTGAAAAATAATGATTATTTGCGACAGAGTGTCTTTTCAAGAAACTGCAAATCGAGTTCTTTGTGTTATATAAACATCTATAAAAAAATTTATAGATAAAATATATTTCAGAAACAATATCAATATGTGAATGAATATCTCAATTTGTGATAATATTATACACTTATTTATAGTCTTTGTATGAGGTCGATACAAGGATATATTGACCTGAAAGAAGTATATGGACTGAGGACGAAGTCCGAGGTCGATATACTTCTTTGGGTCGATATATCCTGTATTGACCTCATAAATAGGCTATAACTGTTATATTATTAATTTCCGACCATATTTGTATGAAAATCGTCATTTGATTGTGTTGGAATTTTATAGATATCCTATTGTCTCCCAGACAATAACAACGTATTAGTTATTATTTCATTTACTTTTTTTCACATTTTATGTATTTCAAGCTTTTTTTCTTCAAATAATCGGTCATAGATCAAAAAAATATATATACAAAACTTTTAACAATATCATGAAATTCATTACATGACGTCACAAAGTATATCGGTTTTTAGATATTCTAAAAATAACCGTGCAATATGCTTTTTGCTATCTGCCGTTTTCTCTCTACATTGGTAAAAGACACCTGAAACTAAAATGAACTAATGTGTATCCTCTTCCAATATGATTTGGTTATGGTTAACCATACTAAAACAATGACAGAAGATACCGAAGGGACAATAAGAAAATCATCAGTCAGAGAAAAAGCGACAACATCAAACTCCAATCATCTACATTATACCGGTATATAAGACAAGGATGGACATCTATACAAATAATATTTTGATACATGACTCAATAAAGCATCTTTTCTTATTAGTTTATTTTTAACAACTTCATAAAACAAAAAATGCAAAACAACAAAGTTAACATGTTTTAAACAATATTGTGTCAATTGAAATGACAGGATTTGAAAATTGAGTTTCCCCGTACTGTGGCTTTAATCGAAACTGTTGTTTAAATTTAAAATCAAATACAACAGACACAACAAGTTTTTAACAATGAAAAACATAACGTGGATTATAAAACACTTAATACATCGATATAATTTATAAAACACTATATGATACATCTAACGTTGGAGTACTATACAGTTGTAAGCATTTGATTCCATAGATTATTAAAGATAAAAGACAGAGTATATTTCACAAAAGAGCCATCAAAACATCTGAAAAATAAATGATATCTATTTGAAAAAAAATGTATGCTGCTTTCAAGCTGTCCATCACTAGCCATATCGGCAGGCAAGTCTCTTTTTTCAAACCATTTTATTTCCTTAATATGATAGATGGCGATAGCTAACATGTCTGGATATTTGATTGGTTAACTTAACACGACTATAGTATTAGCTATCATTCTCCTGGTTTATATGGATTGTAGTCATCTTCCTTTAATGAAGCTAGAGTGTGATTGACCACCCTGTGGTGAGCCTCATCTGCACGAATGGCAAGGATCACATCTAACATCTTGGCGTCATCCTAAAACAGAATAAAACAATAGTAAAGATGCATAAGTAATAATAAACACATTTCTATGACGTTTCAATAACTTATCGTGGTGTTGATTGTTTGATTGTTGAAGGTTGAAGTCTTGGCAGAAAAAAATCAAATATACGTTAAGGAAATGACAAAGGGCAACAAATCAGTTTAGAATCTGCAATGTGGCCTTGGAATATGATAAGATACTTATAAAAAAATATTCGAAGATTAAGAACATGTTATACACGAACGCCTCTGATTTGTTGCCTCCCGGGGGGGGGGAGAGGGGGTGAATGAGACATTCCCACAGATGACAACAAATCGTATTGCACATTGTTCAATCTGACTCGAGAAATGATACAGCTTACTGGAAAATGGAAGTTGTTATTTTATAGTTCTTTTCTGTTTGTGTTACATTTTATTTATGTTTCGAGGTGTTTCTCTCGGTTTTAGTTTGTAATCCGGATTTCGTCGCTGTTATACAAAAACCTCGTATCTAAGGTTTTGATTATTTTACACCAGGCAGTAAAAACTGAAATCTTTTTATCGATTATTTAGAATTAAATGTGTATGTTCCACTGTATGCGAAAATATCTGATCTTCTAACCAATAAATTACCAAGACGAGCAAAAATGTCTGCACCTCAGTATTGTATTTTGAAAGCTTTTCACATTATTTCTAAGCTTTATTAACTTTGAGAACCTAAAATTGATTCAGTAAACTGTAGCTGTTATGATGTCAGCTGCCGTACCGTGGGTTTTTCTTTTGAGATACGATATTTTCGAACAACAAAATGTCTCACCAATCCGACTACACTTTTTCGTCACATGTCAGAATTCAGGTTAATGATTGGTTAGAAGATCAGATATTTTCGCATACAGTGGAACATACATATTTAATTCTAAATAATCAATAAAAAGATTTCCGCAAAAAATTGAGATACGAGGTTTTTGTATAACAGCGACGATTTGTTTTCTCTTAATCGATTTATGACTTTCGAACAGCGGTTTACTACTGAACAACATTGCCATTATTTGCTGTTACAATTAGGAATTCTAGCAAAAAAACACGTTTTTACGGGTAGACATTATGTACAGTGTGTAAAAGTTCTTACCGGTAATTTCCAGTAAGTGATAGCAGATTCTGGAGCAGGTTGTGTCTTCCAATGTTCCATGGAACCATTATGTATATCCTGGAAGAATGAAGACTGCGTAACGATGTTTTACAATATACACACACAAAAAATTTTTTGCACGTCTTTACAATCTATAAATAATGATGTCCCTTTTATTAAGTATTCTTTATAGATAGATGTTTAATATCAATTGATTCTTATAATATTTCATAACACTGATGAAACCAAACTTATCAGAGGAAAATATGAAGGTATTTGCATCAAGATGAGGTTAGAGGATATCCACGATTTTTATTTCAGATGAAAAAATATATACAAATTTTACCTGCACACATTTAGTGTATGTAATTACTGCTTCTTCTTCTAAGTACCCAACAAATCTGTGGCAAAATCTAGGACTAATCAAATAAGCTAAACTAAACATGGTTACGAAAGCACCTGTAATTTAAATGCAATAATTCTAAAGCTTATAAATTGCATACAGATTTTTTTTTTACATTTGGTACAAATAAAGTAAAGGTAGACAAGTATACAACATATGTTTGGGTTGGGTTTTTTTTTTGACAATCTGTTTATGCAACTTATTTTTTTTTAGATAAAAGTCGACAAACTTCAAATTTGATACATGAAAGTAATATATTTTTAAGTACAACTTTAAACTTCATTCTAAAAACTATAGATGTACAACAAGTAGAAACTAGAAACATGGTACAGAGATTCATTTTGAGCATGAAATAGTTTGACCGGGCAATTTTTATTTTTCAAATGCCTTTTTATTGTTGTTGTTGTTTGTTTTTTCTTGCAATTGCTTCTGGATTAACACTGAAACCAGTATATTTACCCTGTGATACAACCACGCCCAATCTGAATATCTTTGTTGGTTTACGTAGCTGTAATGCTGTCATAAGGTGCATTCTTTCATTCTCTGCTTCTTCTGAATAAATAAAGGATGTACATTTGAATAACAATCAATATGGACCATTTGGAAGAATCGAATTCTACACCCAACACTTTCCTACCCAACTATTCGCTCATACAATATAATG
This sequence comes from Mytilus edulis, assembly GCF_963676685.1. Taxonomy (NCBI): domain Eukaryota; kingdom Metazoa; phylum Mollusca; class Bivalvia; order Mytilida; family Mytilidae; genus Mytilus; species Mytilus edulis. The sequence continues at coordinate 87,238,375 of NC_092346.1, read as the reverse complement.
TACCCTAGTTATAATGTCAAACGAGCATATGAAAACTGTACAATCACGGAAAAATTACACTAAGAATTAATTGCATGAAGTGATGGGTTGGTACTCATTATGGACATTATGGACATTAAAACAAACGCTTACATGTTTCAACCTAAATGCATTCTTGAGCAACACAAATTATAAACTTATGGAATTTTACGAGACTGACACATTAACTATAAAGTTTGTCTAGTTAATCAGTTATACATAATAAGGAAATGCTGTGCTACTGCTAACAAAACTATCGACCCTCCTTACGACAACCGTAAATGAATGTATATTATTTACCTAGAAGTGTGTGGATCCAACCATAATCTCTTTGCATGCGTCTTAAAGAACTTAAATGTCTTAACATGGCAGCCACCATACCCGGGACACCAGCAACTGTTTCTAAGAAACATATCCGTCTGTAACGATCAAAATATTCTGATATACATTTTCAAGGCAATGCTATCAAAATAAATTTTAATAATCGCCCTTATACGTTGGTATACGTATAAGGAAATAGTTTGACAGTGATGTGTATGCATTGAGGCAGATACCCATACAAACCATAAAGAAATATACCATGTTCTGTAATGATAAAGTCCGTATGATATTCCTACGGTCTAATTTATCTTCCCACAATCATGCCGATTGAATTAAAACGGCACGAAAACTGGACTTATCACTTCATTTTTAAACTATTAAAAAGAGCCAGTTTAATATGTTTAGTTCGCAAGATAATTATACATACAAAGCAACAATCCAATGTAACTTATTTTTTACATCAATATAATCCTTGCCAAAGTGAGGCGTCCGTTTGGTTGTTTGGGATGTATAAATACGCAGCCACGTTCGTTAAATATGATGCCTCTTGTACAAAGACATGGTGAATGCAACGCTCTCTTTTGTTTAACTCAGAGAACCCTTTCAATCACTATTAAGGGAGGTAAAGGGGCATCTTTTAAGGCTCAATTTTCGCCACTATCCAAAATACTCCCTTTTTTCAGCAATATCCCATTTCCCCCCTTATATCCCGCTCTTCATTTCGGTAAGTCTACAATGCAGTTCTTCTCATTTGTGTTATAATTGTAACTGGTTTCTAGTTGAAAATTGCATGAAATAAATACCAAACAAGCAACAATCAAACGCTCTTTTATTTAGCAAATACTTGTGTATTTTAAGTTTTAACAGTTAAGAACACTTACAGGACCCATTTGCGTTCATTTCTTTCCCCTCTGTTGAAACCACTAAGTATATCAAAAGATCCCCTCATTAGTTTTACAGTATAATAGGCCATCTACAAAAAAAAACGATTTTCTTTAATGCTCTTGCAGTTATGATTTTTTGACATTCTAGACTGAGCTGGTTCTTTAAAGACGTAGCGAGAATGGCGATGGACATTTTGCATTGTGCTCATGCCAAGAAATCCTCGCTAAAAATTCCGGTCGACCTCCTACGGCAGTCATTAGTAGCTAAAGATTTGATTTCATTCAAAAAATCAATTTATGACCTTCATGTACGTGTCGCTTAGAACACGGCCATATTAGACCGAATGGTCAATATTAATCATCCATGTAATTTGCTCTATGGGGTGTTTGCAGAATTTAAACGGAGGCAATTTCTTGGCATGATAAAGCGAAAAGAGAGGCGAAAGATACAAAAGGGACGGGACACTCATACTCATCAGTCGAAAACAAACAGACAATGTCATGAACAAAAAGCAAAAACTTCCAAAAGACAAACAACAGTACAACATTAAATACTAAAGACTGAGCCACGCAAACCCCACCAAAAATGGAGAGAAAAAACGAAGAGGTCTGTGTACTCATTTATATGAATTATGTTTCGATCTTGGGTTAATGTACTATAAAAAGAGTTTTGGAGTCTGTGTTTTTTTTTACATAAGCAAATGTTGGAAGGTAGAAATTATCTATAAAAATTGAAATGTGATATGATTGTCAATGAGACAACTAGTCAACAGAGAACAAATTAATATTAGCATTCCACACCTGGTTTTTTTATAATGCTAACTACTACTATATTTTGGTCTGCAGTCTTTTTCTTTGGAACTTACAGAGATCGAAAATTTTGTAATACTGATCAATCCTAAATTATAGTCAGTTGAATACTAACCTTGTCAACTTTACCCTCTGGAGGTTTATGTGTGACTTCAACATTATGGACTTCTTCCTCAGACCTTTTAGGAATTAAAAATAATAAGTATTCGAATGATATGACAATTTTTCGGTCCGAATGTTTCTTCAACTTATTTTAGAGTACAAATTTCTACTTTGCGTTTGTAGCTTTTGCTTGTGACGCACGCATTTATACATGTATATGGTTGCATACTTAGAATATGAAAAAAAACTCATTAGTTAACTCAAGAGATTAATAACCAGTTGTAAAACACAGTGACTGTTAATATTAAATAAGGAAATGTGATATACTTGTCAATGAGACAACTATTACAATCTGTTACGGGTTTCGTTTGGCAAGATAAGCATCCACGAATTGCATTCATGGGAGATTGTAATTTTTCGTAGTACTATTTTTTTTTACCGGCAATTTACTTTAACAGTTATTTTTTTTATATATATAATATATATTATAATACCATAAATTTCTTATTTAAAATTTAGCAAATTATTTCCAGATAATTGATGTTCACTTTTGATTTTTAACGATTTTTTTTTAATAAAGTACACTTTACATACACTGATATATTAAATATTAATGTACCTGTCTTTTAGTACAGCATATCAATCTTATTATCTTACCATATTGGATGAGGTAATGCATTGGCTCCAATTGGAGGAGTTTCATCTTTGGATGTTGCTGGAATATTTTCTTGGCTTTTCCTATGTAATGAAAAACTTAACTATTGATTGATTAGAAACACATTTAATTCATGTATTTTGACTTCTCAGTCCTTTGTGTGAATATCTGTATGATATTTATATGCATCTTACTTTATTAATGCGCAAGTTGCCACACAATTTATTTAAACATCGCTTAGATGTTATTATATGGAAACCCGTTGTCCATCCGTCCGTCTGAATATCAATACTTCTAACGATGACTCAAATTTGCTGTCACCAATACTCGTCAATACTACATTAGGATTGATTGAAGAATTCTCCATTTCGATTTTGAAAATTTGTCATCCAGAGTTATAGGACTTGATTCATTGAAAATTCTATAGTTATCAAAATGTACACAAATTAAACTTTGCTGTGATACTTTTCTCGGAAATTGTAACACATGGCTGGAATATGTCGCAGTAACTAAGATTCAATTTTCACGATTTTAATATTTGTTTTTCCAGTCTGAGAGTTGAGTAACATTATTGATAAAAACTTCCAACATTTTCACATATCACGACACCTATCCAGTATGTTTGGATGGTTTTCATCAAAATCGTACACTCTAAATAAGTGGAAGCTTCTTATTCATTTTGAAAGTCTTCTGGCTTGTTGCACTATTCTTATAGTTTACTTTTAGATTTTAGTATTTTTTTCTAGTTTAAAATTTGCAGATACGTACTTGAAGTGCTGCAAACGTTGAGGGTCTGGAATTGTTTCATAATTTCCAGATCTAAATTTCTTCACGTTTTCGTCAACTTCGTCCTTTGTACCTAAATTCCTTACTTGGACATATACTCCCTTCAAAAAATAAAAAAAAGGATAGATACTATTTTCTATATCAACACAATGTGGAAGTAAATGGAAGTTTGCTCTTATCACTTGACAAAATACGAACTTTCATTTCCTCGCACCAACGTGGTTGAAGCTATAAGAGGATAGCAATTTCTTCACAATCGAAAATGTTTTAATCCAAATTGGTTTTTTTTATATAATTTATGACCTTCCGATTCCAGAACTAACTTACCCTTTTAAGAGATTACGATCTTTTAATATTTCACGAAAAGCACTATGATGCTAATATAAATATGTGATTGTATGTATATTGATACATTACTGATCTCGGAACACAGCAGGACTTGCATATGTAAGTAATAAGCTGACCAACAGTTTTTGTTTTATTTGTTTTAGAAATCCTGTTTTCCTAGACTTATCCCATCAATCAGTAAAGGGATTTGGTCGTATGGGATGTATAACCACACAGCTCCGTCGGAGTTTTTTTTAAAAGGGGATGTTAAATTCGAAGCCTTATGTAGGTAGAGTGACGATCAACTTTACAGAACTTCTTCTTTGAATTTGTATTTATTTGGTATGTTGGTAACATGTACTTAGACTTTTCATTTTTGTATATGCTGAATAGACTTTTTTTACACAGTTACTCCGGTGTTTGTTAGAATTTTTTATTCATCATGTATGTACGTAATGATAGTTAAGACCAGATCATTGGTTCTAGATGTTTTTACTGGGTTTGCTTCGTGGTTATTGTCATTTTGACCTTTACTCCTACTTCTTTCAATCCATCCTTGCTATTTTGCTGTAGATGAAACAATGTTTTATAACACTTTGCCAAGGAATGAAAAATGTACTTGGTTGTTCAGTTTTAGTTTGTTGAAAATGTTGTGATCAATGTACATGCATTTTAGAGCCCTAAATTGTGATTACTGTGTAGTGTGACTGTCACCCTTAAGGTAATCAAAATTTAAAATTAAGTAAATTTATTTATTTAATTTGATATTATTTTTTTTTTTATTAAAGTCCATTCATCCGATACTGCGTAGTAATATAGGAATTTCTTTAAAGTTAACAAGCAAAACATTATGGACGTATTGATTGTTGGTCACGTACCAAGGTTACTATGTCTTTGAGGCTTAATGCTCTGTTGCAGCAAAATATTGTATGTGTTTCATTGTAATAAATTAATAAACATAAGGATTCATTGTTGTTCGAAATATAATTAAAGTGCACATGTTATTGTACCTTGACTTCGGTGTTTACATGAATTATCATTGATAAGGTCATAATTACATATTATCTGTTTTCAAAACCTTATCTTTTTTTTCTCTCTCGAAATACTGCGGATTTTCTACCCATGGAACAGGTTGGCCTTATAAACTTTTTTTTTTTGCGTCACTGATGAGTCTTTTGTAGACAAAACGCTCGTCTGACGTACACAATTTTAGTACACGTATGATGAGTTTATTGATAAGATGTATGAACTATCTTCACAGGCCATATACATATTAAAATTTTAAAACGCGAATATCCAATATAATATCAACCAAAAACAGGTGCTCCGACGTTCAAGTTCCAAATAAATAAATACAGAATGCATTTTTGATTTTGGTATATATATAGAGAGAGCATGAAAAACAGAGATCAAAAGGTTCTGTTCCAAACATAATACAGTGTGCATCTTTTGTTTTGTATATGTATTCAGGAAGAGAAGAAAAAGTTAGGCTGCGAGAGTTTCATGCTAAATATTTATGAAAAAGAGTATATAACCAAGCAAATCAAGGTATAAGTTATGTTCATCCATTACCTGTATTGACGAAGCTGAGTACATATTGGTTATCCAAAAAGGTTTCCCCATTGTTATTTGTTTAATTAATCCCTGACTGTGTAAACCACACCTACAAACGCTCCTTAAAACATACATTATTGTTGTCTATACTGTACGATATTCCTGAAATATTTGCACAATAGAAAATGTCTAGTATGTAAAAATAAAACTTGATAATCACGGATTCCCCTGTATTGATAAAACTGATGCAGTTATATTCAGTAACTCATGACGTACGGAATTACCATCCTGGTTATGCTTTTGTCAAACTAGTGGTCACTATATCTACTCAAAGACTATTAACTCCGTGATTATATAACTCTTTATATAATGTATATAATTTTTTTTTATTGATAACGTTTATTTACAACATAGCAAATTTATATTTATTTAAGAAACCTCGTCATACTTCAGAAGGTTTTCTCAAGGTTAATTTATTATAGACACTATTTACGTTTGATCTCGTAATGAACTTTACAACTCACGTTCACATTCTTGGAGGACATATTTCTGTTGTCATTCGAAATTAGGGATTAATATTTATAAACAAAATTTATATACATTAAGATGAACGTGCAAATTCCGTTAAATCATATAAGTTAACCATTAATTCCATTTTTTCCTTACATGATGTATTTTTTATAAAGTCTAAGAAAGACAAGCCTGATTGAAATATATTTGACATTCAGTCCCTGATTCAAACCTGAGTAGAGAAAATATTTGAAATGGATAACTATCTTCAGCACGAAGGAAATAAAGGTAATAACATGGAGCAGATGGAATTAAAAATTGTGATGTATGCTCGGGCTAGTTGATAAACAACAGATAAAGGGGGTGTACATGTAATGGAACCAAAATGCTTCTTCGAATCTTGTAGAGACCCAATTGAAGCAATAAGTGTGAGTTACGGAAAACTGTTTACAAATCTCCATTATATTTGTTCATTGATGAAATTGAGAATGAAGTTCACGTGTGGAGTTTGATAGTGCAATCAACTTAAGTCTTCGGAGTAAAGATTTATAAAACTAAAGATCGGTGCGGACAGTCACATGAGACCAGGACAAACAAAATGAAATTGCGAATTTTGCATGCGCGAAGGTCCACCGGTTTGTAATGATCTTGATAGGCACGATATCGAGAAAAGTATTTTCACGACGCATCTATAACTGTCAAAAATATGAGCAAGTCAATTCAGAAGCTGAAACAAAACCTGCATTTGAAAAATCAAAAGGATGAGAATACGCGCGACCACATTATGTTAACATAATTACAGATAAGCATTTATCCGACATGAAGTTTTTAAATTGAGACAATTTTGATGTGGGCAATTCATCCTGATATTACATTTTGGATAAACATTACCAAGGTGTTTTACCTAAAAATAAAGACTCGGCTGTCGGGTTTTTCGCTCACATTTTTGAGAAGTATCAGAAAAATATCTGCGGAACAAAAGAATAAACAACATCCGAAAATCCCATCTAGAAGGCAGATGAGAGGCGTAAAATATTCCAAAATTCTTCCAGTTCTTCTCTTTTACATAAACGGTCAAATTTAATTGAAACATTCAGCAGTATTCAAATAAAGAGAGAAGCAAACATCCCAGGGAGATATTCAAACTCGAAAATAAACTGACAACTCAATGGCTACAAAAGAAAAAAAGACCAACAGATAAACAATAGAACACAAAACACAACACAGAAAACTTAAGACTGAGCAACACGAACACCACAAAAAAAAACCTACCCAGGTATGTCTCAGGTGCTCAAGAATTGTAAGCAGATCCTGCTTCACATGTGACACCAGTCTAATTCGCAAGGTTACATTCGGAAAAAGGGGACAAAATTATAGCAACGATATAAGGAACATATTCGCTATCATCTGTGAAACGGATATTCGATAACGGTCAGACGACTCATGATGGCATCCGTAAAACATAAGAATGGATGATTTCAACTTCACCACTAGGAACTCTTGGTTTAATAGCGTCATTACGACAAGAAACATTCTATTAAGGAAAATATGGTAAGAAATACAAGCCCTGGAATATCGTATCAACTAGGAGATATATACTCCATATGTAAGCGCTTCCGGAATGTTGCTACATAGCCTCACTTGAATAGAGGAACATGTCGGCAAGAAGAAGGGGCACAGCTGGTTCACGAGAGAAAGCCGATTGTTTGTTGACAAACACGTCCTGCAAATGTCAATGTAAAAATCAAGAATCTTGAATATGACAGTTTAAGAGTACCTTTTGTTTGAAATATAAGTTAATTTTTTAAATAGGATTCATCCCTCCTTAAGTCAAGACACGTGTATCTATGCTGGTCACTCTTTTTTTAATGAAATAACGCTGTATCATTTCTTTCAATTCGTCCTTTAGATGGAATGGGGAATTCTTTTGTAAAGTGTAGAAAAGTTCGACGTTTTAATACTATTGCAAAATGAAAGATTCTTAGATTGTATTTACTTTTAAAGACCATTTGAGTAATTTTAGTATCGTAATTTGATTCACGCCACCTATAATATGTAGTTTCTAAATAACTTTGAAGCTCGGCTTTAATTGCTGATAAAATGTTTCGTGGACTACTTTTAAGACCCAGCAGAAATGCCTATCAAACTTCAATTTAGAGTCGCTGTAAATATATAAGTATGTAGCATCATAATTCTATGAGTAAACCTTTTATACTACACTACTTATATGGGGAGGTTTCCGGTTTAGAGCCTACTCTTGCTGACACCTAAACAAACCAGACCGAAATCATTTTAGCTTAAAAAAAAAGGAAAGATAAGAAATTGTAAGAATTAAGCTGATTTGTCGAAAGACGCCTGAAGCCACCGTTGATGCTAAATTCATGATTACCGAATTGAATTAGAACTTTCCAAGATTTATAACAAGGTGAAATGGCAAGAAAGTTGTATAGAAAGAAATGAAATGTCAAGAATAGATATCAACATATTGTGATTATTTGTGATTAACCATGACCATCACAGTCCTACAACGTTTACAGAAGAAAGACTAACAATAGTTCACAGATAAGTACGCGCAATATCATTTTCATTAAAATTATATATATAAAAAAATGTACATGGTACAATAAATCTTAAACTTATTTCATATGCAAATGAAAAAAAAGTTGGCAGAATTAATTTCTTGCAAGACAATAATGTATCAGCGAAGGATGGAATAATTGGGAAGTTTCCAAGTAGAAGGTATACTTTTAAATCTTATTAATAACTACTAATAAAAAGCACGAAATAAAATTTTAAATATTAAATAAATGATGAAAAGTTTTGGAGGACTTTCACATTATTTCAAGTAGTAATGATTTCAAAGAAAAATAATTTCCTGACCATACAATGCATCAAGTAAATTGAAGTAGTTTTCTTGTCAACAGAGAAAACTGACGAAAGGATTGTCGCACACACAGAGAAAAAATTATTAAGAAGTGCAAATAACATCTTTTTTTAATATATCATTCAAATGTTTGCTCTGTGCATCGAAACATACTATCACTTGATCTATAGGAAATTATTATCTTTTAAAAGAATTTTAAGCACCCCAGGAAATCATCTTTTGTGTAATCATTTTTTACTGTGCTGCCAGGAAAGCTTTATCAATTTGAAATGAGTTTTATTTACAATTTTAAGTGTTTAAAGATTCCTTAGTTAAAAAATAATAATGCATTTTCAAAGTATCATGTATGTGCTAAAATAAGAAAACGATTTATTGGGAGGACCAAAGAGCATTTAATAATCAATATCACTTATGCAATAATAATAATAATGAAAAGTTACTGAGGTAATTTAAGTTGACTTTGAAAAAACTTGATGCAACGTTATACACAATTAAAAAATGGAAGGTACCAACTTCCTGGGGAGAATGTTTTCGTATGCTTTGCCTTTTTTGTGGCCTTTCTCGGGTCCATTATTGAAATATTTTGTATTATTAACTTTTTAGTTAATTTTATTTTTTTAACTTTAGATAAAAAGATATTCCAGAAACACTTGTTGTGACCAAGGAATTCATAGCATTAATTTTATTTTTTAATTTTCAATGAAAAAAGTAAGTTGACATATGAATCATAGAAAAATAAAAGATAACAAAATCAGTATGTGCACAGCAAAGCTGTTCTTTATCTGAAAGTCACAGTAATGCCTTCAACATGGAGAATTCTCTCACCTCACTGCATGTTAAGACAACCCCTAGCACAGTTTTTTTGTTAAAGATTTTTTAATATAAATTTCATTATATATAGATAAATTTGTTGCATAATAATATTAAATGTATATATTCTGCCATTTTATAGATGATTGAGAAAAAAAGTAAAATCACAAAAATACTGAACTCCGAGGTAAAGTCAAAACGGAAAGTCCCCAATCAATCGGCAAAACCAAAAGCTCGAACACATCAAACGAATGGATAACAACTGTCATATTCCTGACTTGGTATAGGCATTTTCTTATGGTGGATTACTCCTTGTTTTATAGCTAGACAAACCTTTCACTTGTTTGACAGTCGCATCAAATTTCATTATATTGACAACGATGTGTGAACAAAACAAACAGACAAGATTGGTAAAAATGTCAAAAATACAGCAGTCAACATTGTGCTATAATTTTAATCACTATAAAAACAAACAAATATGTAACAAATAAGCAGAAAATGGTATGTAGACCAATAAGAATGTATGCTATTGTCTGAGGCTTTTGAAGAAGTGGAGGTAATACAATGGTATTCTTATTACTGCACTAAAGTTTGAAGATGTGACACATGATTTTGATGTATTCATTATTATGATAGGTAAGATAGTTTGTACAAGGATATCGTAGATACTTAGATAAACCGTCAATATAAGTAGAGGCATGTAGTATCAATTTCTAAAAATGATGCAAACTGGTGGAACGTGGTGTGAAATTATTGTTCATAATGAACGGATATAAGTGTTTTCAGTTTCAGAAACAAATACGTTTATAATTTTCACAATCATTATACATTCGAAGATCAATGTACGACAGCAGTGATACCATAAGGTACTTTTTTAATGCTTCTTAAGACAATGGAATACAGTTTAATATTTTTCCTGCTATTTTCAATTATCACGATTTTAAATGGATATGAATATTATGATGACATGAGGGCAGTTAAATATCAAATGTTGAGGAAATACAATGTCGACGCCGTTCCAAAATCTTCCAGTAATGTGTCTCTTGTAGTGAACGCTACCTTGTATGTCATGGCTCTAAGTGGTTTGGACGAGAAACATCAAATTCTATCGATGTCGGTATTTTGGGTTATTAGATGGCAGGATGTTATATTCAAATGGGACAACACGAAATACAAAAATGTAAAAGAGATGACAGTTAAAGTTAGAGATCTCTGGGTACCTGATGTTTTTGTCGTAAATGCTCTGAAGGATATGCGCGTTAGTCGTTTGGATGAGAATGAATATGTGAACGCGTTATCCGATGGACATATGACGTGGTATCCGTCAACAGAACTGATGACGTCATGTTCTGTGGATATATCAAAATATCCCTTTGATATTCAAGTGTGCAGCATACGAATAGAATCTTGGTACCACAATAGTAAACATTTTGTTTTAAAACCAGGAAATCCGGGTATTGATTTTTCTGAAAGTCATTTTCTAGAAAATGGAGAATGGAAAGTTACCAACTTAACATCATTTGCATATAACTATACGGATTATCTCGATAACACCACATTTTATACTGGAATAAAATATTTGATTACATTGAAGAGGAGATCATCTTATCATCTGTTGACCACGGGTTTTCCGTTTTTTATCCTTATGTTTCTGAACACACTTTCTGTTATCATCCCGACGGAATGTGGAGAAAAACTAGGATTTTGTATGGCACAGTTTTTAACAGTTATTGTATTTCTTACACTCGTTGCACAGTCTATGCCCGTTTCTTCACTTACAATTTCACATTTTACATTAGTTATTGCTTCGCAAATTTTAATTAGTGGATTTTCGACGTTGATTGTTGCTGTTAGCATATATTTTCAAAATAAATCTGAAAACAAGAAACCGCCGTTGTTCCTGCAAATTTTGTTAACACCAATTCTTTATTTACAAAATGTGACTAAAAACCCCGAAAAAGAAGAAATTGAGGAACATACTATTACATGGAAGCATTTTGATGAAAGGGTAAACTGTATTTTACGAGTTGTTTTGTTCTTCAATATCGGAGTTTCTGTTTCACTGTATGCAATATTTGTACTGATCAATTGAAAGTAAGATAATGACCTAACTTTAGTAGGAGTTGTATGGTTGATATAGCGTAATATACAAGGTATTATTGAAATATATTGATGTTTGTCCAATTCCAACACCAAAACCGTTCAAGATAATATTTTGATATTTATAGAAAGTCGCCTTCATGTGTTTTATATGTTAATTTGAGAATCGAACAATATACTAATGAATATTTCGGAAAAATGGCTTAATTCATGTTATGGTTTGAGTTTTCATTCACTTGTTTAAATCTTTATTTGCTTGTCCTAAACCGCGAACTTGTGAAGCAGTGGACGTCGTTTTTTATTATAGTTTGAATTGAAAATAAATGATATGGGGTATCCATCAGTGACACCCAATGGGTATATGCAAAGCAAATAAAAAAGAAAAAAAAGGGAACAGAGTATTTATAGCTTTTCTTAATCTCAAAGTTACAGGGAATCATTCATTACGAAGCAAACATTCTCATCTCAGACCAAGTTTAAGACGGTCCCTAGCACCGGTCTTTGCATACTGACGATCAAGTCACAACTGAGAAGACAAATCCATCATGGAGTAATATCAATAAAATAAATCTGGTAAAGAAATAAAACATTTCTTGTCATAATTTAGCCCGAGAATCCCACCAAAGCGTCCAAAAACTACTACTAACATTTATACAACCTAGAGGCACATCACATGTTAGATATCTTGGTATGAATGTATAGGGCACATAATTGGGGTAGACTTTGTAAGAAGCAGCATCACCACCTCGGGCCTGGTAAAAAAGAACATACCCAAATGTAGTACATATTTAAATCAAAATAATTCTTTCGCATAGTTGTAAATAACTATGTCGGGTATGTGTAATAGGTAAATTAGATATCAAATGAAATGTGAAGGGCTTGTGATCCTTGTAAAACGCCGTTTTACTGATATTTTAGAATTTTGAATAATACAATTATATTTTTTTGAATGAAATCTAAAAAAGTAAGAGCTTGAATTTCCTGTTTATGCATATCCAAAAAATAAACGATACGCAGTACGCTTTGATACTATGGTGTAAATAACGGTATTCTGACCTCGCCATCTCAAATGATTCAAATTAAAAAATTATAATAAGTTAAACATCAAAAGCAGTGGAGACCAAATATATATAGTTGCGTCTAAACTCTTATTGATAAAAGAATACACCAACAGGCATGAAGGGAGAGAATAACGTGAAAACTGAAAAGAAGTGACATCAAGAATAAATACGCCATAATTCTATAGGACAGATTCCAGGAGTTAACACGTTAGATTTACAAAAAAACTTACGATTAAGATTGAACGTAAGTCAAGAAAACTTTGCTATTATTACGACACATCATACTTGTAAGTTGTTTGTGAAACCGACTCCAGAACAATTGCAAGTACACGTAAACTGAGAGGAATAAAACGTGAAATCAACTTGAAATTGCTGATTAACCTTCACATGTACTTATGGAGTTAATCACAGGAAACAACTAAAACACATATATACTTGGCTGCATGATTTGTAAGTTCTACTACAGCGTATATCCATGAAAGTACACCAATATCCCTGGGCTGTGAATAGGATTTCAGGCTTGGGATATAAATCCCTCATTTTATTTTATTCTGTATTATTTCTTTTCTCAATTAAAAATAAAGTGTTTGCTTCTATAGACACAATTTTATTTTGTGACCAGTTTACCTGTGCCATCTCTAATTTTCCATGTGTTAAAAATCATAGATCATTTAAATAAAAAAATAGTGCAAAATCATTTGACGACTTCATTGAAAGCAAACTTCAAGGTCATGATAATTTCGTGGAATCATAAATCCCTGGCTGGATTTTTTAACTTGCAGGAAATTCATATGTAGATGTTACAAGTCTGAATATGCCGAATACTATAAAATATTTAATTAATTGCATTTTAATTTGTTTGAGCGAATTAAAAGTTTTTTGCGCATTTATTTTTAGTTCATTTTAAACAAATTTAATTTGACTTTTATCTTGACCTAACGTTCTCGCGGAGAACATCCCAAAAAAAAAGGAATACTAAGTCTGTCAGTTGTCAGTGTTTGCACCGGAGGATTTTCCACACTCAATCCGGCTCCACTGGATGCTACCCCTTGACCAAAATATATTTATCCTTCATTGTTATGTATGGCATTTAGCAGAGAAAAGCTATTCTTCCTTTGGCCGACGGAACAAAAGTTTTTGCTTTTATTTCCGATTCATATGTAAATTTGTTGTCTACGGATGATTTCTTTGTATACGCCATGAAACCACAGCACACATAATTGTAAGTGCTCTTGGAAATAAATGAAAAGATATCTCATTCAGACAATTATAAAAGCAAAATGTAGCATCACTAAAGAAAATCAAAATTTTAGAATCAATTTATTCTAATCGTAATACAAATGTGTGTGTAAGTATGCTTATTTTTACTTTCCACTTTACTATAAACAAAGTAAATGGTCTATTGAAGTGTTATCACTTAAATTATATGCAAAACCAAGTACTTTTTTTTTTTTTTTTTAGCTCAAAACACATTTCAGCTGCTTCTACATAATAACACCTACCGGACACTAAAGAATGATATTTATACGAAATTAATTTTCTTAGACAATCTTTATTTATATCTGCTAATATAACATTATAGTTGCGTATTGTAACAGATTTAAACGCAATTTGTTTTTCTGTTTATCAAAGTTGTTGAAGATATGTTGCCAACATATTTGTCTAATAAATTGATTACGTAAAAACATTATAAAAAAACGTTAACAGGTAGGAGTTATCTTAACTTTGTTCTGTTATTCGCATTTAAGAAATTTTTATGGTGATTCCTTCATACATGATCAATTTTATTTGGCAATCGCCAATGGCAGTCAGCAGGGTTTAAGAACATCAGTTGTTCGACCTGTTAGTCAAATGCGTTTTGTTTAAATATACTTTTTCACTTTTTTGGTCTTTTGGAAAATGTTGTTTGTTCTGTATTTAGACCCTTCTACAATGAAATTTGTTTTACATGCACACGTATAAAAATTGCGGTTTTTATCCAACGCAATCATAGGTTTGAACGTAGTTTTCAATTTAGACTCTATATAATACATATATATATATATTGTTTCAGAAAAAGGGAGAAGGTTTGGATCCATTAAAACGTTTAATCCCGCTGCAAATGTTTGCACCTGTCCTAAGTCAGGAATCTGATGTACAGTAGTTGTCGTTTGTTTATGTAATATATACGTGTTTCTCGTTTCTCGTTTTGTTTATATAGATTAGACCGTTGGTTTTCCCGTTTGAATGGTTTTACACTAGTAATTTTGGGGCCCTTTATAGCTTGTTGTTCGGTGTGAGCCAAGGCTCCGTGTTGAAGGCCGTACTTTAACCTATAATGGTTTACTTTTTAAATTGTAATTTGTATGGAGAGTTGTCTCATTGGCACTCACACCACATCTTCCTATATCTATATCTATATATTGTTGGGTTGATGTTTAGACGAGTTGTATATATATATCAGCTTGCACTAACTATTCCATATAAGACCAGTCAATCAAAATTGAAAAGTTCCGTTTGAATGGATAAAGAGGAAACATCAAGGTATCAAACACAAAATTGAGAAAATTACTGGGTTTTATTTCTGGGTTTTTCATGTTTCAGTAATATTTTATTCTATCATAAATGTTATTTATTTACTAGAACTTTATTTTTATGATCATCTTAATTACAAGAGAAGGATCGCACAGTTCATGTATAAGTTTGTGTATATCATAAAGTTGACAATAAATAAAGTCAACAGTAGTATATAGATATGAAACCAGTGAGTTCTGGTAGCATTGCATTTAAGAACAAACTTGTAGTTATGGTAATATGTTTTGCGTCCAAAATATTCAGTCTCTAAAGATTCTATCAATATGGATATCATGGATTTATTGTGTGTACAACACAATCTGTCCATGGGTTGGGTATTTGCAAACATTCAGTATTCACAGGTATTGATGAAAATAATTAAAATTGTGGTTGGGATTTAGATTTAAAAGCAAAATATCAAAAATACCTAACTCAAGGGAAATTTAAAATCGGAAAGTCCCTCATCAAATGGCAAAAATAAGATCTCAAACACATCATACGAATTGAAAACAACTGTCATATTTCATTGGTACATATATTTCCTTATGCAGAAAATGGTAGATCATTCTTGTTTTATAGCTAGCTAAAGCTATTACTTGTATGACAGTGGCATGAAATTGTATTGACACCAATGTGTCAACAAAACAAACATACATTATAGATAAAAAAAAAAAAAAAAGGTAGAAAACAGAGTTACAGCAGTTAACCCCGTGCTATAATCTTATTCACTATACAATCGACTGTGAAAGTGAAGTTTCTGTTGGCAAAAGTTCTTTACTGAAAATATAGTCTTCAATAAGTTGATGCATTAGTTACTTAGGACAGTCTTTATTCAAATTAATCCCTGGTTTTAGTTTTCACTAATCACTTTACAATCTGAGCTAGCTTCAAAAATGCATCTTCATGAATAAACTCCTTTTTTCAATTAACTTTGACATTTTCTTTTTTAGTTGTATATACTCCTGTTTGGTTAACTGTGTGTCTCTTATGACAAGTTTTGTAGATTTATTTCCTCTAAATGAATGCAGTGTAAATATAAGACATATATTCAGGATTTGTTCATGCATCATTTCATGTTTCACCCACCCCCCCTCTTCCCCCCTTTCCCCTTTCAATTCATTTTTTTCGTTTTTACATCTACTGCTCTGATTTTCTGGTACTGATTTTGCTAAGCTGATATTTTCTCAACATTTCTGTCTTTCTACTGAAATGATAATTTGAATGCTAGCCTGGTGTTGTTTAACTTATTTCCTGCCATGTAGATGGTTGATAAGCCTTTTTAATTTTTTTTTGGATTAGAGCGTCACTGAGTCTTATGTAGACGAAACACGCGTCTGGCGTATAAACAAAATTTTGTCCTGATATCTATGATGAGTTTATTTACAACCACTGGGTCGATGCCAATGCTGGTGGTGATTTATTTCCCCGAGGGTATCACCAGCCCAGTAGTCAGCATTTTTGTGCTGACATGAATTATCATTGATATGGTTATATTTAAAAATTAACTGTTTACAAAATTTGAAATTTTGAAATTCTAAGGCGTTTCTACCTCAGGCATAGATTACTTTAGCTGTATTTGGCAAAACTTTTAGGAATTTTGATCGTCAATGCTCTTCAACTTCGGACATTATTTGGCCTTTTTAATTTTTTTTTGGATTCGAGCGTCACTGATGAGTCGTATGTAGACGAAACACGCGTCTGGCGTATATACAAAATTTTGTCCTGATATCTATGATGAGTTTATTTAGACCACTGCCTAATCGATATGCTGCATCATTTTATCTTTAAAGAATGACTGTAATATTTTTACTGTCTATGAAGAAATAGCATAAAAAATGTGGTGCACACTTTAATAACCCGCGTAGTGTGCACCATAATTTTTTTAATATTAATTCGAATAGACAGAAACAAAATTTGTCATTCCTTATAATTTAATTCTAAATTACATTTTAAACCGGAATAAATCATGAAAAAACGTTGATGACGTCACTGTCATATGACAAAATTATGTCTATGAGTTGTTTGACAAAACACTGTCAGCCAATCAGAAGATGCGTTTTATCCCAAATTAAATTATTGTGTTAGGAACCATGATAGGAGTGGTTGAATATTTGGCCTCAATCAACATGGAATATCATGCGTATTAAACTTTCTTCAAAGTTAGTGGTAACATTACATACAATGTTTCATATTTTCTTAGCCATGTTTTTTGGTGTGATTTTACAAAAAAAATGGCTCGTCACATCCGGGAAAAGCAAAAAAAGGTCTAAAAAATATTCCATCGAATTTCACAGTTAAAGTTTAACCCTATATTTCATTTCCGTAAATAATTGGTGTTTCTATTAAATATTTCAAAACTTGAGGTTACATTGTAACTGAAACTTTCAAACATGAAAAACATGATTGTTTAACTTCCATTTATGGTTTTTATCTTATTTGCAATGAACTGTTATGTAAAATTTTGTCTTTAGTACTTTAATATATGACAAGGTAACATTTTACTCATGCCTAGTATTTTTTTTTTATTTCAAACAAATATCAATTCTGCACAATTTTATCAACGTCTAATTGAGAAAAAAAGTGGTAGTATTACTCCTAAATTAAGATATATATTATAGGAAAATGTGGTATGAGTGCAAATGAGAAAACTCTCCATCTTAGTCACAGTTTATAAAAGTAGACCATTATAGGATAAGGTACGATCTTCAACACGGAGCTTTGGCTCACTCCGAACAGCAAGCTATACAGGGCTAATATATATAAAAGTCAAAAAGGCTACATGTTTTCTGACGCAGTTCACTTTCCTATTCAAATAGAAATATATATATACACCAAACTGTAATACCGCTTGTATATTTTCACAATCATTCTACATATGTGCCTGTCTAGTAAATACAGTTTAATCTAGGTACTCATTATCTTAATCATTACCATCTCCTGTGTTAAGATTACTTTCTTTCCCAACTGTATACCCTTGTCTAAATCTAGCGTAGTCACCATTATTTGTGATAAAGTCTTCTGGGTATCAAATTCTAATTTTTTGGCAGCATTTTTCTTTGATTTTTCTCCTTTGATTTCAAACGAATTTCCAAACTTTGAGCGCATTTGAATGGAGTCTTTATTCTCTTATAAATAACCTTCTCTTTCATTTGATAGTGTCGTAACAACCAACTGTCACAGATTTGACTCTATACACCTACCTATGTAATTCCTGTGCAAATTCCTCTATTTTTACATTTGTTCCCAATGTTGTATCACGGGAGCACCTGAGATCGCTCCAATTGTTTAATGGGGTTGGTGTTACTCAGTTTTCCATGTTTTATTTTTTTTATTCTGTTGTTTATTGGTTTGTCTTTTTACTTTTTCAGTCATGGCGTAGTAATTTTTTCCCATTCTGTTCAAAATAATAAGATATGTGGTATGGGTTTGAGTTTGAATGTCTGTGTGGTATCTTTCGCTTTTCTTTTGTAACTTTTCCTGTATTTGAACTGGATAGGCATATATGTGTTAGGATGGAAAATCATTGACGGCAGATCTCTTCAATTATACATATAATTTGCATATAACATCTTTTTAGATTAACCAAACGGGATCATTTATATTTATTACATAGATAAACTCATCATAGATACCAGGATTAAATTTGTAAATAACGCCACTCGCGTTTCTTTTATGAAACCATAACAAAAAAATCATCAAGATCCGTTCGAAAATTGTCTGGGTTGCCGTTCATCATGAACGATGAAAGCCGAGGATTCATTCCAACAGAAACAGTTGAAAGCTATATATTTCCTATGAAAACATAGTTCTGTTTTTGATTTAATCCTGACAGTAACTTTCTTTAATTTTGATATATGTGACCTAAGTTTTTTGCATCCTGTGCACATTCGTTTCCATTTCTCTGACCCTAGCCTTTCATTAACGATGTCAAGAAAAACTTTCACTCACAGTTCAAGTGTACTTCTTTCTTGATATAATGGTTATAGATCATACCTGTCCAATATTGCCTTCACTTCGAATGTGATTGACTATTTTTTGTCCCCTTAAAATCGCTTTTTCAGCAAAGCGTTTCTGAAATTCTTACAATTCTCAAACATAATCGTACGATGTTAATTTGACGTCTCAGTTGCACGTTTCTTCTGTAAGATTGGATAAGGGTGTCGTTTTCAGACTCCCAAAAATGTTTTAATTATTTTATAGTGTACTGTGTGTGTAAAGGCATTTTGTTTTTAATCTGCTTGTTGAATAGTCAATATATGCTGCAGTATTGAAATACAATTTGTCAAATACTTGAAAGCTAGAACCTTTGATACTAAAATGTTTGGAATAATTGCACCCAGTGCTATACTTCCTGCTTTATGGAATACTTTAATGCCCTCTTAAAAGTTTCAAGAATCTCGCACATCAAAGCCTAGATATAGATAGGAGTTTAACAGACACAAAGCCTAGATATAGATAGGAGCTAAACAGACTGAAGTTTTGCTCCCCAAGTTTTAATATTTTTTAAGTTGCATTTACTACTAACTTGTTTACTTCTACCTTGTTTCAACATTTAATTTATTTGGTTATGTCAAAAATTCATATCACACCCAGAGACAAATAATTAGTTCGTCCAACATTTTCTTTAGGTCATTTTGATATATGCGCAATGTCATTGATGAAACCAGCTAATGACAGAGTCGTTAGGCAGTCGACTTGTCTCACACCACGTTCGATATAGAACTAGTCTGTAGCTTGATCATCTCTTTTCACAGTTTTAAAGACCTTTGTCCATTAATTTTACAACTTTGTAGATTTTCCTTATAACACCAAGTCAACAAAGCATAAAAATGAAGGTAAGTTTTTGTAAAACTGTATGTAGGGTATAAATATACACACGAATGTAGTGTCCATTACCCATTCTGTCCTTCGCATATAAGTCTAAGTACTCTGTTATTCGTGTACATAGTATGCTGTTTGGTACTGTAGACATGAGACTTGTAGATCAATAGCTTAATGAAACTCGGCAGTTTTTTTTTCCTTCAGTATTGGATGTGTAAAGCTTAGATCCCACATACTTGTGAGAGTGCCATTGTCAAAATATTTTTGAAAAAGTTCAAAAGCAATCCCTTTATCCTCTCACATTTCAAAGATTCATTTTGAATGTCATCTATTCTTGTTGATTTGTTAGATTTTGCAGATTTGTGAGCATTGTTAAGTGCTTTCTTGTTTATTCTCTCTGTGTTAATTGTAAAATAAGTTTGTTCGTCATCAATATTATGTGGCACTATCCGTATAAGCGTTCATGTTGTCTAGATGATCCTCCCAATCTCTAAAAACTTATGAGTATTTGAAAGGGAAGTTCCAAGTATCACTGTTGTTGTTACTTACATATAGTGTTTAAACAATAAAGTAGTCATCGTGGAGATGTAAGATTGTATTGCAAAATAATTTGTTTGAAATGAATTGAATTGTTTTACATATGTCATGTCTATGGCAATTTACCTCATTTCAAAATGAATGTACTTATATTCATTTGTTTTTCTTTAGTATGAACACTAATGCTGAAAATGAGAAATTGTTTTCAACAACTCATAAAAATAGTTTACCACAATTCACTTAATTATTTATCGGCATTGCATATTGTTATCAACAGGAGATACAAGGTGTGCTCATAATTCAGATGTTGTCGCTGGGTGCTGTATGAAATACATGTTAGAACGTTAGTTTTTTTCGTTTGAATGTATTACATGTGTCATGTAGGGACCGGTAACTGCTTACTATGCAGTATGAGTTTTTCTCATTGTTCAAGGATGTACGTCATATGGTCTCTAATGAATTGTTCTTGGCTCACTTGCAATCATACCACATATCGATAGTTTGCTGATTGAATATTGATAAGAAAATGATGTAAATTCTATATAACATTGATATAATGTAGACGAAGATATTCGTTCTGGTAGACTAAATAATGCTGGCATTTGTATATTTTTCGTAAAAGACATGCAATTCTAATTAGATTTGAAACGCAATAGCTGAATATCGTACCTTCTATATTTACTAAAGTAAAGAGATCTTTGTGAATTTGTGAGAATACATTTATCTGAACACCTGAGATCACCCACAGTTTTAGGTGCAGTGGGGTTCGTCTACCCACTATATTTACTTAAACTGTCCTGTACTAAATTGAGGACGATACCAATTGTTATCAAATGGTTCATTTCTATGTATGTTGGCGTTTGATGTTGTTGCACTTCTGAATCAATGTTTCTTTTGCTCAGCTGTTTTCCCTAGGTTTTAATTTGAAACCCGAAATCTCAGAAGATTTATGAATTTTTAACTGCGGTAAACTACTGTTGCTTTTATTAAGTCCTTAAGTTTCTTTGTTGTGTTTTGTGTACTATTGTTTTGTCTTTTTTATTCTTTTTAGCCATGGTGTTGTCAGTTCATTATCATAAGCTTTTGATATCGTGCGCAAGATCATTGATGAATACACAACAAAATGGCAGAGGCGCTAGTTGTCGTCTTGCCTGACATCAACGTTCGACAAGGAACAAGTCTGAAGCTTGATCATCTATTTTCACACAGTTCTTAAGACATTTGTACATAGGATTTTACCTGTGACACCAATAAAAAGAAAGTTATGGTCGCAAAGTTAAAAGAGTAGGCACGTTTTTGGCTCTCTTTTTCGTTAAAACTGTACATAGTGTATAAATATGATCTACACACGAATCTAGCTTCCTCACATTTAAATATGTCCTTCTTTATTGTCTAAGTACTCCTAATTTTGTACATATTATGCTGTTAAGTACCTTTGGTACTGTAGACATGAGACTGATTGATCGATAGTACTTTCATTTTTTGAATATTGGATGTTTTTTCTATGTATCCTATGTATCCTATCATTATTTCCTTGATATAGGGTTGCAGCTAACAAGAAAGTTTGTAAACCAAGAGTTCCAAATGGTGAATTTGAAATCATACCTTCGTAAATTTTACGGACGCCATCACATGTTGTTACTAAAATCCCCTTTTTTTCACGAATTTGACCTACCGAATTATACTATTTACTGGGTTTGTAAGAACATGAGCAACACCAAGGGTGCCACATGTGGAACAGAATCTGCAAGCACTTCCGGAGCACTTGAGATCACCCCAAATTTTTGTGGGGTTCGTGTTGCTTAGTCTATAGTTTTCTATGTTGTGTCTTGTGTACTTGTTTTTCGTCTCTTTGTCAGTTTATTTTCGGCAAATGAGTTTGAGTGTCCCTCTGGTATCTTTCTCTCCTCTTTTAGTGTTGTACATCAAGATTAAAAGATGTTTTGTTTAGATGCCAAAAAAATCAATACATGAAATATATTAATAGTTATTTATACACGCACTGAAATGTTATCTGATAATGTACAGTTAATGTATTTTGATCATAATCTGACACAAATTTAGTCTAGTGTCCGTCTTTCCTTCAATTCTTTCTTTCTTCATTTGAACTCTATTGATTCTAATGATCAACTTGTTCGTTTTTACTTGATTATCTAAAGATATACATTACCATTTAATTATTCCAATTAATGTTAATTGCAAAACCTTTTGTCATGTTCATATATAATGTCATTTTGATTAAACACCCCACTACAAAAGTGCAGTCAGTTGAAAATTTTACAAGACGATTGTTTTAATTAACATTTACGTTTACTGATTCGTGTTTCAAATAATAATTTTGTTCATTTTATTCATACTAAAAGATTGACTATTGATATGAGGGTATGTTCATACATTTCTTTTGGTACCATGTGTAACACAACGAGTGCCACTAATGTAGCATGATTTACTTTCCCTACCGGTATACATGATAGCAACCTTATTTGGTGATGGAGTTCGTGTTGTTTAGTTTTAAGTTTTCGAAGTAAAGATTTTGGACTATTTTAGTTTTAGTTCGTTGTTTGCAATATGTCAGTTTTGTCACCTAGGTAACTTTCGCCTCTTTTTTAAAAGGAGGTTGTTTAAGGTTTGTAAGCAATCCAATACCCCTCATTATTAATGTTAATAGAATATTTTAAATTTGAACATGACTAAAGGAAATGTAATATAATAGAAATTTCGAATTTAAACAAACAAACATCTGCTGAATAAAGATCGGAAGGTGAAAGTTGCATTCATGGACAAGATTAAAGTAATAAGCTGGAAAATGTTAAGAGTCTCCAATAATAAACCGCACAACATACCATCAGGTTATAAGTTTTGTTCATGTTATATTCTCTTCCGAATCTGTTAAGGATTAATTGCAATATACGATGGACTTCGTGATATAGAAAAAGTCTTTGTTAATATTTTTTGTCAGATGTGGATATTTGTTAACAAAATCAAAGTACCTTTAATGTATTTGAAATAACTGTATTCTCCTTTTTTAAGCTAATGTAATTTGATTATCGAATAAAGAAAACTCTCTATAAATTAATCGAAACATGATGCTATATTTTATAAAATGTAATTGAATAAGAAATAAAATAAGAATTTCATTTCAGATTTTTATTGGGAAGTGATGGCTAAAAGAAATTAAAAAAAAAGAATAAATTATTGTGCGTCGATCAAGCCCATGTATATGGCTATAACCTTCGTTAGTCCGTCTGTCAAAGTTTTAAAACACGGTAGGATTATGTGTCAATCTATTCACCATACCTAACGATACTCTCAGTTTGATTTAACAATTTTTTCAAGAGTTTGGGTCTTTGACCGTTTACGAGATGTTTTATGGCTCACCATTGTCCGTCCAATCTTTTTTCTGGTTTTTGCTGGATATAATTCGAGTAAACTTAATCACTTTTTTTTCTGCAGTAGAAGTCATTGATATTATGGTCGGATTGTTTTTATACATTTTGATAAGGTTCTCTGATAAATGGAGAAGATAGTTATCTTAATCAAGATTAACCATAAAATCAACCATATCATGAATGTTTATTCAACACAACGTTTAAGTACAAAACACAGTGACCAGTACTTCTGCTTCCTCAATGTTAGGATTTAATTCTTTTAAAATCAACATGTGTGATTTAAAGATAAAGGTATATATTTTTTGCATTAAAACAAATAACTATTACATAAAGACTAGATCATATCTACAAATTCATTAAATACATTTGTGTGTCACAAATGATGCAGATCAATAAATCTTTTCTGTAAAAGAAGTGCTAATCTTTGACCCTAAACGTGTATCTTAACGATTATCAAAAGAAATGAATTACCGAAAAAGATTACGTGAGACACATGTCAAATAATCTGGTTAATTGATTGCAGAGGGCTTGCATGCATTTTTTTTAAAATTGAATATAACACAGGTCAGGAATGTATAAGTATCAAATTAAGAGTTTGCCGTTCATTCCATACACTTTTATAGTAATTGCAAAGTTTTGAATTGTTAAAGTTTGTATTTTAAGACTGATATCACGGACGTATGGATTTAAAAATTAATTTTCTTCTAATAATTGTGTGGCATGGTATTTTAGTAGGTAAGGCTTTCACTTGCAATAAGATAAATAAAAAAAGTACATATACATATATATATATATATAAAAATTGTTGAGTTAGATTGCTGACAAATAATAAAAATACATTGTGTATGAAAATAATAATATACCATCTACACACGCTTAAAAAACACGTGTCTCATGTCTATCTCTAGATTCACCTTCCGTGACAAGGTAACACTACGACTATTGAAGTTATATTTTTATATAGCGGATGTGGTCGAGTGGTCTAGAGCGCTGGACATGAGGCTAAGCGATTGGTGCTGTAGTGTATCAAAGGTGTGAGTTCAAATCACGCTGAGGGACAGACAAAAATTTGTAAGTATAAAATCTAACTCTAACACTGTTTGGTGTAATTTTCAGACTTATATATATATATATATATATATTAAAAATTAAATACACAAAAAGAGTTTTAAAAGCAGCATTGTCTAGCGCTTTCATCCATCTTGGGACTTTTCAAGACTATGAACGTCGTTATGAACGTCGTTATGGGGAACACATTAGTATTATGACGTAACAAGTTTATAAAATCGAATTTTCCGATTTTACATCAAAGTGAAACAATGAAAAATTTGGTAACAGAAGAATCGATCATTTATAGTAGAAGACAACCGAAAAATTTGAAACGCCAACTTACAAAAGCGCGATTTGATATAGTTAAGAAGATATCATCCGTACAAATTTGTGGCGATTCACGCTGTGGAGTATGTTCCAGAGACAATTATATTTACTTAGAAATAGGCAGTACGAAATATTTCAAAAACGGTAAGAAATTTACAGTAAACGCAAATATGACTTGCAAATCAGAAAATGTAATCTATTGTATAACATGTGTCAACTGTAAAGAAAACTACATCGGTCAAACAGGAAATAGTGTGTGTGAACGGGTCAGGATCCATAAACAGCAAATACGGCAACCCGAGTACAGACAAATTCCGTTGAGCGAACATTTAGATATTTGTGCGGGAGGAAAATTCAAATTTTTCCCGTTCTTCAAATGTACAGAACCAACAGAAGAATACCGTAAAGAACTAGAAAGAAAATTTATAAAAGTGTTTGACGCCAAGCTTAATGCTTAGTAGTTACATGAACAATAACGTTGCGTCATACTACTAATATTTTACGAACAATGACGTTACGTCATAATACTAATGTGTTCCCCATAACGACGTTCATAACGACGTTCATAGTCTTGAAAAGTCCCAAGATGGATGAAAGCGCTAGACAATGCTGCTTTTAAAACTCTTTTTGTGTATTTAATTTTTAATATATAATTCTGTACACCGCTTGAAAAGAAACTTTTTTTGTATATATATATATAAGATACACGTATATATATATATATATATATACATAAAGTCTCTGAATGATTGTATAATAAAAACTATAAAACAAATTCCCATACGTTTCGGCCATTACGGCCTTCTTCATTGGAATAAATTACAACTGAATGTTGTAATTTATTCCAATGAAGAAGGCCGTAATGGCCGAAACGTATGGGAATTTGTTTTATAGTATATATATATATATATATATATATAAAGGAATTGCTCAGATAAACCGATATATTATCAACACATATGTTAGGAAGGTTATAAATTTACGAATTTAACATTTTGCATCATTTTATCAGGTTTAAAATGAAACATGAACAAATTAGATTAATAAAAAAAAAAGATACGACAAACATAAAGAAACAACTACAACAGGTATAACATTATATGGGCAATGTATTTATTTTCTTTCAGTTTCAATTGAACGAGATTAGACTAACAAACAAAATATTTATTATTAATTACTTAAAGGGACAATGGCTACGAAGTTGAAAAAAAAATCAAAATATATATACATAATATCTATAGCAGGATCTCTAAATAAAGAGATAAAATAAATCGATTGAGAGAAAACAAATATGGGTTACAAACGAAAACCGAAGGAAACACATCAACTATAAGAGGAAAACAACGAAACAACAGAAAAACTAAACGACAATGCTACACCCACAGAAAAGAACTATAACATAACAACTGCCATTTTAAAACGGGCATTATCTTTCAAAAAAATGTTCACCGATTTCCCGATAAGAAAATCAATCAACTTGGAAATGGGGAATTTTTTGGCCAAAAAATTGTTACGGATGAATTTAGATTAATGTTCAAATGTGTTATATTTTACTTTAAAAAATCAAATCAAGTATGAACACACGCAAATAAAAGTTTTAAAGCACAAACACAGACAAATACAGTTTTTAGATTTGGCACAATATTTTCCGTAGGTAGGAGCCTGGTATCTGATTGTTACATGTTTATCATTTGTTCCATGATTATTTCTATATTTTGCGATTTTAAAAGTAAATGCATTTATATTCTATTTATTTTATAAGTATTGACACTAATGTCAAAATTAAGAAAATGTTTTAAACAATTCATGAATAAAGTTTTTACTGCATTGAATATTGCTTCCAACAAGATATACAATAGCTGCCTGTAACTAAGTGGTTGTCGTTGGTTACTGTCTGTAATAGTTTTTGTTTTGTTACTTGTTTCATCTTTAATTTTAGTTGTTGTTTTTTCTCATACGATACAATTACAGGGGAGATAATGACGTTGCTCACCCAAAATATATTGTTTTCGAGACGTCACACTGATATATCGGGGGAAAAATTCGACTGATTTAAACCATCAGCATCATGTTTTGAAATAACATTTGGCTTTGTAATAGATTACAGTTATATGTACTATTTTTTTATGAACAAAAAATCAATATCTTTCAACTCTTTAGCATATGGTATTATATATTGTATTTGCATATTTAAAATTATCACATAAGATTTAAATAAGTGACCTGCTTTTCACATTTTTGTTTACTTCAGCACACCAGCACTTCTTCCTTAGAACATTTTGACTATTGCAAAATGATAATCTAAATGATTCCAAGAACAAAAGCTCCAAAGGCGGTATTTATACGATTCAAACTTCATACAAAAGATACTTCCAGATAAAATCAAAAATGCATCTTGCAACATTGTGTAGTGCATATATTGATTGTATCTTATCAGACAAGAACTCATGCTTCAACGAGTGAACTTGACATCATGAAATAACTGAACTATATTGTTTGCTTTATATCTTGATCACTTCTTAAAAAAAAATTCACAGATAACCGTCTTCAAACAGCAAATGATGCAGACTTGCTTGAATTGGTCTCCGTGTCTAATCTCGTGAGAAATTAGTATTTTCTTAAGTCTTTAATCCTTATTTTCGATTTTTTTCCAGGTTTTACATAATAAAATAGTCATTCAATGTATATATATAATGCTAAATAAAATAAAATTTCTGTTTAAATCAATTTAAAATAAGGTATTGAGGTGAATGACATTAAATTGTCAAAAGCTTAAAGGTGTTTGTGTTGTATTGCCACAATGAAATACCAATATGACCTGCGTTAAAATCAAACTCTACTTCTATAAGAACTATTTCATCCCTTGTTAAGAAGGTACATTATCTAAAATATAATAGCAAATACTGCGGTCCCTAAGAGATAGTACTTTACGATTGTACTGCTTTTTATTACAATGTACGAATACCTGTTATCTAGTACACGTGTATATGACCAATTTATGCACATTAACAATCATCTGTATTTGTTTAGGTCTTTCAACAAACAGTAACCATTGGATCGATTTGGGCCCTAAAAAGTTTAAAGTTGCGACTAATCTCTCTAATTCGAAAAGATGTCTTTGTTTGTTAAACAATACGTTGAAATCATTCAAACCTCAGTTTACAGTGCAACTAACTGTCCCTTAACTCTACCTAATTATATGGAGACTATATAGTCCTTTCCACTATTCATTTCTGTTTCTGTTTTGTATTAGTAGATTATGTAAACAACGTGACATTAGCAATAGCTGTTGTCATATGTGACCGATATTTTATTCTTTTTTCGTGATAAAATCAATAAAGATACACTTGGGGAGCTGATCCCATAACGATATAGGGTTTTGTGTTATGTACTAGCCTTTGTGTCGTGGTCCAGGGTTTAAATACTTTATGTTCAGTTGACAAACGAATTAACACATAAAATATATTAATTGTTATTTATAAACGCACTTAATTGGTATTTGACAATGTATAATTAAATTATTTTGATTAAAATCTGACCTAAATTTTGGTCAGTTTTCGTCCGTCCTACCCTCTTTTTTTAACTCATTTTGTTTTTATGCTGTACTTACTGTTCATTTTTTGTCTGATAAATTTATATGTAAAGATATACATTATCATTGATTTTCATATAAATATCCATTTGCAAATCATTTTGTCATTCTGTTATACCATGTGTTAATAATTGATTATAAACTCCATCAGTGCATTCAGTTCTAATTTTTATCAAGCGATTGTATACTTAACCAATTTGTATACTGATTTGAATTTTGAATAAAAAGTAAGATCTGCTTATTCTTCAGATTTATCTGAATTAATCTTTTGTTTATGTTTGGGTTTGTGTTGCTCAATTTTAAGTTTTTGCCATTTTTGTTTTCTTCATATTGCTGTTTGCCACGATTTTGTCAGATTCTTTTCGACTTTTGAGTTTTAAATGGCCCCTGAGTATCTTCCGCCTTTAATTTTTTTGTTTTTTGCGCGTATGCTATTTAAAACCCCACATTATCATTATAAATAGAATATTTGAATAATTAAAAATAAAGTCATTATAGGAAATGTAATTTTATAGAAATTTTGAATTAAAACTAAAAAGTATCTGCTGATTGAAGGTAGGAAGGAAGCAAACTACATTTCTAGAATGAATTTAAATGATATCAGAAGTGATGTGATATTTTATTATAATATACCACCAGATTTCTTTTCCGTGAATATTAAGGATTTGCATTTAGTTTCAATTGAACTGTAATAACTATGAAAACAAAGCACAAAAGCAAACATAGCATGGATGGTTGTAAAAAAAACCAAAGTAACCAGTATTACATCTTCTAAAGTGTAAAGTGCAAATCTGCCCCAATAAATCACATGTGTGATACTATTCAAAATCAAAGATAAAGGGATTATAACCTATGCATTGAACCAGACAAGTTATAAAGACTAGATAATATCTACAAATTTATTAAACACATTTGTATGTGACAAATATTGCAGATATTATATAAATCTTTACGGTAAAATTAGTGTTAAGCTTTGATATGTGATCTCTGAAGTATATCCTAACGATTCACAAAAGAACTAAATAACCGAAAAAAGATTTCATCATGAAAATGTCAAATAGGCTGATTGCTGAGGTCTTGCATGCATATTTTAAAAACTGAATATTACACAGCAAATTAATGTATGAGTAACATATTTCGAGTTCGCAGAGTAGTTCTAATAAGTAATTTTCAAAGAGTTTTCGATCGAGTAAGACTGAATTCAAAGATTGTGTTGAAAGAAGTATGGATTTAAAAATCAATTTTCTTTTAATTATTGTGTGGCGTGCATTTTTAGGAGGTAAGCATTTTAATTGTAACAAGTAAATACATTTAAAAAGAAATTTTCTGAGAGTATCAGAAAAAGCAAACTTTCCATAGTATTCACGTGATACATTTTCTTTTGTAAAATTCTGCGTATTATTCATCCAAAGTAAAAATCAAACATTCTGCAATTTTAACCAATTAATAACAGAAAAGTTACGAAAAAACATTAAAAGACATTCTTTTATCAAATTTAAGTTCATTTATCTGTTTTTGAAATTAGTGTGACGACCATTTTCACTGAACTAGTACATCATTTTATTTAGGGGCTAGCGGAGGACAACCTCCGGGTGCAGGATTTTCTCGCTGCGTTAAAGACCCATTAGTGGTCTTCGGCTGTTGTCTGCTCTTTGGTCGGGTTGTCGTCTCTTTGACATATTCCCAATTTCCATTCTCAATTTTAAATATTAATTAGTTTTTCAACAGGAATTACATAACTTGGTAATATTATTAAAAAAAGAAGTGTGTGGTTCTACCCGTGATAACATGTACGTAGTCTGCTTTTCTCAAATTTACTCAACTTTAATGACAATAAGTACATTCAGCACCTACTGATCCAGTTATTGATATATTGTAATTGAAGTATAATGTATATTTTCCAGTTGAAAGATTAGAGAGTTAGGGTTTTAATGTCCGATATCACTTACATAGTTTTAAACAGTTCGTTTCCACAAAGGTCTATTTAGACAAAACGTGCGTCTGGTGTGAAAAAAATCAATCTTAGTATCTATGATGAGTTTATATATGTATTTTCAAACTGATACCTGGATCGGTTAGCAACATCCTGTCTACATTTGTTAAAATCGCATCAGAACATCATGCATAATTTCGATTATTTTTATTTCTTTCTATTTTTATCATTCTAAATTTGCAGATGTTGAATGTAATAGCACCACAAAGCAGATATATGACGCAATATTTACTGGATATGACAGTGGACTCAGACCAGTATGTGACGGAGTAACACTTGTAAATCTAACAATTGGTATAGCAGTTCGACAACTTATAGATCTGGTACGTTACGGTTGTCGTCAATGCTAAATATGTTATTACTTTTTCTGAAGACCCATTACATATATCGATTTTAGATATAAACAATATTCACGAAAATGTACGTTAAATAAATAATTTGTTCGCTTTCCCTTTGAATTTGTTGTATAACATATTTATGTCTGACTTGCAGGATGAACCAAATCAGGTGATGAAGATAAACTTGTGGATACGATTAGTAAGTTTTTTTTACATATTTTACTGGAATATTTATGGGCTATTTGACATTTTATTTGTGATCGATGCAGTAAGTTTGTATCTTTTATTAAATAAATCTATCACGAAACACATAAACGTGTCAGTATATAATGTAGCAAATTCATTTCTTTCTTACGATTAAAAAAGGACCATGTCTTACCTACAAGTATATAGCTAGATTGATATTTATTAAAAAAATAAAATCTTATAGTTTGTTGAAAATTTACCAATGCACATTCGTTGAGAGTTGATTTTTAGAAGTTGCCTAAGTTCTTATGACAACATATTTGTTGAGTTTGGAGGTAGCCTTTTCCAACAAATTGTCGGCATTTCTATAGGAACAAACTATGCGCCTTTTCCTGCCGCCCTCTTCTTATTTTCAAATGAATCTGAGTTCCTTCAGACACTTGTCAAAAACAAGAGAATCAAAGAAGCCAGATTATTTAATTTCACTTTCAGATATATTGATGATGTTCTTTCGATAAACAATTCGAACTTTTCTGATTGGGTTCCATTAATACATCCCCCAGAACTAGAAATTAAAGAAACAACAGACACGGCTCCCTCCGCCTCATTTTTAGACTTATATCTCGAATTTGACTTACACAGTCATCTCAGTACCAGAATCTATGACAAACGAGACGATATTAATTTTGAAATTATAAATTTCCCCAACCTTAGTAGCAATATACCAACTTCACCTGCATATAGGATATAAACTTCCCAACTTATTCGATATACAAGAGCTTGCAGCTCCTACTCAGACTTTGTAAAACGTCATCAGTGTCTGAGTAGAAAGTTGATGAACCAGGGGTATGTCAAAGAATGTCTCGTCCTTTTTAAATAAAAGTTCATCGAAAGGCACCAAGACCTTGTTGATAAATATTCCGTATCAACTTCACAAATAGTACATGGTGGTTTCGATGTATAGATTCTGCGTACTGATTTTGTTTATCACCTTAACAACGTGTTTTATTGTTCTTTCATTTGTCTTTGTTCTATTATTAGTATTACTTTTACTGTTGTATTGTTTTATGTGATATCCATTTAACGTGGCTCGGTACTTAAACATCCCGTCAATGCGTTTGTTTTGTCTTTCATTTTTTGCTGGTGTGTTTTGTATATGCGACTTTTTGTATTTCTTTGGTTCTTATAACGTGACTTTGTATTTTAAAAAATCCCGTCAGTATGATATTGTTCTATTTTATGTCATTATGATATATTTCTATTATTAATTACAAAAACGGTTAAACCACAAAGGTCAAAATTATTCAATCGCGTAGTGGATTGAACTATTTGTGGATTCTTATAAATTCTATATAACTTTTTAACTATTTTAAATCTCGGTCTATTTCTGATATTTATTCTTACATACTTTTGGTTTTTTAACCATGTATGCTAACATTGCCTATGTGAAATTTTTAAATTGTTTGAATATACATTGAACGACAAATGTGACGTAAAAATTTTCTGACGTCAGACACGCAAATCAATGAATGTGTTTGTAGATAGATGTTTTTGTGTTCTGTTAAATTGTTCCTTTTAAAATTGTTACACGATGATGACTGCTGTACCCATATTTTGACTATTTTATTTATTATGTCTGTTTAGTTTACGCATCATTGTAAATATAACGGAATTTGATGAGACAGCCATCAAAGTGAGAGGGTTAGCGCTATAAAACCAGGTTTAATCCACCATTTTCTACATTTGAAAATGCCTGTACCAAGTCAGGAATATGACAGTTCTTGTCCATTCGTTTTTTATTTGTTTTGTTATTTGATTTGCCATGTGATTATGGACTTTTCGATTAGATTTTCCTCCATGTCCAGTATTTTTGTGATTTTTCTTTCTAAGTTAAATACTACGAGAAGCATTATTTATGAATCTTTCATGTATAAACAAGTCATTGATATTTTCCATTGTTTGTCTCTGTTAGTTGTAAATCAATGTGCGTCGAACAAAAGAGGGACAAAAAATTCCAGAGGGACAGTCAAACTCATAGATTGAAAATAAACTTACAACGCCATGGCTGAAAATAAAAAAGACAAACGATGCATAACCTTGATTGGTCCAAATATGTTTGTTCCTTGTAACCCATAACTTTTTAAAATTATTTGGAATGCCTACATAAAGTATTTGCACAACAAATACACTAGTTATGATAACTATAATCTTAGAAAATGAAAGAAGATATAAGGATCATGTTTAAAAAAAATGTTATACATTTTATAACATTTATAAATGTTATGCTCCTTGGTCTCGTTGTTGTCTCTTTGACACATTCCCCTTTTCCATTTTCAATTTCATGTAGTTTCATAAAAAAAACTCAATTTTTAACTTATAACATTAGAAAATGATTATTTATTTTGTTTGTTTTGATTAGAGCACCAAAGATGAGTCTATATGCGTACAAGACAGTGCCCTCGTGCGAGTTCTTCGCGAACCATAAATACAAGAATTGAACACACACATACAGAACTCACTTCGAGAGAAGTCAAATTGGGAATAATGATACAAAAGACTTGCTATAAAAAAAGATAAAAATACCTTTAAAAGATATTAAAAAAAAATACTAAACACAACTCACATACCTGTTTTATGTCCACACTGGTGAAACAGAGGGTTTTATATAGTTTTGGGTTGAATATCCACTAACATTTAGTGCTTGAATGAACTTGAATGTTGTAATTTGTAACATAGATTAGTAATTACCATAATATTACTGAGGTAATGACATGCAGTGACTTGCGCAAAATTCTTAATTCAAGCTCTTTAATGATAAAAAAATCAATTCGTAAAACTAACTAAGACAACCCGTACCATTCCGTTTTTTCGTCTTCTTATATTTTCATTACTTATATTTAAAACTATGAAAACTAAACAGCGAAGATAAAATATCAACTTTTAAATTTTGGACAGTCCACTCTAAATTTACGGTTGTCATAATTTTGGCCATCGACACACCTTGTTTTGGGAAAAAATGTAAAAATTATCCAACCTTAAATCATTCATCATCCCGAATTCGTATAGTACTGTTGTTATATATATTCTACCATTTGGATTTAGTAATATGAAAGTAGGAAGTTGCAATTTTCAGATAAAGTTTGCAGTTTGTTTCGGATTAACAATTTTTCAGTTAATTATGTCAGTGGAAAATGTTACTGTTTTTGTTATGTATGCTGCAATGTAAATACATCTTATGTTTATTATAAAGATATAAATTGTTTACCTTGTTTTAGAAATGGACAGACTGTTTGTTGAAATGGGATCCAAGTGGATATGATAATAAAAACTATATAGTTGTACCAATAGCAAAGGTTTGGACCCCGGATTTAACCCTTTATGACAGGTATACCAATACTGTAAACACTGGGGGTAAACAATGGAATTGTTGTCATATTTTATAAAGTGGTGCGCGTTTTCAGTCATGATACCTTTACACGTACATTTTATCCTGACGTTTGAAGCAAATGACATTCACCCCAAAAATTACTAAAAGTGATGATTATGTTGTTTTGGGAAATTATTTTTTACTTTACATGAAACAAAATTTTTCTAGAGTGGATATTTTAAAAAAACCCGTTGTCCTGAATTCAATTAAATAAAATAGAATAAAAAAATTACGATTCCGAATAAATAATTGTAAATAAAAAGTAAGTAATAAATGTCACAGATTTTTTTTATTTTTCTATTCTCGATACAATTGTATTGTGACGCCTTTCAAACACTTTGGGTCATACCGTGCTAACATACGAATGCATTGGATACATATCAGCTGATACACAACGCCAATATTTATTTTAACCGATCAAATTTACTCGCTTTTAAAAGGCAGTAACCACGGAAACATTTAAACTAACTTTTTTTCCATTTTTTTTAATAGATGGAATCCTAAATTAAAATTAATGAAATTAAACACCTCCAGTATTAAAGTAGGTAAATAATTTACACAAAGATTTATCTGAAAATACCGCCGATACCACTGAGGACCAGCTCAATTTCAAATTCGGAACATTAGCAGAAATCGAAGAGGAAAGTTTTAATGATAGTGCACTACAAAAACCTTGACCGCCAGTAATAGAAAAATCGTAAAAGCATGTCACTAACTCCCTTTTTTAGCTTTATTTAAGTATTTATAGTGTTAGATTTTTAATGGAAATTGGGAATATGTCCATCCGACCTAAGGGTAGAAAACAGTAAAACATTGTGTTCAATTGCAGAAACAGCAAATATTTGTCTTAAAGTGGAACGCTTCAATAATGTTTTTACTGTTTTCGTCTTATTCGAAAATTAATTTATTAGTATTTAAAATATTCAAAACACTCTTTCGAATCATGTCATGTAAGCTGGTAACAAGAGAACAACATTTGCAAAGATTAAAATAAATCGTATTGATAGTGTCCTATTATTATTAAGCATGCTTTTTAAGAATTATTGTTGCAATTCAATATTCCTTTTCTCCAAAAGATAATGCGTAATATCTTTATACTGCTTAGGTCTGGCCAGAAAAACAAATGAATGTTTAGTGAAAACGTAGTTAATCGTAAATGGTATACCTCTTTATTGCAGATTTACTTTTGACACACAATTTTTATAGGTTTTGTACTTTTCAATGATCTCCAAACTTATAATTTGTATACCCTTTCAAGCCCACTTGTTCCAAACTTGCAAGTTAAAAAAAAACCGCAACATGATAAAATGTTTCGACAGATGAAAGTAGTTTAACCAGTACCCCTTATGACAGGCGTACTGCTTTAATTTAATAATCATCCCGACGAGGTTATTTAGATTTCACTTTTCTTTCATAATATTATTTATCGATTGCACTGTTTTCAATATCACACATATTAACGTTATATTGCAATTTTTAATCATAATCAAACTTTTAAAAAACAATCATATCGGAAAATAATCTATACTGCACTCATGGCTAATTTTGTTTCCTTTCTATTTCTAGTCTCGATTCGGAAATGAATGGCATGGATAAGAACAGAGCTATAGTCTACTCAGACGGCTCCGTGTATTATAATTTTCCGACTCTTATTGAAGTGATTTGTCCAATTGACGTAACTAGCTTTCCGTTTGACACCCAAGTTTGTGCATTATTATTCGGCTCATGGGTGTACCATGGAAATCAACTGGATATGCTAGCACGTGACAACCCAGGTGATTTATCATCTATGAAAACAAACGTAGAATGGGTCATTCAAAAAATTGTAGTTGAAAGGCACGAGGTAGTATACGGATGCTGTCCGGATCCGTATCCAGATGTTACATTTTTTATTCACGTAGAACGTAAACCTGCATATTATGTAACGAATATAATAATTCCGTCTATCATGATAACATCATTGGGTATTCTCTGCTATTTCCTCCCTGTAGACTCCGGAGAAAAAGCCTCGTTAATAATCACTGTGATGCTGGCAATGTCAGTATTTCAGTTACTTGTTGCAGATAAGCTTCCACCATCAGCCGATTCTACACCTTGGATAAGTAAGTGATTTTACTTTTGAGTATTACATGTAGGTTGTTAGTAATACACATCTACAGTGACGTCTTACCTTTTTTAAGGAAGTTAAAAACATATGTTAACTAATTACGATTAGTTTTGAGTAAATCTAAAACAAATGTAAAAAATAAATATTGATCTCCGAGGAAAATTCTAAGCGGATTGTCCGGTATCAAATAGCATAATCAAAAGCTCAATCACATCAAACGACGGATAACAACTGTCATATTCCTGACTTGGTATTGGAAATTCAAGCTGAAAAAAGCATGTGAACATAATGATTTTAATATGAAATTAAAGTACTTTCATTGTTTTTGTTACAGTTTTTAATATAGAGATTTTATTAAAAAATATTATCACTATTTTTTCAAAGGTTCTTTGGTTGATTAACTATCGGGTATTAATAATAAAGGCAATATTATTATACCTCTATTCCATAGTCATAAATTGGTAAAGCAAAAATAAATCCGGGTTACAAACAGGAAGTTCCAACCTTAAATTTTAAATCTACTGTATACGTTTAATTTCTAGCTTACATTTTTGTTTCGTTTCGGTTTCGAAAATTATCAATGTATCTTTTACTTTATATTTCAGTGTTCTTTTTTAACTTTATACTGGGACTGTCTGCTGTTTCAACTACGGTCCAGGTATTTGTTATTAATATCTACTACCGCGGGGAAAAAGAGATGCCCCAATGGGTTAAGAGGTGCATCCTCGTACCATTATGCTTCATGACGTTTGTTACCATTCCTGGTCGTCGTTCTTCAATCTGTGGTAAAGAGGTAAAACTTTTTTGTTTTATTATAATTGTCGACAGTTGCTTTATGCAGGGTTTTTTTCTAAATGAGATATCGGTTTGGTTATTTCAAACCAAACCCTACAAGATAAAACAAAAAAATAAGTTTCAACCGTATTTAGAATAAAATCAATAAAATTAGCAGTAAAAATTACTTGCAATAATTAAAAAAAATCTTTATTTGATTGAACTACATTGTTCAACTATATGTCAAAGTTTAATTTAAAGATCTGCAAATCTGGTAATAGTTATCAAAGGTACTAGGATTGTAATTTAGTACGCCAGACGCGCGTTTTGTCTACATAAGACTCATCAGTGACGCTCATATCAAAATTATTGTAAATAACAAAAGAAAAAATACTATTCTAGGTAGCACACAAGTACTGCATGAATGCTACGTCAATTTACTATTTAAAAAAATAAATAAACATTAAAATCACAAATTTATATCTAAATTACCGCGTCAACCTGTATAATATAAAGACATTTAAAGCAGCCAGAAAACAGTCGACCTTATTCAACGACAACATATAGGTATCGACGGAATGTAGGTCTATACAGTTATGTACACAGATAGCAATGCATGATTAGTTGTGTATTAAATATAATCCTATCTATACTATGACCCCTACTTACAATATTCAAAGATCTTTTAAATACAATGGTGAATTGATACGGATTAAGTTAAGACCGGATAAATGCAGTTTGTTTGAAAGATCACCACATGGAGTTTGAGTGGCTCGGTTCCAATTATTAGGTTTACAAGATTAAGAAACAATGTTAATTAGAAAGGTCAGAATTCAGATAATATGAAAAGATTGCACCTGGAAAGAATGATTTATTTCTTATGTGAAATTTAGAATATAGTTTATTAGCTTCAATTTCTTATTAAAAGGTTAGTTGGTCAATAGACCGACCAGTCGCCAGGTTAACACAAATATAAGCAATGGCGACTGATCAACAGGTTGTTTTATTAACAAATTGCCTGTACATATCATTCTGATAAAGATGTATATTCTGCCTGGAAATTAATCTGAAATTGAACTAACTTATTTGTTTTGAGCAAGACTCACAATTCCTAAAAATCAGGCATCTCTGTAAAACGATTATTTTTTTAAAGTATCAAATAGGGTACTAATTATAACTTCATTTCTGGAAATACAAAAAGAAGGCCATTTTTCCAATTACAAATATCAGTCATAGTCATGAAATTTACATTTTTAGAACATACATATTGGTTTATAAAATGTAATAAAACAACAATGTCATAATCTGGACTACTTAATGAGCTTTGTTGTTGTTAAAATATGTATGATATATTTGTTATGCTATTTGATAATCTTTGAATTAAATGCATTCGAACGTTAAAACCCCAAAATAAAGCAGATGAAGTTAATTTTATCATGATTTTTTTTTTTAGAAAAAAGTTGGCGATTTAATCAAGGACATCGAGCAGAGCACAAATACAGAGCTCTGGCAGTTTTTATCTGTAGCCATTGACCGACTTGGACTAGTATTATTTACGTTAACCTTAATAGGCGGAAGTTCTTATGTTTGGTCGGCTAAATAACTGGTACTTTATAAGGACAATGAAATATTTGTTGCGACTCCTTAATTCTATATTTTTTATTTTGATGGTTACATCGGTCGGTTTTTTATTCAGGTTCATAAGGAAAAATGTTCATTAATTTTAAAAACTACATCTCCTTCGTAAACAAGTGAAAAAACGGACGTTATTCAACATGTCTCATTAGCTATTAACACCATGACACTATTTTGAAAAACACTTTCTAATGTTATTGTAATGTAAAAGTTGTTAATGATTGTTGTTAAAAATTATCAAAATAAAAAATAGCTATATTCAGCACTTATTTATTCCTTTGCCACTCGAACCTTTTCGATTTCTTTATCTTGTTACCAAAACATTTTGTAAATATGTGACCCTTAATCTTTCGTACTGAAATTTCCTTTGGATTGTTGTTTTGTGTATTCATTATATTTGGTCATCAAAATGCTAATTTTAAGTGACCTTGATGAAGGTTAACAGATGGTCAAGTATTGTGTGTGTTCCTTAGAATTATCATTAAACACACATTAATAACTGACATTATGGTGGGTTTTATTTTGCACCAATGGTATAATCATGTCAGGTATTGGCATCCCTTTTGAATAACGTTGTCTAAAAGAAAGGCGAAAAATCCCAAAATGATATTCAATCTTTCAAGCCAAAAGTAATATGAAAGTGAAATGTCAAAAAGGAATACAACAAAAATACAAAACTAGAGGCTGTCAAGAGCCTTTATCGCTCACATGACTCTACCTGGGTTTTTGAAATCATATAAAAAAACATTTGGCTACAGAGTAACAACATTTGGCCAGCACCTCATTAGGAAAGGAACATTTATGCTATGTTTGGTTTCATTCCATTCAGTGGTTCTCTAAAAGGTGAAATTTCTATTATTTCCCATAGGGTCCTATGTTAAACTAACCCCCTGCTGGCGGCCATCTTGGATGATAGATCAGCTACAAAGTAACAGCACTTGATCAACATCTCATCAGGAACATTCATGCTATGTTTGGTTTCATTCCATTCAGTGGTTCTCTAAAAGAAGAAATTTGTATGTATTTCACATAGGGTCCTATGTTAAACTAAGTCCCCCAACTGGCGGCTATCTTGGACGTTGGATTGGCGACAAAGTATCAACACTTGGTCAGCATCTCATTAGGAACATTCATGCTATGTTTGGTTTCATTCCATTCAGTGGTCCTCTAAAAGAGGACACTTGTATGTATTTCCCATAGGGTTCTATGTTAAACCAAGTCCCCCACTGGTGGCCATTTTGGATGTTGGATCGGCGACAAAGTTGCAACACTTGGTCAGCATCTCATAAGGATCATTCATGCTATGTTTGACTTTATTCCATTCAGTGGTTCTCAAAAGAAGACATTTGCATGTATTTCCCATAAGGTCCTATGTTAAACTAAGTCCCTCGCTGGTGACCATGTTGGATGATGGATCGACTACAAAGTAACAACACTTGATCAACACCTCATAAGGAACATATATGCCATGTTTGGTTTCATTCCATTCAGTGGCTCTCTAAAAGAAGTCATTTGTATGCATTTCCCATAGGGTCGTATGTTAAACTAAGTCCCCCTTTGGCGGCCATCTTGGATGATGGATTAGCTACAAAGTAACAACACTTGGTCAGCACCTTTAAGGAACATTTATGTCATGTTTGGTTACATTTCATTCAGTGGTTCTCTAGGAGAAGTTCAAAATGTAAAAAGTTAATGCCGACGACGACGACGACGACGACGACGACGGACGACGGACGCCAAGTGATGAGAAAAGCTCACTTGACCCTTCGGGCCAGGTGAGCTAAAAAGTACACAAAACACAACATAGAAAACTAAAAAGCACTACGAACCCTACCAAAATTCGGGGATGATCTCAGGTGCTCCGAAAGGATAAGCAGATCATGATCCATATGTGGCACCCGTCGTTATGATAATGTATGTAAAAACCTGGTAATAAGTCTAATTCGATAGCTCACATTGTCTAAGAGTATAGTCACCGGTGAACACAATGCATTTCTTGTAAATGTTCCTTTCATAAACATTTTTTAATTTGTTCATATCTTTTCAGAAATCTTACTTCCTCGTCTGTAAGATTCTGTTTCCAGTTGAATCTTCGATGATGCAAGTTGTTTTTCAATTACACCCCTATCACATACCTTATGTTTATCTCATATCAACCATTTTCTGATTAGATTCCGTTTAATTTCAGTTTTTTATCTGATTAGATTCCGTTGAATTTCAGTTTTTATCTGATTAGATTCCATTGAATTTCAGTTTTTATCTGATTAGATTCCGTTGAATTTCAGTTTTTATCTGATTAGATTCCGTTGAATTTCAGTTTTCATTTGGGATCTTCATTTGATTTTTTTTTTAATTCGAAATATCCAAAGAAGGATGAACATGTTTGGGTTTTTTTCGCGATTCTTAATTGTTTCCGTAAATCTTATTATTTACTTCACTATTTAATTTCCATATTTAATTGTAATATAATTTGCAGTTAACGTATCTAAGTTACAGTAAAGTGTTTGACCTGGCTACCAAATCAACACCAAAATCGAAACAATTTTCTTAATTATCGTTGTAAATCTTCCAGATAAATCTACCATTTATGTTTCAAACGCTGTTGTGTTATCACTCGTTGTCGTTACGTCTAAATATGTGATAACTGGTTTGCCGACATGCTCATTCATATAACAAAGGGTGATTATACAGGGCAAACGTCACACATTTTCTAGACTTCGGTTCAAATCTAAACCAACAATGTTTTATCTTTTAATTAAGGGTAGCAAAATAGTTTCCTGTGCATTGCAGTTAGAACCTATAATGGGAACTCTTCTTGCGTTATGTCCGGTAACCCATACCATTATGTAAGCTATACAAATGTTCACCCAGAACAAATTAAAAGAAAGATAAATCATTCTCTAGTATGCATTTCGTGGAGAACGAGTATTATTTTAAATTCGTTAAAACACAAAACAAAACGTTATATATTGCATGCGTCCAAAATGTTTTTACTTTTATCAGGATACACACATCCGAGTATTATACCCAAAACTGTTAAAGAGCTATATGAATTTATCATATGGTAAATATCAATTTTGAATTTTTGCTTATTGAAAGATTGAAGATGAAGTTGGGGAAATTTGTCATTGAAAATTTAAGTACAACCTTGAATGAGAACCTTGCGTCTTGGTGTTGAGTTTTGTCTACAGACATCTGTCAGATAGATCTATTGCATTAGAAAATATGGTGAAAAGTAAAATTCCAATATTCCGAGGATAATTCAAAAAGGAAAGTCCCTACTCAAATTTAACAAATCATTCTTCGTTCAAGAAATATATTGAGATATGTATATAACATTTATAGTCATATTCCCGTGGCTTTTTCTTAGATTTTTACATCACCTGTAAATAAAGTAACGTTTAAATTCATAAGAAATTTAAAGTTAAATAAAAAAATAATTGATGAAGATCTAGTTTAAATAGTATTTAGTAAGGGAAAATTAAGATTTGCCTTGACTATTGTTTAATGCTTAATTGGTGACACCCATTTGGAGTTACTGCGAACTTATACATCCCGTCAATGTGTCATTATTCTTTGATAATTTTTGTATTCTTGTCTTTCTTTTTTGCTAATGTGATTTGTCTATATGCCTTTTTGTGATTCTTTTTTACATATGTGTTTGTTTTGTTATAGTGATAATAATATTACACAATGTTATGCAACTGTCATAAAACTGAGATGTTTTGCTAGCTAAAAAAAACAGGTTTTATCCACTTTTTTCTATATAAGAAAATGCCTGTACCTAGTCAGGAATATGATGGATGTTATCCATTCGTTAAATGTGTTTTAGCTTTTGTTTTTGTCATTTGAATAGGGACTTTCTGTTTTAAATTGTCCTCGGAATTAGGAATGTTTGTGATTTTACTTTTTAGCACCAAAAAATCGCTAAGGATATTTGTCATGAAGAAACATACACACAAAAACGAAAATTTCCGCTGAAAATGTATTTAGTTCTATAAATCTGCAAAGAACATTCGTATGCTTAAATAAAGACAAAAAGCCCTAAGTAATATAACCAATGTATAGAAATATAAAATTGTTTAGTAAATCAAAATCAAATCTACAAATGTATTTAAAAGCATTTGTGTACTATGATTACTGATCTTATTATTTAAGTCTTAATTGTAAAGTAGTGTTAAAATGTATTAAATTATCTTTGAAGTT
This sequence comes from Mytilus edulis, assembly GCF_963676685.1. Taxonomy (NCBI): domain Eukaryota; kingdom Metazoa; phylum Mollusca; class Bivalvia; order Mytilida; family Mytilidae; genus Mytilus; species Mytilus edulis. The sequence goes on along the minus strand of NC_092346.1, from coordinate 87,194,618 downwards.
TAACAAACTGATTTTGATTAGAATTGAATAACAAAAAAAGATTACATCAGAGACATGTCAAATGGTGTTGTCATTGTGTATGTCTGAGGTTCTACATAGGGATACTTATAAACAGTCCATATTAATATATTTATTCGGGTTTCAAGTTTGTTTATTGCTTAAAAAAAGTAAAAAACAAATATCGATAAATATTGTGTTAAGATAATTATATTGACAAACAATTGCATGGATTTAAGAATCTTTATTTCTATAACAGTGTGGCAAGCCTTTGCAGGGGGTAAGATTAATAGATTTAGTGGAATTGTTTTACTAGATATTTTTGAGAATTATACAACCAAACAACCGAGTGTTTCATTTGATGCTGATAACACATTTACTTACCTACAAAAGTGGCACACTTTGATGCTAAATAATGTAAATATTGGTCTTTTAATGACAAAGGCCTTCATGCCAACACATAACACAATTAAAAAGGGACAGGTAAAAGGAGATACTTATAGAAATAAATGGCGTACTTTCCAACGACTATATTATTTTATTTCTTACTTGTTATAATAAACTTAATAGTTAGCTAATGAAGTAGAAACTTTTGTTTTCTTAAGCACGGAATGTTCACTCCTAAATTTTAAAGATATTGCATTGTTTTGATTGTTATAGTCTCTTCATTTTGTTTCATTTAAGTCATGGTGGTTTCTTCGATTTCATTATTCTGTTATTTCCCTTGGTATTTTCGTTTCATTTTAGAATATAAAAAGGTTGTCAAAAATATATCTGTAAAGTAATGTAAATTAATAAAGGAAGATGTGGTATGAGTGCCAATGAGACAATTATCCTACCAAATAACAATTGATAAAAGTAAACCAGTATAGGTCAAGGTACGGTCTTCAACACGGAGTCTTGGCTCACACCGAACAACAAGCTATAAAGGGCCCAAAAAATTAGTAATTTCAAACCATTCTAACGGGAAAAACAACGGTCTAATCTATATAAAAACGAGAAAAGAGAAACACCTATGAACTACATCAACAAACGACAACTACTGAGATTCCTGACTTAGTACAGGTGCAAACATATGCAGCGGGATTAAACGTTTTAATGGTACCAGACCTTCTCCCTTTTCTGAAACAATAGTATAACATCACAACATAGAAAAACACACTATAAAATATCAATTGGAAGGGCAAATTAAGATCTACGATACCTGAATGCAAATTCATAGTTAATAGAATGTATAAGGGATAAGTAAATTAGGTCAAAAGTAAATAAACAGGTTTAAACAAAGTTAAAGTAAGATACCACTGTGAAATATTAATCATTATTATACTTCACGTGAAAATGCCATATTTTGATTGGCTAATACGAGGGTGTTACTTTACTCTATCACATGGCTGAGCGGGTGACAATTTATATGAATGTTACCCTCTCGTCCAGACCAATCAAAAATCGATAATTTAAAGGACAATGAATTGACGTTACTTCAAGTAATAAAAACAAAGCTAAAGTTCTACGTTTAAGCTCAGATTTTATTTTTTGACTGTCAAAATAAAAAAATAAAAAAACCTTTTGTTGTTTTTTCTAATAACCGTAACGTTGTGGCGTTATAGAAAATACTTTTAGAATAAAATTAATCTGTAAAAGACAATATGAAAAGACATTCAGTATAATAAATGAAATAAAACATAGCTGAGAGTGTGATAGAGCAGATTGGTACCATAGAAAAAGCATTGTCAACCTTGGCTTCGCCGCGGTTATCATTTTTTTCTCGGGATACCAATCTGCTCTATCACCCTCTCAGCTATGTGTTATTTATATAGATTAATGTAAATTGTATTGATTAATCAATTGGAAACGGGTGTTATTATGTTTTGCCCAAATCGAATTAACACATTCTTACATTGTAATGCATAAAATGTTTTCACTTTGGATGCATACAGCTAGTGCTGTTATTTTCACTTTGGTATTATTAATAATAAATTACTCTCGAAATGTTTCATTTTAAAGAGTTTATCATTTTTGACAACTTAAAAAAAATTGTAGATGTTCATTGTGACAGCTTAAAAAAACAGATATTTGATTCAATATTTGCCGGTTATGACAGTGGACTTAGACCAGTATGTGACGGAGCACCACAAGTAAATCTAAAAATAGGAGTAGCAGTTCGACAAATGATAGATCTGGTAGGTCATATGTTATCATATATAAGATAATATGAAGTTATATCGTTGCAATCTTCAGTCACGTAGCTATGTTTACGTCAAATCGCCAGGGCTTAAACATGAATTTTGTAGAAAGAAAATAATTCAAATAAACAATTGGTTAAAATCACATTGAACCTTGATATTCTTTCTCCAATGACATGAAGAAACACGTGAAGAAATTATCTTTTTCATCAAACGGTAAAGTATCATAAATTTGTTCATTTTCTGTCTACTCAAGTTGATGCAAAACCTAAAACAATGTCTCTGCTGTACTAAAAATGAATTGGTACTTCAAAGATATTGTTAAATTTCTGCTATCAACTGGAGGAGATCAGGTTCATTGTATTTGTATTTGAACAACAAAGAATTAAAAGTAACACTTTATTATACACCATCAATTAATAAAACACCATTTAAACGAAGACTTACTTTATATAAAGTTGAGAATAAGGGTCATTTACACCATATCTCCATTTAAACGTATTTTATAGTAACTAGTTTAGACAATTTTTTGTAAACCCAATGAAGAAATTAAAAAAAAAGACAAACAAATTAGTCTGCACAAATGGTTGCTTTTGATGATTTTAAATGACACAAATAGAATGTCTCTCGCTTTAACACGTGAGCCTCCAAGGTGAGGGACATTGCCGAGGTTTAAATGTACTCTTGAAATTATCTGGTTATGCCACTGTTGTGCTTAATGATTTGTCTTAGGATTATATGCAGAAACTATAATTTGATTTTAGAAATATTTCCAATTATAATATGACGTTCTTCTTTAGCTTTCGATACACAGCCATGTTCTTATTCAGATAGAACATGGGCTGCACGTGATTGACGTCACAATTGAAATTGCAACGTCAAATGAATTTTGAACAACGTAAAGTAAGTTTTTTTTATTGATAAACTGTTGATTTTCTATAACTTTTTGTTCATCAAACCAAAATGGCGACATTTAGAGCGTGTACTATTGGTTCGCTTCGAAATACAAAAGTTCAAAATATTCCTATTAGAATCGAAATAATTCTGTCATGCCATGCTCTATGCTCATTTTAACATGGGTAGGCATTATATTTGTAAACATTCAATACCTCGCTAACGTTCAGTTTTAAGATATTGATAAATATAATGCCTTCCCATGTTGAAATGAGCATAGAGCATGACATGAAAAAATCATTTCTTAAATGAATATCAATTTTACCTTCTAACTAGTTCTATAGCATGTTAATGTTTTTATTTCAGGACGAACCAAATCAGAGAATGAAGATAAACTTGTGGATCCGCTTGGTATGTTTAACTTAAAATATGTTTAAGATTACATAATAAATAAATAATAAATATTGCAGCAGTAATTTAGGAAAATAAGAAAATGTTGACAAATAATGATTAGCGGTTGCATTATAACGATCTGTGTTAAATTTTACTAAAGTTCTAAAACAATTACTTTTCCCACAGCATAATAAAAATCATTATCTTTAATGTATACTTTGCATAGCTGGCGATAGTTAAACACTAAAGTTTGTCGTTCTGTGTCTTTGTCTTTGCCTTTCTTGTTTTTTTTTAGTTTTGTCTTATAACTGATATCATGTGTTTTTCGTGGATTAAAAATTCGGATCTACACTCAAAACTTGTTTTGATATAACGAGATACATTGAAACTGGATAATCATTAAATGTTTAAGAAATTAAATATTAGACTATACAAACCATGTTTCTAATTTGCAAGCAATAAAGATAAGAGTAATTAAAGATTGATAATAAAGCTATACTCACCAATATTATATTGGTGATATTTAATCAGACTTTCTCCGTCTAAAAAGTGTTTTGAATAAACCAAAATACACAGAAGGAGCATAAAGAGTTATCCACGACCGTACTGTTGTCATACCACTATTCTGAAATCTAATAGTTGTCCAATTTAATTAACGTTCTGGTCCGAGTACACAGTTATCGTCCTTTGATTTTCGTTGTCCACGAATATAGTCTTTAGTGTGGACAGTGTGTTACTTGCCAATTTGTGTTATACTCCTTCCAAATTTATTTCTCCATGTTTTATGCCTCATATAGCACGTTGGGGGGTGAAATGACACTGTAAAAAAATTTGGGTCATAAATATTAATGTAAAGTAGTGATTAGGTCCAGCTGAAAAAGGTCAAAATTAGCACTTCGGAAGCTATCAAAAGATTTCAAGACCCCCTTAACATAAAATTGTCCGTATTTTGAGTTAGAGCTGATGAAGTTTTCTATAACTTTGATATAATTTGTCCCAAAAGTAGTACAACACACTGTAAAAATATTATTGAGAAAGCGCAGGTGGGATTTTTTTTATTTTCATTTATTGTCTAAAAGAAATGCACTACGACATAACTGTGTACTCGGACCTTCTGTCTCAGAAGGCATATTGTACATTGAATAACGGACATTGGACATTCAATACTTGACATAATCAAAAATGTGGTCCCTACACATCCCCCCATTTTTTCATCGGAAATACATCAGATTTGAGCTATTTTGAAATGAAATATCAAACCACAACGTGTAAATAGTTATCAAAGGTACCAGGCTTATAATTTGATACGCCAGACGCGCGTTTAATCAACATTTGATATTGATATGAATATGTATAATATTCATATCTCGTTTTAGAAATGGAACGATTGTTCGTTGCAATGGAGTCCAAGTGATTTTAATGATACCGAATATATTGTGGTGCCAATATCAAGGATTTGGACACCGGATTTGACCCTTTATGACAGGTATGACACATGCTTATTGTAAGCTGATATCTTTGATAAGTATTTAATCAATATATTTTTGTTATTTTTTAGCCATTTTACATTTCACTTTTATTATTACCATTCCTGCCTGTATACGTTATAAACAGGGCTAAGTTTAGAGGGTTAGAAATGCACCTCTGTGGTATCAAATAGAAATTGGTCCAAATTTCTTTTTGAGTGCAATACATAGTCTTCTTGCTTAGATTTTACACAAGAGTTTTTCTTTGATGCAATTTTTTTGTTTAAAACATAAATTGTTTATAAACTGATTCAAGTAAACGTTATGATTTTTTTAACTTGGCTATGTTACGGTTTTGTAAAAATGTCGACCTGTCACTTAAGTTGGCGCTATAGTTTAAGTTTTGTGGAATTTACAGGTTACTTTTGTTGTTTTTTCTAATAACCGTAACGTTGTTATTTACGTGGCGTCGTAGAAAATACTTTTAGAATAAAATTAATCTGTAAAAGACAATATGAAAAGACATCCAGTAAAATAAATTAAATAAAACATAGCTGAGTGTGTGATAGAGCAGATTGGTACCCTAGAAAAAGCATTGTCAACCTTGGCTTCGCCGTGGTTATCAATTTTTTCTCGGGATACCAATCTGCTCTACCACCCTCTCAGCTATGTGTTATTTATATAAATTAATGTAAGTTGTATGGATTAATCAATTGGAAAAAGGATGTTATTCTGTTTTGCTCAAATCGAATCGAATAAATTTGATAACATATTTTTCGATTTTATCTTTCCTTGAAGTTTGTTGTTTTGTTTGTTATTTTACTTTTTACGATGTACAGCTGTTTCTGTGTTGGATATTGAAGCCTAGATTAGATATATGTTATTTTTTATAAATTATTTACAACAATTAATGTTTTCGAATTTTTAGATATAATGTATTGAGTTTTGTGATAAATCAAAATAAATAGTAGCGTGTCAAGTACGTTATTACTCTCAACTTCTGTAAACAAAATATGACTGGAAAATAACTAAACAGGGAATAACCCCCAAAATAGTATCGCCATAAGCTAAAGAGTATGAGGAGTTCTTGCAGTAACTGAATGTTAGTTCAAAGTCCAATTATAAAAAAGCAATTGTTTACAGGGATTAATTTATCAACCAGTATTCCAGTACACATCAAAAATTTAAAGATTGACAATGTTCATTGAACGACATGATGTCTTACCATACATGTTTTATAACGTAATAAAATACATTTTAATAATGTTTAATTTATCAATAACACACTCAATGTAAGCCCTGTTTCACAATCCGTGACACCTGAGTTCACTCCGGTTTGGTTTTGGTTCGTTTTGCTGATCTTTTATTTCTATGAAGTATTTGTTTTCATTGATTTCGTCCTTTTTATTTGTTGAGCTGTGCTTTATTGTTTTTGGAATTTCATACACAGTTATGGTTACTTGAAATAAGTAAAACCTAAGATCATTTTTATATACTAAGATTTCTGTCAACGTTTAGTTCAATTCAGATTTGTTTTGAATGTTTCTGTACGAAGCGTTTATGCTTTATGACATAACTGGCTTTGATTAACCTCTCTTTTACTCATAAACTAATGTGTTTATTAAAGTTGCAATTATTTGCATCATTTTGGAAAAGGTTAACATGTCATAAAAGTTCTGAATGTTTTAAATTAATATTTTATGGAAAGATTTTTTTTTCAAGATTTTGAAATATGTTTTTGTAAATACTGCTCTAAAACAGAACGGTTTCTATGTTGAATATTACAGTTTCTATTAGGTTATTGTCCTCTTCTTTTAATTTGTAATCTCAAAACCTTCTTTTCCTTTTAGATAATGAGTAAAATTTTCAAATGTCAAAAGAAAATGAATCATGGACTTTTATAAAGTTCATACTGCAAGTTAAATCACTATGCTACTGACTATCTATATTAATAACAAAATGTACGCCAGATGCATGTTTTGTTTCGGTGTTGTGTCGTAGTTCTCTTATATTTGAAACGTTTTCCTCGGTTTTAGTTTGTAACCCGGATTTTTTTTCTCTATCGATTTATAAATTTTGAACAGCGGTTTACTACTGTTGCCTTTATTTGTCTACAAAAGACTCGTCAATGACTCTCATATCACACAGGTTAAAAAGACCAAATAATTGACGAAGTTAAAAAGCATTGTGGACTCAAAACTCCGAAAGGTTTTGCAAAAAACAGCTAAGATAATATATTTCAAGGATTAAAAATTTTTTTTTGAAAAGTTTCAAAGTTTCAACAGAATGTTTGAACCTTTTTTTTACTTCCATTTACAAACAGAAGTAAGAAAGCCAAAACATATATTCATATCAGAACAAAGAAAACGAATGTTTCAATACAATGAAATAGCTTCACTTTGATGTGTTCTATTGGGATAATTTTGTTTTACTGTTGGGTTCAAACAAACGCTTATCTCTTTGGATCGTTTGATTCTTCACAAAAATAGTTAATTCAAACAACAAGCGTCTGCAAAGTTGCAGGTAACACAATAAACTTTAGAATCGTTTTAATGAACAATAAATCCCAATAATAAAAGTTTATATTGCGAAAGAGATTTCGGATAAAAGTGTACCACGGATGACTGATATTGGCTTATGAAGGATGATATTCCAATTTTAACAACAATTTAGCATTTTGGAAGATTCCAGCTAAGTGAAGCAGCCCCCTCTCTAATTGTACACGACAGGCGTTTCAATATGTCAGACTTTGCCTGCATACGTCGTAGAACACTTGTAATAAATATGAAAATAGGGTAATGAATCAATTTCTATTTATAGTCTGACCACGGGGATGTATGGGATGGATAAATATAGAGCACTAGTTTACTCAGATGGTTCTATTCATTACAACTTCCCTACTATTATTGAAGTGATCTGTCCGATTGACGTAACGAGCTTTCCATTTGACACTCAAATTTGTTCTTTAAAATTTGGTTCATGGGTGTATCATGGACATCAACTAGATATACAACCAAGTCAGAATCCGATGGACTTGTCATCTATGAAATCGAATGTGGAATGGCACATCCCAAACATTGAAGTTGAAAAGAATGTGGTTACGTATGGATGCTGTCCAGAACCTTATCCAGATGTTACATTTGATATCCATATTGAACGTAAACCAGCATATTATGTAACGAATATTATAATACCATCCATCATGATAACATCTATTGGAGTTCTGTGTTTTTTACTACCTGTGGACTCCGGAGAAAAGGCCTCGTTAGTGATCATGATCACACTAGCCATGTCAGTATTTCAGTTACTTGTTGCAGATAAGCTTCCTCCATCAGCAGAAGCAACACCTTGGATAAGTGAGTATCTTAACTTTGAATCTAGTCATGTTAGTAAGCACATTCGCAGAGGTTTAGCGCTACAAAACCAATTTCAATCCGCCATTTTCTACATTTGAAAATGCCTGTACCAATTCAGGAATACGACAGTGATTGTCCATTCGTTTTTGATGTGTTTTGTCATTTGATTTTGCCATGTGATTAGGGAATTTCCGATTTCATTTTCCTCGGAGTTCAGTATTTTTGTGATTTTACTTTTTCGTTCCATATAAAGAAGAAAATTATCTACGTACGAAGTTGTGTAAAGTGTTATATTTTTTAACGTTTATATAAAAACCAAAACAAAGTTTTTAAAATGTGCCTACACCCTTAACATTTGTCCAGTTTTGTTCATTTAGTATGGGGAGATTAATTGTGAAAGTGTATAGGGTACAAGTAATGCAATGTCCTTTCTGGGGACTATATTCGTAGACAATAAAAGGTATTCGGATGTCCAAAATACTGGTTCACATCTACTTTAGTGAGGGGTTATAACCAAACGCATTCATGCCTGCTTAGTTTTGTTTTTAATCATATCAGATTAAATCATAACTACATAAAGACATCTTTTTATTTATAAGTAATCCTTATTCATCTGGAAGAAAATCTCAAATGGAATTATTTTGTGCACTTCCGTTACAAAACCATGGATTTCTAATTTCGCTAAAACTTTATATACTTTAATTAAATGACATAAAACATAGCATTCAACATTGTCTGTCACACATTTAGGATTGTTATATTTTTGAATTTATTCATATTATTGGTCTTTGTCAAGATCTTATCTTGCACCTTAATAGTAACGTCAACTGTATAAAAATCCATTTCCAATAACTTTACATGATATTTCAGTGTTCTTTTTCAACTTTATTCTTGGCATGTCAGCTATAACGACTACCATACAGGTAGCTGTCATCAATATATATTACCGCGGAGAAAAACAGGTACCAGAATGGATTAAAAAGGGAATCATAGTACCACTGTGCCTAATGATGTTTGTTGAACTTCCTGGAAATCCGTCATCAACTTGTTGTAATGAGGTATTTTTTGTTGAACTCTTTACAGCAGTTAGGCCTATTAGTTGAATTTAAATTGAAATGTTATTCTAATAACACCTGTATTCATAACCACTTTATTGCATTGTATATTAAATTTTCGAAACAGTTTTCTCAGAAAGAAAAAATCAGACAGGAGATGCAAAACAGTAACATGTAAAGAGCAAATGATTGTCACTTTGGAAGGTATAAACTTCACTTTTCTTGCAACTGCACAAAATATTATATTTCTGGACGAGGTTCCTGTTAGAAAAAAACATCAGTGATAAATCATCGATGTTTAGTATAAAGTGCACTACCATCCATGCATTTGCACTATTGAAATTTGAAAGATGTGAAGCTAATTTCATGCTTGCGCAACTTTCTATGGTTGTTTATAGTTCTCTTTAACACCAGTTGGCAAATATTTCTGCATATTAATAACAACCTGTGACAAAATGTTCACTTGATTCTTTATATGTTATGAAGTGTATAAAATGTTTGAGTGTATACTGATTAAAGACCGACTTCCTTTTTTCTATCTTAATTTGAATAAAGAAATACTAATAAAAGTTAATAGATGTATGAACTAGTTTGATCGTAATCATAAAGGTGGAAAGCACCGTCGAAAAATTGAGATGAAATAGATGGGCAAAAAAAACTTTGAAAATAATAAGGAAAATGTACGAACAAAACATAAAAACTGCACTTTACCCTTATATTTCATCGGTTTGTGCTTTACTCGTCACATTGCCGAGATGAAATGCTTCAATTCACTATTGTTGTCGTAACCTATATGAAAGTATCACATTGACGTTCTATCAATTTATGTCAATTGATAAACCTGAAATGGTGGCCGAATATGAATGTTTGGACAGTATTTGTGGACAAAGAAAAGAAAAGAGCATAACATTTTTATCGAATATAGAATTTATAAAATGAATTTATTACTACACTGTTTTTAACATTTTACATATATAACTTTATCTGCACAATATATAAGTATTGATTTCATCGAATTTTGGAATATTTTTCAACTTTCAGGAGAACGTTTGGGATTTAGTCAAGGACGTCAAAGAAAGTACAAATACGGAACTCTGGAAGTGTTTATCTGTAGTTATTGACAGACTTGGAATATTGATATTTTCTATCACTTTAATTTCTGGATGCTTTATTGTATATTCTGTCAAATAATTGGTGTTATACCTGTCGAGGCATCTGGGGTGGTGTTCTCGAAGCTATCTTAGGACTAGGACGTGTCCTAAGTCCATCTTATGACAGGTATTTATCCTAAGTCGTGTTTTCGAAGCTCTCTTAATTTACGATATATCACAGTTTTCGTCCTAACTTTAGGATACCTAATTAGGTATCTTAGGATCATCCTATCTTCGTCCTAACATATCAAAGTTTGGATTTCGCTTTTTGTTCATTTTTTTACCTGAAGATTAACATGAAATGAAACGCACCATCGGTTTTGACTCGTATATAAAGAAATAAGGCATGATTTTAAACTTTGAACTTCGTTTTTACGATTACACTACCAATTCAATTCTCATTTCAAAACAAGTTGTTTTCCAGTTTAAATTACAATCCTTTTTTATTTAATTTTAGTATTACATTTGGAATTATGGATTTAATTCTTTAATTGTAATTTTAAAATTCGTAAACAATTTTATCAATAGACCACTTTCGAGTTCATCCGTCACCGGAAAAAACTCGTCAATTATACGCGCCTTTATCACCGTCATTTTTGCGTTTAGGGGCGTCGTCACTTCCTTCCAATGTTGAGCGAGTGGTTGGAAAACTATAATTCTATATTGTACGAATTATTCGGCAAATTGAATTCTCAAAATTGACAATCAACACTGCTGTCATTAGGGAATTGTCAGTAAGTACCTACAGAGCAACCGTTATTTCTAGGTTATCCTGCACAAAGACGATCACTAAGACGCTTGATGAACGTAAATAGTGCAGGGATACAGGCGAGCCCCTCTATCTGGTAAGTGACGTCATAAAGGCGTGCATAATTGACGAGTTTTTGCCGGTGACGGATGAACTCGAAAGTGGTCTATTGGTTTAGTCATTAATAAATGTTTTATCAAAAAACAAATTTGACGATTTCATCCTAAAATTGGTCTTATCTATGACTTAGGACGAATATTAGGATACTTTCGAGAACACCACCCCTGGTCTTTTTGCTTTATCAATTAATGTTATTTAAACATTGGTCATATAACGTTAACATAATTCATATTATAAAGAAGATGATAATGATCGATTCATAAAAGTAAATCTCTTTTGATTACAACGCAGTAGTCATTCAGAAAATACAAGTACTGTTTGTTTTTAGAAATACAAAGGACTAAAAATCTGATTGAGTATGAAAGAATGTTTCAACATTCGTCAATAATAAAAAGTCTTCAATAATAAAGGTATGTTTTAATGCTCTTACCTCGTGTGTCTTAATCATAAGTAAGCCCGTAAAACTTCTGATGTTAATTTGCCTAAAAAGTATTGATTATGAAAAATATGTCAAACTGTTTAATGTAAGAAAAACTTTATTCATGGCTTCTTCACACGAATAAAATTTAGAATAGAAACTTATTTCTTTGAATAAAATTAAGAATGGAAAAGGGGAATTTTTAAAAGAGACAACAACCATAATAAAGAGCAGAAAATAGCCAAAGGCCACCAACGGGACTTAAGCAAAGCGGAAACAAGAATGTGTCCCATGTACACGGATGCCCCACTCGCACTATCATTTTCTATGTTCAGCAGACCGTGAAATTGGGGTCAAAACTTTTATTTGGAATTAAAATTAGAAAGATCATATCATAGGGAACATGTGTACTAAGTTTCAAGTTGATTAGACTCCAACTTCTTCTAAAACTACCTTGACCAAAAACTTTAACCTGAAGCAAACGGACGCACAGACGGACGAACGGAGGCACAGACCAGAAAACATAATGCCCATCTACTATCGTAGGTGGGGCATAAAAATCCCCCACACGATGGCTTGCTTCAGTTGGTCCCTTAGCAAAAAAGTGTAAACAAAGTAGTAAAGCCTAGTGTCATTGATGATATTATGGAGATCATTACACTACTTTTTTCACTTTGTAGGTTATGCTTCAATCTTTCATTTCTTTCACTCTACATTTGAAAATGCCTGTACCAAGTCAGGAATATGACAGTTGTTGTCCATTCGTTTGATGTGTTTTGACATTTGATTTTGCAATTTGATTAGGGACTTTCCGATTAAATTTTCCTCGGAGTTCAGTATTTTTGTGATTTTACTTTTTATTCAATAGAAATAAGAAGTTATGGTATGAGTGCCAATGACACAACTCTCATACCAAGTCGCAATGAGTAAAGAGTAAACAATTATAGGTCAAAGTACTAGACAACAATCTGAACTATGTCGAATTGGTTATTAAAGGTACCAGGATTATAATTTAATACACTCGTTTCATCTACATAAAAGAGGGAAAAAAGATACCAGAGGGACAGTCAAACTCATAAATCGAAAATAAACTGACAACACCATGGCAAAATATGAAAAAGACAAACAGACAAACAATAGTACACACGACACAATTTAACACATAAAACTAAAGAATAAGTAACACAAACCCCATCAAAAACTGGGGGTGATCTCATGTGCATGTTGCTTATGTTAGAACAAATCCGGTAAATAGTCTAATTCGGTAGGTCACATTCGTGAAAGGGAAGTGGATTGTAGTTACGACGTAAGGAATATATCCGATGTCATCTGTGAAACGGTAATTACATAATGGTCAACCAACCGTCCGTAAATTTACGAAGGGATGATTTCAACTTCACAATTTGGAACTCTTGGTTTAATAGCTTCCTTGTGAGCAGCTACTCTCTATCAAGAAAATCATGATTGGTAATGCAAGCACGTGAATATCGTATCTATTCTGCAGGTACTGCTGGAATGTTGCTACTTAGAAATGGAAAGTTCACAATTGGAAAGCTAAAATCATCTCTTTTGTCGTAGAGTTTTGTTTTCAACTGACTCTCATTGACAATTTCTAGATGTAAGTCAAGATATAAGGCCGGCTTAACTGTATCTGTTGTATCCTTTATCTCTAGTTCGATTGGATAGATTCGTTCAACATAGTCACCAAAATTTGATTTATTTAGTGAGAGAACATACCTACATAGCGGAAAGTAAAGTTAAAATCCTTAATTTTTCAAAAAATTCAAAGTTTTGTAACGGAAATTTAAAAAAATTACCATATAATTAATATTCATGTCAACACCAAAGTGCTGACTACTGGGCTGGTGATACCCTCGGGGCCTTAACATCCACCAGCAGCGGCATCGACCCAGTGGTGTAAATAGTTATCAAATGTACCAGGATTATAATTTAATTCGCCAGGCGAGTCTATGTCAGCTGTTCTTTTGTTTGGTATTGTTCTATAGATTTGCATATTTGAATGGCTGATTTAACTTGATGGAGATCATAATATAAATAGTCGGACTGAGTGTTAGTGTAAGATCCATGGCGGATCAATTATTCTTCTGGATGGATAGCAAACAGCTTGAGGGATTACACGAACAAATCTAAAAGTAAACAATAGTACACAATGAAAGTTAAATGTACTTGTCGAGATAGAAAAGATTTAGGTGAAAACAAAAGATGTAAATATCAGTGGTCTTTAAAAAATCATCCCTATTAGCTTTGAAATAAATATGAAAGTATAAATAGATATATTAGCTCATATTGATAAAAATGTCAATCAAGCATAATTCTGTCTTGTGCATTTGCAGACCGCTTCTGGACAATAACCTTGATTGCAGTTGTTAGTACACCATTCATGAAATCCTTCTCGGTTTTCGTATATTCCGATTGCCTGACATGTCAATGTATATGTTGACGAATATGAAGCAGTAGTTGTTGTTAATGGCGTTATATTTCTAGTGGTGAAACTGGGTGTTGTTCTTTGATCTGAAACAACGAATACTTGTTTTATATTTCTCGATCATTTTACGGGAATTTAACACTAAACTTCTCTGTTATATGAGATTTGCAATTGATTATTCTAAATATAATAATAATGCAAATTTTAGCAGCATAAATGATTACCAGTAGAATGATAATGCCGAATATCTGATTTTGAAGTTCACTTCTGGATTTAAAATGTTAATAACATATATGTATATATTCATTCTGCAGATCTGTAAATATAATAATTCAAGCCCCTGTTTTTTTTTAATGCAAAATGAAAGCAAGAAACAATTGTATTTTTCTCTCAATAAACGTGTTTGCTTCCTTCACTTCGAATAAGTTTTCAAAAGCAGCATCCAATTCTGTATGATATACTTTAAAAGCGTCTTATAATATCTGATTTAAAATTACTTGTTGCAACTTTATATTGTAGCCTTTTTTATTTTTTTATTGAACTATTCAGAGAGAAACATCTCTTTTGTGACCTGTTTTGTTAATATTGGAAAGTAGAACAATCTGTTTTAACGGAAAGCTGAGTTTCTTTTATCTTGTGTTTTTTTTACAACAAAAAGTTCAAAACAATGATACTGGAATTATTTGGGTATGTCCTGTACAACTTATACGTACATTGTTTTGTTCCGGCTGTAGCCGTGTCTTGCGTCGGTTTAGGTCCTGCTGCAGTTGGTTTAATAATTCCTAAGAAATATACATACAATTTCAAGAATGCATTTATGCCCACTTATTCGATAAACAAAACTTGAAATGTTTTTGGTTTTTTTTGGTCAGATATCTTTTAAATTCGTCAACAGGTAATATACTTTGAGTCAATGGTACAGACGATATAAAAGATATCTCGATATTGTAATGATAAAAAAAAACACTTTTATCGCATACTTTTCGATATGTTTAATAAAGGCATACATAATAAAAAAAAAAAAAATTGACAGGAAAATTATCACAGCTTTCAACTGAACATCACTTTTATTTTGCAAAGTATACCTTGTATAAATAGGCATGTCAATCAAAGATAATGTTGCCGATTAATTGCATTAAAAAATGTAAACTGAAAAATTAATTGTCACATAGGGCCGTAAATAATTTGCTTGCCAATTTCAAATGCATATAGAAAACCATTTAGTAGGTAAATAACAACTATGATATGATCGACATCTAGCAATTGATTCTACTCAAAGGATGTTAGGGATCCTTCTTTTTGATATTGTTAGCTTTTTCGTGTAATGTAGCCATTTTGTGTCATAACTTGATCCATAATATTCGGACTTTTCAAATACTAATGACTTTTTTCTCTTCGATTTTAAAAAGGCAAATACAACAAAATAATTCAAATGTCATTTTTGTCAGTTTAAACAACTTACCGGACAATAGATCACAATGAAGTGCATTATTGATGGGCATAAATGAGTGTCTTGTATAATTATACATATATGAGTACCCTTGCTGGTCACAAACATACTTTGCAGTACCCAAAAAGCACGTCGTCCAGCTTGTTCCTATCCTATCAAATAAAGATGTTTACTGTAAGACTGTTATGTATTATAAGTTATCTGTGAATTTGTGAATTAAGTTTTAGACTTTTAACAACTTAATAAATACCAGATTCATGAAATTCTATAACTGGTTTGTATTTTCATTTATTCCTATCTGTAAATTATGTTCGAGTTTTGCTTCCTTTGTTTTTATTCATAAGATGATTCTTTAAGAATCTGAGAATCAAAGATATAAGTTTGTTTGGAGCGTCCGATTAGGTCGTTAAAACAATTTAAGCAATAATAAAAATAAACATTAAAACACAAGCTAAAATTTCAATGAAAAACTACATTATAAAACATTATTTTGGTACCTGCAAAATTCGACGGTGTGGTTAAAGACGCTTTTCTCTCCCATGATAAATGGTGTCATCTCTTCTATGTTGTTCATACAGTGTGCAGTAGTATTAACCACTGACAACCTCTGTATACATCCGTTGCCGTTCAGTAATGCTTAAAGAAAAATATTTTTTAATGCAGTAAAGTTCACAACAAATTAAGAAAATAACAGTATAAAGGATATAGATATAGTGTCTTTTACAACCAGTCTTTATGATAAATTGTAATTGATTGATGTGTACCAATTTCATGAATTGATTTCAATTATAAACGAATTTTTGCGATTTAAAATTTTCAATTTTAACATGAAACTTTTAAAATATTAAGCTTAATCTCCATCTTACTCATGAATGGAAAATGATAAACCTATATTTGTTGTGATTCTTGATCATTACCCAGCAATTTAATTCAGGAGTGACTTTTACAGTTAGATGTAAAACAATAATACAGAATAAACAAATAAACAAATAAATTATGTTTATGATGTTTTAATAAACATTTGATGTCAATACCAGTTCTATCTGTGTTACAGAGGTATCTTGAACCGCTCAAAACAACATCTCGCAGTAGACGGATATCTTTAGAACAATAATCCAACTTTGTTCCTATGCACAAATAAACACGTTCAAGACTCCTGTTGAAGATATAAAAGTATTTCGTTCATAAATTGTGTTATATTCTACAGGTTACAACCTGTAAAACGTATACACCAAAAGCTGTATTCCAACTTGTAAAAAATGTTCAAAGGAAATATATTGAACCGTTAATAAAATAAAAAGGGAAATAAAATTATTCTTGATTTGTTTATAAACTTACTTCAAAATCAAGTGCTCACAATACGTATTTCTGGAATAGCATAAATAAAGTATAAATACGAGAACATAACTTTAACGAGAAAATGCAACTTAACCAATAGCACATTAAAACATAGCAAAATTGTCCGGTGAAGTTGCTATATTTGATTGATTTGCGAAGCAGTGGTCACCATACAATCGAGCATACAACTCAAATATTTTCAGGTCAAATTATAGAAACACTGGCTGACTAAACAGAGTCTAAAAACGTTTACATTTACAACAAATAAAAATAAATCTTTTCCCGACTGTTAATGACTTCTTTACAGTAAATCTGTTGGATGTGAACTGATCAATAATTTAGCTTTCATTTACTTCGAGTAAGCGTCGGTATAGTGTTGTATCTTTTATCTTCACGTAAGTTTTATTTGTCCTTGCCGATATAATGATTAGAGCCATTTCTAACTGATGTTTACAGTTTTACTGGTATGCCATTGTTCATGGTTGGCAAGGATTGAATGTTTATTTTCATATTAAACCTCGTCCTGTTCTTTAATGAAATAGAAGTAACTTCAGGCTCTTGTCAAAAACAAGGAGACTAAAGAAGCAGGATCATTTAATTTTGCATTCAGATATATTTTTTTTCATTAACTATCCAAACTTGTATGATTCGGCTCCATCAACATAGTCTCCAGAACTAGAAATTAAAGAAACAACAGGCATGGCTTTCTCGGACTAATTTTAGACTTATACCTCGAATTTGACAAGAGTGGCCATCTTAATATCATGATCATCTATGACAAAGGAGACGATTTTAATTTTAGAAATTATACGTTAACCCCACCTTAGCAGCAATATAACAAAGTAACTTGCATATAAGATAACAAGTGTGCCTCCATCCCCCTCCACAGAATTATTAAGGACAAACTTTAATTGATCAACAATATCAACCCCCATGTTTTTGGATGAATTGTTCGAAAATAAAAACGAAAGGTTTTTAGTAATATGTAAATATACTCGCCAACAAAAGCTTTCAACCTCGGTTATATTTGTAAAACTCGCAGTAGCGAATCTCTGCAGTGTATCAGTTCCTACTGTTCTAGTACATTGGAGAGCACCCTCAAAATCACATTGTCCTGGTACCTGCGTTGTAGATTGTATCACAGGAGAACTGATTGTAGGTTGTGAAGTAAGTCCTGAAAAAATATATTTGAAGCATTTATTCGTCGAAGCATTCACAGACCGTTATAAGTATTTTGACTGATGAATCTATTGCCTTTTACTTGTTTTCCAATTTCACCTATATATATGAATCATGTCAAATTATTAGCGCTTTTCAAAGAAATGTGTCTTTATAAAAAGTTAGTGCAAAAAACATTTGCTACAATTTAGATCTTTAATGAAACATTATAGATCCTTATATGGATCCTCAATGCTCTTCAACTTTGCACTTGTTTGGCTTTATAAATATTTTGATATGAGCGTCACTGATGAGTCTTATGTAGACGAAACGCGCGTCTGGCGTACTGAATTATAATCCTGGTACCTTTGATAACTATAGAACTGCATAATTGTACAAACGTTCAGTTCCATAAATTCTCGGGAGTATACTTATATTGAAAATATGTGTGCAGAGTTTGGGCAAACACATTTGGAAATACATTGTAAATGCAATTAAAAACGTTTCGTCTGCAAAACTATTTTTTAATCTAAATTACAATGTCAAAGAAACGAAATAACAACATGACACATAAACATAAAAGTTGTGTTCCAAAACTTAACTACAAAGTGCGATTGAATTAATTTTCGAATACATGTATTTCCTTTTTCCCTAACTTCTTTGAAATATAACATATCTAAATGGGACAAACACTAAACGGTAAATATGAGAAATAGTGGGATATATCAAAAGTAAGATTCACAAAAACGTGGATTTAATAAACTCTCCGTTAGTTTTCGTTTAAATTGTTTTACATGTCATTTCGGGGCCTTTTATAGCTGGTAAAGGTTTTGCTCATTGTTGAAGGCCGTACAGTTACCTATATTTGTTAATTTCTGTGTCAGTCTGGTCTTTGGTGGAGAGTTGTCTCATTGACACTCATACCACATCTTCCTATATCTATTTTTAAAACTCTACAAGTTTTTACAGTGCTATTTGATCTTGATATGCTTTGTAAAACATGTCACTGAGGATATTTTTTGTGTTTGTACCTTTTGGTCAATTAACGAATGAACGGAAGTTAATCATATATCATATACTTTAAAATAAACTATATGTAATTGTAGTCATGCATTTTATTCATATAGATGAGTTCTTTACCCTTAATATAACATAATTGCCTGTATTGACAAATTACCTGTATTACAGTGAAGAGTGTCTGTTACTGATGCCAAAGATGCATTAATAAACGATTGCATGTATAGTAAAGCATCATGGTTGCATTCATTCTTTATAGGTTCAATCATACAGGTTTTCCATGTCATAAATAACCTTCATAATGAAAAGAAATCAGACATTTACTATTTCTATTTCAACAATAGTTTTCTATTTTTGCTACGTTCATTCAGTTATTCTTTAACGAACATTGGTCGCTATGACACTTTAAAATAAGTCTGTAGGAAAAGAATATACTTAGTATGCATGTGGTGTTCATATTAACTTATGAAATAAAAACTTGTTACCGGTTTTTTTTTACTCAGTACACTAATTACTCCACATTTTATCTAAATAATACCCATTAGTATTGATCGCTTACGTCAAAACAGTTTGAAGCTTGCAATCTATTACCAACATAAGGAACATTGATTTTACAGAGGTGTTCTGTGTAGATTTTGATTTTCTTTGCTCATGTTAACAACGATTTGTGGCTTAATTGACTTACTAGTCATTGACTGTAAAATATCAGACCATACATTGCCTTTTCGATGTATTCCTATAGTGGCTATCGATTGAACTTTCTTTCATTTCTCTTTTAAACTAATATATTTTAAAAACAAACTGTTTCATTTTGGATCGCCTTTTTTACTAGTAAATGAAGGGATGGAATTTGAAATATATCAAATACATATCAAAAGTTATTTTATAAATATGAAAACAGTTTTTGTAATCAAAATACAAAATATATCCGTAAATTTCCGATTAAATAAATTGTATTGCTTGTTTCTATCTAGATCTTTTCTGTATATAGATAACAACACGTACCCACATATTTCTTCCCTACTTTCACCCAAAGAAACACTCTGTACATTCGGGAAATCCTGGATTAGATTCAGTGTGCACTGTTGCAAATCAGATAGAATTGTTGGATACGTAAAACAGTGCCTGTTATGTGTGAATCCTATAAATTATATCAAAACAAATTGTGTTTTATTGGGATACATAAGGTTAAATTTTATGACAGAATCTTGAAATTATAATTATAAATATGGCATTTTATATTTTCAACATTTTAATTAGCAGGTTAGATCAGTCATATCAGTTTTTTCTAGTATTTATTATATTTTTTGGTTTATTACTAATTAAATATCAAAATCGATACCTTGCTTGCCTGCATTACAGATGTATCTTCCAGAATTGACGACAGTCGACAAAACAAGTTTAAAACCATCGCTGCAGTCTTGAAGTTTGGAATAAGTACAAAAATATATCTGATCCATTACCCTTTTATAAAAAAAAAACCCAACATAAGTACATGATTTTTTCGACTGTTTTGTTGAGGTGAAACTTTTTATTTTGATAAGATTAACTGTATCAATTCTACTGCACCAGCATTTCGACAATGAATATCTCTTCGGTGATGATCGAAGCCAAACTATTTTTTAATCCAAAACATAATACCAACGTTTAAGAGCTTGTAAAACCGATAAGGACCAAAAGTTAATCCAAATCAAGACAAGAAATCAGAGCTATGCATTAATTTTAAATAATTTACAAAATTTTATATCAGCTGATTTAAATAAATTACTTAACATTACACTATATTATCCGTAAGAGTTCCATTATGCATATAATTGCAAGTAATAAAACTTAAAGGTAATAGGATCAAGCTAATCACGTGTTGGGGTTCTCTGTTATAATTAATACTTTTTCTCTAAAGAAATCCGCGGTATTTCCATTCAGTAAAGCAACAAAGGATTTTTTGTACTTTATATTTTATTTCAAAAGTACTGTTTATATGGCTTCCATTTAGGATATGTATAAATTGGTCGTCTTATGAACTATTTATTTGTCATGGAATTGAAATGTGAAATAACTTAAAACTCGATAACAAGAGTGATACAGCTTACCCATAAATAAATCAAAATGAGTAATTTGAATAATGCATAATAAAAAAATAAATATAATAGTGTTTTCTTCTGGTTTTTTTTTGGTTTTTTTGTTTTGTTTTGTTTGTTTGTTTGTTTTCAATTAATTGACTGACATAGTAAGTATAACAAAAGAGTTATATTTTTCGTCTAACACATTCATACCTGCATGCATGATCAATATCTAAAGACGCAACAACCGACAGTCTTCCTTTCATTAAATCTTGAACCCACGATTCTCCCACACTTGTGATACACTCGTCTATTTTGGTGTTACAAACAGCTGGTTGCTGTGTTTGTTGGTCTGTTTGATGAAAATAAAAGATATATAACCATACTGGTGTAAAACCAACATTGCCAAATCTTTATGTTAAATATTTAGTATGAATAAAACATATATTTACATTTGTGTCAATAAATTTATATAAATGGACTGTAATTGTTTACTCCATAAGTAGTAAATTTGGCACTATTGTTTGGAAATTTTTGTTTTCAATGTTCTTCTTCTTCTTCGTATTTCAGTTGAATTTTATGTATTGTTTTCCTGTCATGTAATGTTTTCATTTTAATTTTATATTTAACATTGCCATATAAGCGGGAGGTTTGGCATCCCACAAAATCAGGTTCAACCCACCATTTTTGTTTTATCAAAATGTCCTGTACCATGTCAGGCAAATGGTCCTTGTTATATTATAGTTCGTTTATGTGTGTGTTACATTTTAATGTTGTGTTTCTTTTGTGTCGTAGTTCTCCTGTTATATTTGATATGTTTCCCTCAGTTTTAGTTTGTTACCCGGATTTATTTTTATCTCAATCGATTTATAAATTTCTAACAGCGGTATACTACTGTTGCCTTTATTTTAAACTGAATTGATTTACTAATAAGTGTAAACGATAGTTTTTACGCAGACGATCGAAATGTATAAATGTCTGGCATAACAAGTTATAAATCTAAAATCTTTGGTGAGTTTTACAATACTGATAAGTTGAAAAAGTGATAAGGATATGAGTCTTTACAACACAACATCCTTGATCCTCCACTAACACAAGTCTGAAATTCGATTATAACAGAAGCATTTTATAAAGATTCAAATAATGGACGTCCGGACATGAACACAGAAGTAACAAAACAAGTTGTGCAAACTTTGGTTACTTTTCGATTACTAATGCGCTCTAAAATAGAAGTTACTCTTTTGATGCTATATCGAGGTAGTTTCATTTAGAATATGATACGAGTCAATTCCAATAACGTTAAAAGCAATAGTTAACATAAACAAGCACATAGTTTGGTTTGAGTTTGCTTGGTTTTTCACATAAAGGTTAAAACTAATACGTACATTCATGTTCATTATTTCGATCAAAATAATGAAAGATTTATAACCTCTGTTTCACAAAACAAACTTGCTTTAGATTTTTACGTTGTCACGTAGAAATTTCGTATAATTGCATTAACCGGAAAGCTTTTCAGAATTTGAAAAAAAAGGGAAATGGATAATACGTAATAGCCATATAAGAAGAAATGAAAATCACAAAACTACTGAACTCCCAGGAAAATTAAAAAAAAGGACAGTCCCTAATCAAATGGCAAAATAAAAAGCTCAAACACATCAAACGAATGGACAACAACTGTCATATTCCTGACTTGGTACATACTTCTTATGTGGAAAATGGTGGGTTAAACCTGGTTTTAAGAAAGAATAAATCGAACAAATATTTAGTTACTTCCAAATGTATCATTGGAGAAACTATCGTCTAGATTGATACAGAATAAAAAAAAAGATCGAAGGTAAAATTGTGTTCATGTGTTATAATGTAATTACTTGAATATGTTATTGTGCTAGATGGTGTTGCTGATGACTGTATCCTTGGTGGTAGCGGGGAAATACATGCATCATTTGGATAGTAGCTGCAGTCATCACCAAGGCCTGCTATTGGTCCGCATTCATTGTAAACAGCTGCAAATATATATAAATTTAAAAATGAATCAGCAATCACTTTGAATTTTAAAGATACACTTAATTCGATAGTAGTATTTTGCACGCATTTGTTTAAATTGATAAACAAACTGATCAGGTCGAGATGTTAGACCCCACAAAAATAAAAGATATGCCAGTCTTCTACTTTGGTTAAAGCACGTTCAAACATGTTACTTATCATTTGTATAATCACCGTTGTAAAGCTGTAGTTTATTTTATTTTGATAATTATTATTAGAAAAAAACGCTATTCTAAAAAAGGCAATATTAAATTTAGTTTAAAACATTGCACCCTTTCCCGATTTGTCATTAGGTTTTGTGTGTATCTTACAAGCCAAAATACCTTATAGAGTCTTTTAATATCTCATCACAGCATTTAAAAGTTATCATTCCTTGTACTGTGAATGAGACAAATTTTAACAAATAGGTAGGTTTTGATTTTGTTTGCGCATGTTCATATCATCAAAACCTCATCAAACTTTCAGATGTTTACCGATTGCTAAGTTTTGCAATCATAGGTGATTATGTAGCTTAAAACTTTAAAAGGAATTTTGAAAAAAATGTTCTGAAAGGGGTAAGCTGACTCCGTTTCAAATGACGTTAGCTGATACAAATAATGCTGTTTTTGCAGAATTACTTAGATATATATAATTCTTTATAGCGACTTATGAGAAACACTTAGTTATTTTCACCCACAGATAAATATTTCGTTCGTCCTTAATTGCACAAATTCTCGGAATTTTCGGTAGGTTGTGAACTGCTATTTATTATTCGATTGGTTTCCAAACTGTTCTGAGTTTAGCGTCACTGATGAGACTTATGCAGACGAATCTCTCCTTTAACGTACACAATGTTTAGATCGGTATCTTTGGTTGCTTACTCAGTATAGCCTTGAATACCAAATGATCTAGGTCACTAAACTCCATGGATTTGCTACTATGTCATACAAGAATACATAAAAAATCCTGCTAAGGAAATTACAAAAATTGGCTTTCAAACGAATGCAGATCTAGCATTGTCAAATAAAACGAAATATAAATACATTACCTAAACAGAGTTCTTTACATGGAAACTTAATTTTTCCATTGTCACACTTTGGAAAGAATGATGAACAGTAGAATAGGGTGGCATTATCAGAACAACTGACATTCTCTTTAATGATGTAATTATTGAATGTGCCTAATGCAGCTTCTTGTGAATACTGAGAGAAAAAGTTCGGAAATGCCGTCTTTGTTATACCAAATTGACGACAAACATCAGCCTGTACCTCTTCACATCGTCCTAAAATTTATAAATGGTTTTAAAGATTTTTTTTCATCTGTGATACATCAGCTTATCCATTTATATATATTAGACGTCCGCTCCTTGATATGTATGTAGCAGAATATATGAAATTAAATCGATCCTGTTAAGAAGGTGGCAATAAATAAATGATCTTGTCTAGGGTAGCTTATGTACTCAGTAAAGTTAAAAATCAATTGATACAGAATATTTATCAACAAGGTATTGGTACTTTCCGATGAAGTTTCAGAAAAAAAGACGAGACGTTCCTTGACAAAATCCTGGTTCATCAATTTTCTGCTCAGACACTGGTGACGTTTAACAAAGTCTGAGTAGAAGTTGCAATCTCATGAATTACGAATAAGTTGGAAAACGTATATCCCATATGCAGGTGATGTTGGTATATTCCTACTAAGGTAGGGTGAATTTTTAGTTTTAAAATTAAACGTGTAATAGCAATGCATAGCAATGCACAAATAGGAGAATGGCAGGAATGATACAATTTAGCGCATGTTAAGCATGTTAATTTTTCATGATATAATTTATAAAAGCCTTGTTATTTTTACAAAGTTTGCTTATGTTAAACGTATCAAAAAACAAGGACACTGACATTTAAAAGAGGGACGAAAGATACCAAAGGGACAGTCAAACTCATAAATTTAAAACAAACTGACAACGCCATGGCTAAAAATGAAAAGGGCAAACAAACAAAAGCACACACGATACAACAATTTGTTCAGCTTTCTTTAAACCTTGGTATATTAAAAGAACAGTGCATGTTTGTCTTCACTCATGATTAACCTACTTGGTGTTGATATCGTAATCTCAGGTGTCATGTCCGGAGGTGTAACTGCAGATGTTGATCCTGTAGTAATGTCTTTAATTTTACCTAGAAATACAGTCAACCAGTGTATTATTCTGTTTGTATTTTTGTTGTTGATTTTATAAAAGCATGTTTGGACTAGCTTTAATTGTGGTAAAATTTATCATTTGCAAAAGTACAAGAGTTGACTTCAAGATCTGAATAAAATGTTACGATTTTGTTGCGTATATGACTTTTGTTATATACCTTAATCAAGAATGATATATGCAGAGAAAATGCCAAGACGGATATGTTCATTCAAAAAGTGACAGTATGAAAATGCTTTTTCTCTGTTATTATTTAATTGTTTCCTTTTTTAAGAATTTATTTACTAAAACTAAGATGCAATCTCCTAAACATAACATTTGACTTCAGGCAGTTGGGCCAGCCTGCTTTTTTCTTTTGTTATGACTTTTTAACCATTTCAATCTCATTGTATTTGAACTTGTTCATAAAGAGGTAGATATAAAAGCAATATGCATGTAATATTCCATCCCTACAATATCTCTGAATATGAATCTGAACTCCTCATTTGGAAAATATAAATTCGTCAATTTACACCAAAACATGTCTTCTGTTATATGTATGTGTACCAGAGAAATGGTCAAACCCTTTAAATACTATAAAACATTTCTCACCTTCGCAATGAAGACCAGGAAAGTCTTGCGGACATTCACATCTTTGTCCACTTTCATCAGCAAAACATGACCCGCCATTATAACATGGGTACCCCGGACATCCGTCTACACCTAAGCGATTATAAATGTATAAGATAATGTCCAAAAACAATAAAACTAACGCATATTAAGATACCAAAAAGGATAAAATAGAAATATCGGAATACTCTTCAAACTTGTGACGATGAGTGTAGAAGTTGAAATATGTTAACTTTAGTCACTTTTACTTTAGACTTGTAAGATAAGTTTTGAGATCAAAGCACGCCTCTATCAATAAGATTCCTATTGTACCAAAACAAAGTAAAATAACAAAACAGTCGAGATCCAAGGAAAATTCATATCGACAAGTCCCTTATCAAATGCCAAAATCAAAAGAATGGAAACCAACTGTCATAATAAGACGTAAGACATTAAACTAAAGAAACGTCAGGTTTTGAAACGTTACGGTGATAATTTCAAACGTATATTTTGAAGAATAATCTGGAAAAATATATAATGTTTATATGCCTTTGAGTAACGTTTACTATAACAAAAAAAATCATAGTTTTAAAACTAAATATATACTACAGGAATAACTAGTCAACACTAAGGTATAAATTTTCAAAATTATGTCTATGAACATAAAGCGGATTGTCCTCATGACATATTCATAAAGTACCATTGAGTAAGTTCAAATTAATCATGTAGTGCCATGTTATTAATGTATGCTGAAAGTCATAAAGGTAGAATTTAAATGCAAAAATTGAAATAACAAAAAATACTGAACTCGAAAGAAAATTCTAAACGGAAATTTGAAAACAAGCAAAGTGCAAAATCAAAAGCTCAAACACATCAAACGAATGGATTACATCTGTCATATTCTTGACTCGGTACATACCGTAGTTCATTGATCTTCAAAATTGATATGTGTAAAATAAACATTAAGAAAAAATCATATAAACCAATTCAATAGATTTCAAGTTTTAAAAAATGGACAAAACCGAAGCAATATTTGTTGTCCGTTGATGCTAAAAATTATAGAAATAATGCACTAAAACAGTTTCTAGTCAATAACCTGTCTTACGTATTTCTTTTTCATGTAATGAAGTGTTTTAGAGATGTTCTGTGTTGTGTCATTGCACTATAGGGATATCAACAAGTCAGACATTTATGATTAGAATTTCAAGTGAAATTTTTATTGATAGTATTATGTATATATCCTACCGAGCTCGCATCGGCTTCCAAACACTTTATTAGGACATAAACACTCGTATCCCTCGGGATTCTGGATACATGATCCTCCATTTAAGCAAGGGTAACTTAAACAGTGACTTCTAGTAGGTACTGTATCTAATAATAAAAAAGCAATAAATGGATAATTATATTTTTCTAAATTCTCTATTAATACTCCTTGTCGGGTTTCGCTGTATGCAGATTTGTACTTTCTAATAAAAATGAATCATAAAAATGTAACCAACCTCTTTAAACATGAATATTTGGATTCTTGGGAAAGGCTACCTTTATGGTACGCAATCCGCAGTGAATTGTGCCTCCCCACTCTAAATGTTGGAATACCTGTGCTACTTGTCATGTTCTCATAGCAAGTAAAAACTTTGTGATATTCTGTCGTTTTCGGTGTTGTTATAATGAGTGGAGAAAGATCGGAATTGTGTAGACGAAATTTGGAACATACTAATAAACAGCAAAGTATAACAATGTGAACGTGAAATCAACCATTTTCTGCTTCATTCTTTACTGCATAATTTATTTACATTATGCATAGAATCTGTATATGCAATAAAGTTCAAATGGTCAACAAATATTAATTAAGAATGTATACTAAAGCAGTTTCTTTAATCTTTTTTTTTGTACTAAGAGCAATGTATCTGAACTGTAAAGTTCTTCAGTAGTTTTGAAATTAGGGAATAACCATTATTGTTTATTGTATTCATCATCATCATTTATATGTAATTATTGAATGTGTCTAATGCAGCTTCTTGTGAATACTGAGAGAAAAAGTTCGGAAATGCCGTCTTTGTTATACCAAATTGACGACAAACATCAGCCTGTACCTCTTCACATCGTCCTAAAATGTATAAATGGTTTTAAAGATTTTTTATCATCTGTTATACATCAGCTTATCCATTAATATATATGTGACGTCTGCTCCTTGATATGTATGTAGCAGAATATATGAAATTAAATCGATCCTGTTAAGAAGGTGGCAATAAATAAATGATCTTGTCTAGGGTAGCTTATGTACTCAGTAAAGTTAAAAATCAATTGATACGGAATATTTATCAACAAGGTATTGGTACTTTCCGATGAAGTTTCAGAAAAAAAGACGAGACGTTCCTTGTAAAAACCCTGGTTCATCAACTGTCTGCTCAGACACTGGTTACGTTTAACAAAGTCTGAGTAGAAGCTGCAATCTCATGAATTACGAATAAGTTGGGAAACGTATATCCCATATGCAGGTGATGTTGGTACATTGCTACTAAGGTGGGGTGGATTTTTAGTTTTAAAATTAAACGTGTAATAGCAATGCATAACAATGCACAAATAGGAGAATGGCAGGAATGATACAATTTAGCGCATGTTAAGTATGTTAATTTTTCATGATATACTTACGTATAATTTTGTAAAGCCAATTTATAAAAGCCTTGTTATTTTTACAAAGTTTGCTTATGTTAAACGTATCAAAAAACAAGGACACTGACATTTAAATTTGTTAAGCTTTCTTAAAACCTTGTTATATTAAAAGAACAGTGCATTTTTGTCTTCACTCATGATTAACCTACTTGGTATTGATATCGTAATCTCAGGTGTCATGTCCGGAGGTGTAACTGCAGATGTTGATCCTGTAGCAATGTCTTTAATTTTACCTAGAAATACAGTCAACCAGTTTATTATTCTGTTTGTATTTTTGTTGTTGATTTTATAAAAGCATGTTTGGATTAGCTTTAATTGTGGTAAAATTTATCATTTGCAAGGGTTCAAGATCTGAATAAAATGTTACGATTTTGCTGCGTATATGACTTTTGTTATATACCTTAATCAAGAATGATATATGCAGAGAAAATGCCAAGACGGATATTTTCATTCAAAAGGTGACAGTATGAAAATGCTTTTTCTCTGTTATTATTCAATTGTTTCCTTTTTAAGGATTTATTTACTAAAACTAAGATACAATCTCCTAAACATAACATTTGACTTCAGGCAGTTGGGCCAGCCTGCATTTCAGTATTCTTCTTCTTTTGTTATAAATTTTTAACCATTTCAATCTCATTGTATTTGAACTTGTTCATAAAGAGGTAGATATAAAAGCAATATGCATGTAATACTCCATCCCTACAATATCTCTGAATATGAATCTGAACTCCTCATTTGGAAAATATATATTCGTCAATTTACACCAAAACATGTCTTCTGTTATATGTATGTGTACCAGAGAAATGGTCAAACCCTTTAAATACTATAAAACATTTCTAACCTTCGCAATGAAGACCAGGAAAGTCTTGCGGACATTCACATCTTTGTCCACTTTCATCAGCAAAACATGACCCGCCATTATAACATGGGTACCCCGGACATCCGTCTACACCTAAGCGATTATAAATGTATAAGATAATGTCCAAAAACAATAAAACTAACGCATATTAAGATACCAAAAAGGATAAAATAGAAATATCGGAATACTCCTCAAACTTGACGATGAGTGTAGAAGTTGAAATATGTTAACTTTAGTCACTTTTACTTTAGACTCGTAAGATGAGTTTTGAGATCAAAGCACGCCTCTATCAATAAGATTCCTATTGTACCAAAACAAAGTTTTATTCCTGTCAATCATCCCGGAATCGTAGAGGTGAAAGACCTTAAATGACCAAAGATTCTATGTGCCTTTAAAACTGTATAATTAGATGGAGAACAGCTTAATGTCCGTAAAATCTCTTTCATACTATGCACGTGCTTATTTAAATACTAATTAAATAGTGATACATCAAAGTTTTGACTGACCGCAAAAGTAAAGACATCTGTAGAGAACATAATATGTTTGTGATTTAAACTGTAAAACAAATAAATATCTAGATCATTGATGAAGACCGTGAAAGTAATAAATATGTCTCATTGGCGATTTGTGGTCAACATCACCCAGTGGAAAATCAAGTACTCCTAAACATAAAATTGAGAATACAGACTACCAATTTTATTCAATAGATTTACATAAGTTTATGATTATACAATTATGTTTTTGGCCCTTGGGAATCATCTCAGCTATGTATAAATTTTGACCGGTCCCTGCCTAAAAGGTTTATTAGCATTCATGAGAAGCAAACTTCAAAGGCAGTGACACACCCGTCAGTTCGAAGGAACCCAGCATGGTTCCGAGGGAGCACAGCATGGCTCCCTACTGCTTTAGACAGCGCAGCATGGCTGCCAAACGAGTTGAACTGACGGTGGTGATGAGACAACTGAATTCTTGGGGGAATAAAGGAAATTTGGTTTATAGATCCAGACAATAAAATTTCATTAATGTCCAGTAGCTGAAATAATTCCCTGATCATTGATATATTGAAAGCGTGTGAGGTGGGGAAGGCGGCGGTTAAAGACAAAAATTGCTTCACAATATGAAATAGCTTCCTTCTATCCAAACAGAATAACAAAGATGAGTTCTGCCATGTGTATCTCTTCTAAATAAGAAACAACCAATAAGAGTAGCACATGCAGACACGAGCTTCTTTACACGAATAAACCACGCCTAAATAATATGTAAGCTAACAAAAATAACAAAACAGTCGAGATCCAAGGAAAATTCATATCGACAAGTCCCTTATCAAATGCCAATATCAAAAGAATGGAAACCAACTGTCATAATAAGACGTAAGACATTAAACTAAAGAAACGTCAGGTTTTGAAACGTTACGGTGATAATTTCAAACGCATATTTTGAAGAATAATCTGGAAAAATATATAATGTTTATATGCCTTTGAGTAACGTTTACTATAAAAAAAAATCATAGTTTTAAAACTAAATATATACTACAGGAATAACTAGTCAACACTAAGGTATAAATTTTCAAAATTATGTCTATGAACATGAAGCTGATTGTCCTCATGGCATATTCATAAAGTACCATTGAGTAAGTTCAAATTATTCATATAGTGCCATGTTATTTATGTATGCTGAAAGTCATAAAGGTAGAATTTAAATGCAAAAAGTGAAATAACAAAAAATACTGAACTCGAAAGAAAATTATAAACGGAAATTTGAAAACAAGCAAAGTGCAAAATCAAAAGCTCAAACACATCAAACGAATGGATTACATCTGTCATATTCTTGACTCGGTACATACCGTAGTTCATTGATCATCAAAATTAATATGTGTAAAATAAACATTAAGGGCATACGATACAGTTACAGTGAAGGTAATGACGTTGCTAACGTAAAATGTTATTTTCGCGACGTCAAACTCTGACATATCGGGAAAAGATGCATTTTTTCGACTGACTTTTATCATTCAAACTAATTTAATTTGAAAACGAGTGCATGGACCCCTATTTCTTAAAACAGCAATTTGTTTCATTTTGCAAGGAGATTATGTGACCCAAATTTTATAAAACTGTAAATAGCTCAATTTTTTTAATTTTGATAAACATGCAGCAAAAAATGACGTTTTTTCCTCTATTCATGAACATTTGATAAATATAGAGTTATTTTGGAATAAAAATTGCATAATTTTTAATGATACTTATACAATGCAGAAATTACCGATTATTTAACAAAAACCATTTTGTGTTTATCTTTTAAAACAAAAAAGTTATGTCTTTCTTTCGAAAAAGGAAATACGGACACAAATCTGAATTTTGAGCAAATATACAAAATTTCGACCTTATTTTACTCAAAAAGTAGCATATGAAGGTATATTTTTTATTACATATTTGATTTAATCAGGTAAAAAATCGCTCATATGCAAATTTTCATCAACTTGTAAATACAGGTTCAAAACTGTATCGTATGCCCTTAAGAAAAAATCATATAAACTAATTCAATAGAATTCAAGTTTTAAAAAATGGACAAAACCGAAGCAATATTTGTTGTCCGTTGATGCTAAAAATTATCGAAATAATGCACTAAAACAGTTTCTAGTCAATAACCTGTCTTACGTATTTCTTTTGCATGTAATGAAGTGTTTTAGAGATGTACTGTGTTGTATCATTGCACTATAGTAATATCAAAAAGTCAGACATTTATGATTAGAATTTCAAGTGAATTTTTTATTGATAGTATTATGTATATATCTTACCGAGCTCGCATCGGCTTCCAAACACTTTATTAGGACATAAACACTCGTATCCCTCGGGATTCTGGATGCATGATCCTCCATTTAAGCAAGGGAAACTTAAACAGTGACTTCCAGTAGGTACTGTATCTAATAATAAAAAAGAAATAAATGGATAATTATATTTTTCTAAATTCTCTATAAATACTCCTTGTCGGGTTTCGCTGTATGCAGATTTGTACTAACTACTAAAAATGAATCATAAAAATGTAACCAACCTCTTTAAGCATGAATATTTGGATTATTGGGAAAGGCTACCTTTATGGTACGCAATCCGCAGTGAATTGTGCCTCCCCACTCTAAATGTTGGAATACCTGTGCTACTTGTCATGTTCTCATAGCAAGTAAAAACTTTGTGATATTCTGTCGTTTTCGGTGTTGTTATAATGAGGGGAGAAAGAACGGACTTGTGTAGACGAGATTTGGAACATACTAATAAACAGCAAAGTATAACAATGTGAACGTGAAATCAACCATTTTCTGCTTCATTCTTTACTGCATAATTTATTTACATTATGCATAGAATCTGTATATGCAATAAAGTTCAAATGGTCAACAAATATTAATTAAGAATGTATAATAAAGCAGTTTCTTTAATCTTTTTTTTTTGTACTAAGAGCAATGTATCTGAACTGTAAAGTTCTTCAGTAGTTTTGAAATTAGGGAATAACCATTATTGTTTAATGTATTCATCATCATCACTTATATTTTAATATGAAAAACTAACCTGACAAGAGATCACAGTGTAAAGTATATTTCACGGGTGCATATGATTGCAGAACATAATTATACATGTAAGTGTACTCTCGGTGGTCACATACAGATTTTACTGTCTCCAAATAACATGTTGTCCAGTTGGTTGCTAACCTACAATATAACATTCAAAGTGTGTGAACGAGCTAACCTACAATATAACATCCAAAGTGCGTGAGCGAGCTAACCTACAATATAACATTCAAAGTGCGTGAACGAGCTAACCTACAATATAACATTCAAAGTGTGTGAACGAGCTAACCTACAATATAACATTCAAAGTGCGTGAACAAGCTAACCTACAATATATCATTCAAAGTGTGTGAACGAGCTAACCTACAATATAACATTCAAAGTGTGTGAACGAGCTTTGAAGGATAAAGATTGAATTAGTTTTGCAATGGAAAAAATGTATTAAGCATTGAAAAGCACA
Organism: Mytilus edulis; assembly: GCF_963676685.1. Lineage (NCBI taxonomy): Eukaryota > Metazoa > Mollusca > Bivalvia > Mytilida > Mytilidae > Mytilus > Mytilus edulis. The sequence continues at coordinate 87,161,019 of NC_092346.1, read as the reverse complement.
ACTCTGAGTTTTAGATATTACTGTCGTTGTTTCAAATACAATTATGCATAAAAAAATAAATATAATTTTGAATATGACTTTAACTATGAAATCATTGCCGTTTTAAGACAGATATATTAGATTTAAATTTTATACCGCATCCTTAATAATTTATGCAATTTCTTAACACTTATATATTCACCAACTTTTTAAATTAAAAAAGACTCCGATTTGTCCTAATGTTTAAGATAAATTCTTTCGTCACTTCTGATGACAACATTCACTAAAAAAATGTATTAAGTATCGAATATTTTACTATATTTTGTAATGCTTGCGGTTTAAGTTGACCCATACAGATGTTGACATTTTGTGTATGTCAGTCATTGGTGCTGCAACGTTCTATGTATCACATGCACAAATGTTCGATTTTTCAAAGAAGAATCTTTCAGAAACACGTGTTAATTATAATCAAATGTTTTGAAATCAATAATTTAGATTCTTGAATGTGTCGTAAAATATCATTTAAATAACAAAGCATAACAATACATATCTTTAAAGGATTAAGAGTATAAGGACAGTTAAAAACCTGCAATGACTGACATAACAGGTTAAATGCATAACATATATGTCGTAGTAGTTAATGAAACATGTTTGAAAGTTATCAAGAGAGTTGTCTCATTGGCACTCGAACCACATTTTCTTATATCTATATTATGTGGATTCATTCACAACATTATTCTAATTGCAAATAACTTTCAAAGTCATATTGAATCGTCAAAATTGCAACAATTGTACCTGCAGAATTCGTCAGTTTCACTGAAGACGTCTTTCACTCCAGTAAAATAGTTTCCAAGGTCTTCACGTATACCATTCAAACATTGTAAAAAAGTGTTTGCTGTTGTCAGTTTTTGCATGCATCCTACATTATCGAGGAAGGCTATAAAAGAAATTTATTACTCAGAAGACATATTTATGTAATCGTTACTTGCAACAGACCCAGACATGAATAATATGGAACTATTCAATTGAGAAACTAAACAGCAAAACAATAGTTATAAAGGTTTTAATCGAAAGTTTACAGCTAGATATGCAATACTTTCACAATTTATATGTCTTATCTCAACAGAAAAAAGGATTTGTCTTGAACATTTTGCTATATATATATATGTGTGTTTGTGTGTGTGTTTGTGTGTGTTTGTGTGTGTGTGTTTGTGTGTATATATATATCTAACGATTAATTTTAATTGACTTATTTGTGAAAAGATTCGCTTATAATTATTTACCTTTTCTGTCTGTATTACATATAAATCTGGCTCCAGAAAACGCGACATCTCGGTAAAGACGGGCACCTCTTGAACAGGATTCTAACTTAGTTCTCGTGCAAATATTTATATCTTCAAGAGATCTGTGGAAATTTTATTCGACAAAAATGTTTGAAAATGAATATATTGCATTTATGTGAATATCTATATCAAACATGTGTGGAATAATTGAAAATATGTGTAAAGCATAACCTGCATTCCTCTTACTTTCATTTTCATTGTTATGTTTGACACCATTACATTTCTAAATCGACAAAACCAGTTTTGCAGGAAGAGTACAAAAAGTTCTTACGAAACCCTTTACAATATTGAAGTAAGTCTGAAGAAAACAGTTTAAAAAGTGTTTTTTTGTTTTTGGTTGTAGAAGTGAATTGCTGTTCATTTATACAAGGGGCAACATTTTCAGTTGCTCTGCTTATATGAAAGTAAGCATGGCAAATACATACAAACAATGTCTATAATTTCTCAATAATTATCAAGGTATAAAGATAATAAGTATTGTCATTCACATGTAAAGTGAAAATGTATATTTGATATCGTAGCTAACCACCACTTTATCTGATGACGTTATGCCGAAAACGCGTGTTGTGTGTAAGACAATCTGCATATTTTGACTAAAAAATTAATTAACAAAAATACTGAACCTTACATGAAAAAATCAAAACAGAAAGTAATTTATCAGATGCCAAAACAAAAGCTTAAACATATCTAGCGAATTGAAAACAACTGTCCTATTCCTGACTTGGTACAGGCATTTCTTTGTGTAGAAAATGAGGAATTCATCCGGATTTTATTACTAGCTATAGTAAATCTCTCACTAGTAAAACAGTCGTCGCATATAAATCCATTATATTAACAACAACGTGTGGCCAAAATAAAAAGAGTCAAAATTAGGTTAAAGCATGTTTTGTCTTCTATTACAGCGAATAAAACTGTGAATATATCTACTTACCTGCATATTAGATCTATCTTCGATGAATCATTGAAACTCGGTATTATAAACAGTGTCAATAAATTTAAATCTATATCCGGTAAGCATTGAAAAATACGTGTGAAATCACAAATGTTTTGGCCCTCAGAGACACTTGGCGATTCAGTAGTACTAAAAAGATTAATGGTTGTCTGGTTTGTGATGGCTGCTGAAAGTAAAAGATCACATTCATGATTACATACAATATAAATAAAATAGAATATGTGGTATGATTGCCATGGAGGCAACTCTTCACAAGAGACCAACATGACACAGAAATCACCGTATAGCCTTCAACAATGCGTAAAGCCCATTTCCATTTTTACATGTAACATCATACAGATATAAGAAGATGGGATATGAGCGCCAACGAAACAGCATCAATTCTCGCCATATGATTTTTAATACAAAGTATAAATTTTAAACCATTAAAATATATCATGGCAGTAAAGAAAAGTCAGATTTAAATAGTAGAACTGTACTATTTATTTTGCAGACAGTTTTCAAAGTTCAAAAATATGAATCGCTTCTCAAAATGAAAAATAACTTTCCACTGTATGTCTAGAAGTATGCAATAACATAATAATAATACTCAAATCTAAATAAAGTCCGTTTCCGTCAGAAATTTGAGTCCTTCAATAATTCAATACAATCACTTTGTGTACATAAAGATGGAATTTTGTAATACTGTCTAATTAGTATACTGGTTTGCTTTTTCAAATATAACAACTTTATGAATCTGGCCAGCTAAACAGTACGTTGAAAGCAATAGGAATCAATAAAATTCAAACGGAAAGTAAGTATTTTATCGACTTGGAAGAATCTTTAGTGGTGAATACATCGGCCGTTATCAACTTCCTATGTGATTTCAAGTAGCAATGGTTGAGGTCAAAGTCATCGGATATGAGAAACGAATGCGACGAGTCAATCAACCCAACGTGTGAGAACCCCAATAAAGTAATAATCGACATAATATATGTCGTTCTTACTCATATCATTGGAGCAGTGATTTTTGAGTTGATACCTTGCGATGCAGTACAGATCCTTTTTTTTTTTTTTTTTTTTTTTTTTACATATGTTGCTCATTTCTATGAATTACCTGTACCTATCTGATTTTTGTTCCCTTTCAATTGCGTGTAAAATTGTCTAAAAATACAAGAGAACACAATTGGAGTATACCTCTGACAATAAGATCCAGTCTCGAAAAATCGGCACAATGAGGACATGATTTGGTATATCTTATGTAATGAGAGTCCACTGCTAAGAGATGGTATACTTAACAAAACCCGACAGTAGGAAAGTGTTGTCATTGATGCTTGTTTCAGAAGAGGGGAAATTAAAAAAAAAATCAGCCGTTATGATCGATAATTGCTTCTGACGGTCTTAATTTCCATTCGATCGAAACAAAATGATACCGGTTTAGTTTGATCAGTTTTAACGAAGACATGCATCCATAATTATAACTTATAACTTTGCTTCAGAAATTGTGTGTAGTCTTCGAGATAAAGATGAGAATAGGAATTTCATCTTGTTCAGTCTCCAAACATGTTACCCGATCAATGCGAAATGTTGATTTTCTAAGAGGGTTTTGGTTATCATGTCTTGGACTTTCGTTGTCGTTGGGTTGCTATGCCATTGTCATATGCCTCACATCTCTTTTTGCCATATAATAACAGTTTTCTAACAACTGTTTTACTTTTGGGGAAAATTATTCAAAACTTTATGGAAATGGTACCCGTTCCTAACCAAAAACTTCCTCTCTATCATGCTTCTGAAATGAAATTTGTCACATACACTAGACACCAAACCATTGGAAGCAAAATACAATCAATTTTTTACTTTACCTAAACGTAGTTCTTATGAGCTAAAAGTAACATCTAACCCCATTTAAGGTCAACTTTGCATGAAAGAGTTAACGGGGTAAGTTCTACAATTGTTTTAATATATCCTTATTGTGCAAAGAAAACAAAATGATTCGACACTTACGAATAACAGAAACTTCTACTGACTTTTCCGCTAAAACCTGGTCATTTTGAGAGTGAATCTCACAACTGAAAAATCCATCATGCTCTTCCTTTATCCCTAAAAAAAATGTGAGTGTGTTTATTATGTACATTATGGGTTTTGCTCATTCATCAAGAATTGCTTTTTATGTGTCCCTTTATTGGTTATGTACAAGTATTTATTTTATGAATTGAAAATTTACAGAATGAAAGTTAAATTGAAATCTTTCACTATCATTATTTGAAGTCAAGTGAAATGTACTATACCATTTGTGGCTATACATAGATTTGAATACTATGCTAAAATGGTTGATTTTTAATTAAAAAAAAATGCTTATTACTTTTAGACTTTTATAAATTAGCAACCATTTACCTTTACCGAGCATCCAAATTCACCATCGGTTTTTTTTTCTTGTGTTTTGTTTGGTTTGTATTCTTTGTAGGTTTTTTTATATAGAATTCCTTCTTTCTTAATGTTCTTTCCGGCTCAGTATTTTTAGACTAGTTTTTTTTGTCTTTTCGTCCTAATGTCGCCTTTCTTCAGTTCCGATTTATATTGTCTTTATATATTCATACGTTTTAAAGGGTATTAAAGTTACATACCTTGAAGAAATTGTAGTGTAAATATAAGGCCTGTTGCATTAGCATCTAGTTTAATATCATATTCGTGCTCAAAACGACTTTCAACATTTGTAAACGTTGATAGTCTAAGCTTTGAACCATTCCTGTCTATTTTTTGCCATGTCAAGGGATTCATAACTAGGAAAGTTGCGCTCTCCTCGGTATAACATAGTAAATCTGGTTTATCACCAATTTGCACATGAATATGTTGTGTGTTGAGTTCTAGATGAATTACAGCATTTGCCACTGAAAAACAAAAGTTCTACTCAATAGTACCCTGATAATATTTATTTTGTCGTTTCAATATCAACAAATACACCTTAATTGAATATAATACACCGTGATATATTTTCCCAATGTTTGCAGCTCGAAACCAGGGATATCTTCTTCGTTTTTTATGTCTGTTACGTGGTAACAAATTATAAAACATCAGTAGATTTTATCGTTAAATACAGGTATATTTCGTACAAACAAGGAAGCTGACAAAAAAATTACTGGAGGATTTTTTTGGACAAGAGGATAAGCTCGAGACATTCATTATCACAGGGCACCTTAACAAATATTATATGTATCATACTTCGTAGTTTTTTTCTTTCAAAGGTTTTAGAATTGGTTAAATTCCGTATGCATTTGTCTCTAATTGTCAAATTAAGATAGCTATACAGAAAACAATAGGAAGTGCCAATTTTTGTGCGCATGAAAGTTTTTTCTTTACTGTGCTGCATGATACCAAAATATCTTAGATTTCTAAGACTCAGTGGCAACAAATAATGAAGAGCCGAAACACAACAGTACATGAAACCAAATATTTGCATATTTTGAAAATGTAGTTCTCCTTCGAGGTGGTAAAATTATTTCTGAATCTACAGTAACCATAGAATTAAACAAACCTCAAATTTTACTGCAACAGATGCGCATTTCAAAGTCTCTGTGAATCATACTCGAGGTAAAAATAAGTGGCAACCCAAAATCTTACTCAAGCTTTTATGAGCTGATAAACCGAAAAGGAAAAAGGTATTAATTCGGACAGGGATTTAAAGAAATGAAATAAATTCCTTAATTTATTATGAAGTCCTAAGTTGTTTTTTTCAGTTAACCATTATCCTTATTTCCAGTCCTGAGTATCAAAGTACTCAGATACTGGGCTACTGATGCAAATGCCATTCTGTATTTTCCTGTAAGTACAGAGCTGGATGATAAAACGTTCAAGGATTACTGTCACTGTTAAATTTAAATGGACATTTGACAATCAAAAGCAATTTGAGACAAATTTCCATACCTTCTGTTTTAATTTCATTTTTGTACACTGGTCTTTTAAACACCATTTTACACACAGACTACAAATATTTGTAACGTTACGATTCTGCTGTTCATAATTTATTTATATTCGAAGCATTTATACACAAAAATAATGATAATCAGTGTATATTGTTAATTTTTGTATGCAAATTTTGTACATATACATGTATGTTAAATTTAAAATCAATGTTTAATGTTATCTCTTACCTGAAAACGACAGAAGATAAAAGAGTAAGGCTGTCATTTTAGTAAATAGTTTTATTAGAAAAACATTTCAATTTATATTACTATCAAGGCCCTTCCTGGACACTTCCGGGCCCTTCCTGCATCTTGTTTACAAACGAAAAACTTTACATATACAAAAATAATACAAGTCACATCCCGTAAACCACAAATCATGTCACAAACATTTAACAAATAAATTTTGTGTAATTGCAAACAATTGAAAAGCTCTTTTTCTCTTATGGGGAGAGAAATGATAAGATTCATTTTGTGCATTTTAGGAATGAGTGACCGTTCTTTGAAAAACTGAATTATTTTCCTCTTTGATGTGACATTGTCACAACTCAAAGACGTAGATAACTGTTGAAATAGTTATATTGTTAAACCCTTACAGTTTTTGGTAAATATGAAATGATAGATGTCAATCCCTATAAGACAGGTATCACGTGTGGCGAATCACTTGACTTCATTTGTCGTGAAAGTTAAATTTTTGGTTTTGCAATGTCATAATTGATTACATCAATCGTCAGTTTTGATTTTTATTTTTAGCGCCAATAGGTTAAAAAGGCATCTCTATCCCCTATTTTCTTTCTAATTTATCCTTGTATAAAGCATCTAACTATTTGTAATGAGGTTGAGAGTTAAAACTAAACTTTAATATTCAAATCCCGGTAGAATTTTACAACTTTTAAGAAGTTGACAAGTGTGTCTGAGTGAAGCAAATACGGGAGAAGTTGCTCTCTATGTACTTAATTTCTTGTTTGTATGACCAGTATTTACGTCAAACAGATGCGTAGCTTTTCTTTCTAGGCAAATATTTGCATTTTATGCATTATTGATATAACGGATATCACAGCGTACATGTATGGTTTTCATATATCCGGATCATGTAGTGCAATAAGACTTTAAAATTTACAACTATTGTAATTTCGAAATCGCGTTGAGTTTAAAACACTATTTATCGTTTATATAGAATCGTATAAGTACTTATTGTTATATATGTTTCGTCTTCAGTTCTGCATGAAAGTTCGTATATTTCAGTCAACCTGCCACGTATGGCCAGTATTAACTGGAATGAAGAGTACACTCTGAAGCGTATCGGATCCTATGTCATAGAATATTATATGCAGATTATTTTTGGGGGGTTTTCAAAGTGTATGGTCGTTTTAGTGTTTGCTGAGAAGATGGTTTCTAAATTATGATCCGATATTCGTGGAGACCAAATTAAAGGGCATAAACATTTACATTACAAACAGATTCATTATGTTAACAGTCCTTCCTGAGTCGGTGGCAAGTGATATAGCACTATGGTTTTCTTTTTTTTCAAGGCCGCGATCAAAATCTTTATCTATTGACGAACAATAACTCTTTTGAGCTTTTACATCATCTTTTACAAACAAAACGTTTAAAACAAGCGCGTTTATTACAAATTTGAAAACAAGCATACCAATCACAACTGATAAAACCAAAGCATGACATGAAAGATGTACTATATAAATGACTTGAAATAATAACTATGTTATACTACGCAGAAATGTTACTAGTACAGTAAATAATCATTTTTGATTACTTGTACATAAAGCAGTTAAAACAGATATAGAAAGATATGGTATGAGTGCCAATGAGACAACTTTACATCCAAGAACAATTTATGAAAGATAACCATTATAGGTCAAGGTACGGCCTTCAACACGGAGCCTTGGCTCACATCGAACAGCAAGCAAAAACACACTAATAACAGTTTAACCCGCCATATTCTGTATGTGCCTGTAACAAGTCAAGAGCATCGTTGTTTGTGTCTGTCATGTTGGTGGGATTTTTTTCACGTAAATTATTCTGTTAAAAATAATCAAATCCGTTAGAATCAATTGAATTGTTTAAGATTTTTCATGTTGACACTAAAGCCGACTATATACAGTATTTGTTTATCTCGTTTGGAGCCTGTATGGTTATCTATAACTGCTTACATCCACTTCATTTTAACTTTGGTAGAAAGTTGTCTCATTGACCCAATCGTACCACATCTCCTTATATTTATATACATGTAGAAAAAAAATTCACACATCTATTTAATATAACTTGAAATATAGTATAGAACCGTTATGTTTGACTCATATATATATCTTGAATTACATCTAGAAATAGACAATGAGGGTTGAGAACAAAACTTGACGACAAAAGAGATCAGTTCGGCTTCCTAGTTGTGATTTTTCAATTACAATGTAGCAATGTTGAGTATATATCTACCAGTTGGAACTCTTTATTGAAGAGGTTGTATTTCCTATCTTATAGTTTCCTTCAAAGAGGCAAGGTTTGTGCTCACAATGGAGCTACCCAACCAAGGGTTCCAATAGTTGAAGTTGCACTTATCCTTTAAATATTTCATGGACGGCATCACTAGCTGGTTAACCTTTATGGAATATAATTTTTTCCACAGATGACAATTGACATGTTATAATTGATACCGAGTGTGTACTTACATGAACAGCACGACGGCAACGAGTGTCAAATTTGGATCAGGAATTCTTCGAAGTTACTTTTTTTGGCGGGGTTTGTGTTGCTAAGTCTTTATTGTTCTGTGCTGTGTTCCATACATTGACCTTTTTCGTTTGTTTGCGCACTATGGCATTGTCAATTTGTTTTCGACATAAATTTGAATATGTCTTTGGTATGATCTTCCACTCTCCTTTATGGCACATTCAACAGAAAAAAGCCTATGTATTTAATGCTGTTATTATCACCAAGTACGCATGAACTCTTATTCCATGTAACAATAAGTTTGATTAAAATGGGTGGTTTTTTTTTTAACTATGTGGTCATTCGTCTAAATGTTAGCAGCTGTGGAGCGAAAAGAATCGATGCCATGTCTCTTGTTATTAACTGTGTTGTTCATGTGTATTTCGTTATCTAAAGGAGTATTTGTGATTTTTTAACGTTAATCAAATTATGATAGACTCATTTGGTACATATTTTCTACAGTTAAATTTAGTCATAATCATCCGACTTAAAGATATGAAAGTTTTAACATACACGACCGTTTTTCATATATAAGCTTGCATATAAACCTTCATAAACAAAACTCAGTGTTTACTGTAGTATTTCTCCATATAACTGCGGATTTTTATTCACAACAATAATGCTAAGTGGTCTCGCTCATTTCGTGGCAGTGCAACAAGCTATAGGTTTGCTCTAAATATCAATATACTTAAAGTGTAACAAATATGCTATAAACAAACTTATTTGTTAATTTCTGTGTCATTTGGTCTCTTGTGGAGAGTTGTCTCATTAGCAATCATACCACATCTTTTTTTATAAATCTTTCACATCTTGAAATAAAGATTATTTATTTATTTATTTACAAGATTGATCTTTTATATAAATATACAGTGTTAATTTCAATTGTTTAAGGCAAGCGTACATTTTAGATAAATAAATTGAATGAAAACTACGGTTCCTTATTTGTGCATTGTGATTAAAAATTCGTATGTATCATTACTTTCATTTGTTTCCAACTCTGTTTTGCATTGTTCTGGTCGTACTATTGCAAATATTAAATTTCATGACTGTATCATGTGTTTCCATCAGTTTACCATAGAACTATCACATGGTAGGTTTGAAATTAATGGTAAACCCTAGTTTTTAGTGCCTACCGTTTTAATTTATTGACATAACTGCACGACTCGATTCTCATTTGATAGTGGTAAGATAATCGTTGCAAAGAATCCTGTTAAACTTTTGTGAAAGACGGTTTTAATTTTGCAGTGTTGCGAGGGTGCATGTTCTATTTTGAAGGCAAGTGTAGTGACCTGCAATACAAGTACCGTTCAATTTAAGTTTAGTTATATGTCTTGTGTTTCTGTCTCTGACCTAGGTTTTCTGTATTTGGCATCACGACATAAGACATTGTTACGTGTACCATGATGAACTTTGGTGCATGACTGCTGTGAATATTTTTGACATGGAACTATAATTTTGACCAGAATATGACTTTCTGACTTGACCTATGCACGTTGGGTGTGTCATCGGGATACAGTGTGTATATCACCTTGACCTCGAAATATATTTTTCAATTGACCTTGCTTCTGAATATGTGGCATGTAGATGTATTGTCATAGGTTGGTGAGTCTAGTGGCAATAGAAACTTCATGTGAGCTTGACCTTTGGCCCCAATGTACAACTTATATATTTTGTTTGAATTAAATGAGGAATTGTCTGATTGGCACTCATACCACATCTTATATCTATTTTAGATACATAAAGATATACTTGTTAGTTTTGTGTAGCACGATTACCCTTTTCTCAAAATCTGCTTTGTGTTTTTTTGATAAGGAACTCTTGAACAGACTATGAATTTTTGACTTTTGACCTCTGCATATTGGGTGTGTCTCTTGGTGTGATTACCTTGACGACAAGTCTCAGTTTTTTGTTGATCTTGTATGTTTTTAATTGTAAGTTCAGTTTTGGAGTTTGAACTAGTGTCATGGAGTCATTTTAGACCTTATTTTATATTTTGGTGAAAATTAAGTTTTCAGCAAAAAGGCATAAGTTTAAGATATTTTATTTATTTAAAGTTCATTTCGAAGCTGCACTATTTATTAAAGGTATTTTTGTTTTATATTCGTTCATTATTGTTAAAGGAAATCATTTTTATATTCTCGAAATATTTAAGATAAGAATTTCAAATCTAATAGATATTTATTTTGGCATTTGTCACTTCAGATTTTCTCTTTGTTAGGCATTATTTTTATCAATTTGAGATGTTTAGCGACAAGCTTAGTGGACACAATTAGACATGTTTTTACTAATTCTATTGTCCGGTAAACACAAACAAGTTGTTGTGTAAACAACCTAGGTCTAGGTACTAGTAACCTGGTCAATTAGGGTTCTTTGTCCTGTCCAGCAAAGACCTTTCCACGCCCCTTTTTACCCCTAAATATCAGGGTAACTAAGATAGCTTGATTGTTTGACGAATTTGATTGGACGAACCTGAAACTAGTAACGCAAAATCGAACAAGTGAATTTCGGTCCCAAAAGCGGCATTATCGAATGCGCTTTAGAAGATATAACATCTAAAACCAAATTCACTGTGTTTGTTTTTACTGTTTTCAGGTGAGTCAAGTATTTTTATTTATTATTTTATTTAATTGCATCATGAAACTTCGTTAAGTTTCATTTCCATTTTATTTAGTAAAATTGAAATCAATTATCAATAAGTTCTGCAAGGAAAGAAATTAAGATCAAATCGTTGTTTCTCGATCAGTGTAAATAGATGTATATATGTTCAAAAAAAGGTTGGTTTATTCTTCACAAACTTTCTGTACTCAAGGGTATTTTTAAACGCGTTATAGAATAAAGTATTACGCTCGCATGTTGGAAATGATAATTTTAACTTATCGCTTGTTCATACTTAATACGATTTAAGGTCAGTACCGCAAGGATAAGATATTGATTATTTTAATAAACGCGTTATGCGTAACTTTCACATGTGTAGGTTAATTTAATAAGAACTTGAATTATTTATCGTAAACTATTCTTGTCGTTTAGTCCTATTTTATTATGAGTCATGAATTTTGATACAAAGCAAGCATTTATATTTTAATAGCTAGTTTCCCCAATTCATATTATATTGTTTCATATTTATATTATTTGAATATTCACATTTAGTTTTGTAATGCTAAGTTTGTCTCGATTTCGAATATTTCTCAACCAATGCTCATTGTCGGAATTGATTATTTTTGGGTTGATAGGTTTATAGTTTTAGTTTTTACAAGCGCCATTTAGGCTCTACCATGTTTATATTTCAAAAGATACCAGATCGCAACATGTTCTTACATGCCCCTTGTCAAAATATATATATTCAATATGTTATGCTGTTCAGCACGTGCTTTATGCTCTGTTAGGTTGAAATAGTCGGTCTCGCATTATGCTCATATACTTAGTATTTAAGATTAAGTCCGCATCTTGCTCATATATTTGAATGCTAAATAAGCTTTTATTTATAAGAAATATTATAAGCATACGTGTTCGTCAGTTTAAATGCATATGCTCATGCATTTACATAAAATTTGTATACTATATATATTATTTGATCATTTATATGAATTACATGTTTCTATTATTTGTATTATATACTATTATATTGTGTTAAATATATTTGATTATCGAATGCGCTTTAGAAGATATAACATCTAAAACCAAATTCACTGTGTTTGTTTTTTACTGTTTTCAGGCCCTTACCCATACTCTTAAGTCCGTAAGGTGTGCTGTTGGTTAAGTCCAACCATAACAGGCAAACGTCAGTCCACACGACCCAGCATCCGACAAACCCGATAACAGTCAGAAACCCAATTCTGATACTAGTACACACTTTGTTAGGGGCCATCTGAAGCCCGACTCCGGTCGAGGGATTTTTACGCTTTGTTTAAGACCCATTGGTGGCCTTCGACTGCTTTCTGCTCTTTTGTCATGTTACTGTCTCTTTTACACATTCCACATTTTCATTCTCAATTTTTAAGAATGTTAGGTTCAAATGAAAACTTAATCCTTTAATTTCCGTGAAAAATTTGAGTGGGTTCTCATTGAGGTCTAAGCGTGACGCGGGATTGCTGACTTTTTGTAAGTGTTACACGTGAAAGTCAAAATATTGTGCCGTCAAAACGGGAATTGAAGTCTAGCAGGAAACGGGAATTTACAAAAAAATGAGAATTGCTTACGTACATAGTGTAAGCGGGATACGGGAATCTGACAAAACAGTAAGCGGGATCCGGGATCAGAACCCCCAACGAGACCCCCATTAGAGAGAACATTTACTGCTCTAGTAGCACCATGTGCTGCCAGTTGTGATAGATAATGCAAAATGTTTCAATCATTTTACCTTAGATTTCATTTCATTTCATGGACATGTAGATATGGATAGTCTGTTTTTACATCTTAAAAATTCACACAGAAGGTATACGCATATCAATAAACTGAACTCAATGCAAAGAACCTTTAACACACTTAGACAGAGAGCTCAATCTAGTGAAACACTTTGTTATGCTTGTCACATGCAACTTGAAATATCGTTGTCTGTTACCAAACTGCACCGAGATCCTGAAAAATATGCAAGTTAATTCTAGAAGTAGAAGTAGCTTAATGGAAGTAAATAAGCTGTTTACTTAAATAAATGTAAAATATGTCAATGGGCCAAAGATGCCCCTGCTTGTGAAAAAAAAACACATCAATAAACTTCCACATATAGATGCAGGATTTACGTTATTTTGACCGTGTTGTGACCATAAGCATTATGTATAAGTTTCAAAATATTTGGTTAAGGCAAACTGAAGTTGAAGAGCAGTAACAACAGATTTAACATTTTTCCTATCTTACGGCTCCGAGTTGACATTTGTATCATTGGTACTCGTACCACATCTTCATACATCTAATGACTCATGAACAGTAAAAGTGACGCCACCCAATATCGAACTTCATAGATCTGTGTTTTTGGTTAATAAGCATTGCGTATAAGGTTTATAACGTTTGATTGAGTAAAACTTATTTAAGAGAACGGAAACGAAAAATTCAGCATTTTCTTATTTTATAGGGACACGAATTCTCATAAACGGTAAAAGTGACGCTACCAAATTTAAAATTTTATTTTGTGTTGTGTGGTGATAAACATTGTCCCAGGTTAAGGGGATGGTGGGGATCCCGCCTTATTCGGTATGTATGTACCTGTTGCATGTCAGGAACCTGTAATTCAGTGTTTGTCGTTTGTTTATGTGTTACATATTTGTTTTTTGTTCATTTTTTGTTCATAAATTTGTCCGTTTCTATTCTCGTTTAAATTGTTTTACATTGTCATTTCGGTGCCTTTTATGGGTGACTATGAGGTATGACCTTTGCTCATTGTTGAAGACCGTATTGTGACCTATAGTTGTTAATTCCTGTGTCATCTGATCTCTTGTGGAGATTTATCATTGGCACTCAAGCCATATTAGGTAAAGGGTGGAGATCCCGTTAACTTTAACCCCGCCTTATTCTGTATGTATGTGCCTGTCCCAAGTCAGGAGCCTGTTATTCAGTGATTGTCATTTGTTTATGTGTCAAACTTTATTTTTTTTTGTACATAAATTAGGCCGTTAGGTCTCTTGTTTGAATTGTTTTACATTTGACACTCATGCCACATTTTCTTTTTTATATTGTGTATAAGTTTTGTAGTATTTCCCAATATTGGTTGAGGTAAACTAAAGTTAGGAGAACGGGACTCATTGTTTGGGATGTTCGGGAAGGACGGACTAGGGTAACACCGTATGCCTCTCCACTATGGCGCCAACACAGAAGTTCTGACTATTGTGCTGGTAAAACTCTGGCACTGTCATTAACACACACACACACACACAATTTTATTATGAAAATATTTAATCTTAATTTTGATTCATTTTTTTTTTGGCCGAATGATTATATGCATCCCCTTCAAAAGGAGTCTCAAATTGTACACATTTTTGTAATATTATTTAGCTTATTTTTCAACTAATTAAAGCTTACAAACTTAAATTGATCATATCTTTCTTTTTATATGTCTTTTAACCTTTTGTTTTGAACAAAACGATTTGTTACATATACTTCACATGTTTTCTATCAAATCTGGCATTATTACAAATCCAATTAAATAAAATTGGGCAGAATCAATTTGCGCCAATTGCAGTTTTGAAAAGGTATTAATTGCGCCACTGTCTTTTATTTTGATGGTATTAATTGCGCCAATAAATGAAATGAAATTGCGCCAGATTTACCTGTAAATATTTTTTACCTATATCATACATGTACATGTTTTACCAATATCATACATGTATTAAACTTCACACTAAAATTTACGACAAAAGAGACGATTTTTCATTTCCTATTGTTAATTTTCCTTTTTTAGACGGCGATGTGCCTTTGGCTCCATCATACGGTGTTTATATATCGCAACTCGTTCGGTTTGCCCGTGTGTGTTCTGATGTCATAGATTTTAACGAACGTAATCAATGCATCACTGGAAAATTGTTGTGTCAGGGATTTCGATACCATAAATTACTTAAAACTTTTACTAAATTCTTTCATAGATACAAAGATTTGATTAGTAAATTTGGCTATACCTGTAGAAAGCTTATTAAAAATGGCATTTCACATCCTAAATTTTATGGTAATATTGTACTTAAAGCGAGGAAATCACTATGTGATCCTTGTAAACTCATCGAACCTTTAAACAAACTTATAAGTAAGGGTTATCGTACCAATATTGTAATAAGATCTCTGAATATAGTTCACATTGGCACTAATATTGATATTGTCATTAGAAAATTAAAACATAACTAAATTTCATTATCTTTTGAGGCGAGATGTATAGAGACACAGACACGTTAACTTTTATTTCTATAGAAGTCGCTCTTCACTATACTACTACCTGTCGATACATTTATTTTTGGCATTGCACAAGTCATGTCTTCTTTGACTATTAATGACGTTAAAATACTAAATCCCTGTGATGTGTTTTAGTCGATTTTAGTCTCTGATGCATGATTTTTTATTATTAATAGGTTTTGGCTTTTAACTAGCTGTCAGTAACTGCGAGTACTCTCAAATCGTATTTTCTTGTTAATTCGATCTGTTGATACTGTTTATAATGCTTTTTTGTTATTTTTTATTTATATGGATCTTGTCTGTACACCAGCTTTGATTATTTGTAATATCTTCAATTTTTCACTTATTCTTACAACATTTGTATAAACTTCAAGATTATAAAAAAACCGGTTATTTTCTAAAGTGAACATTGATTGGTTAAATATGTCTCAGTCATGTCCTGTGTTTGAATTTGTTTGTTAGCTTTTTGGTCATGAATGTTTGTCTCTAATATTTAATTAACTGTGCATTTGTATTCAGATATCGCAGATCAAATTTATTCGTTCATTGTTTAATCATACGTTTTTTGATTGAGTTAAGTCTGCCAATTGATATTTTATAGTATGTTTTTCTTTGTTGTGATGTTATGCTATTGTTTCAGAAAAAGGGAGAAGGTTTGGATCCATTAAAACGTTTAATTCCGCTGCAAATGTTTGCACCTGTCCTAAGTCAGGAATCTGATGTACAGTAGTTGTCGTTTGTTTATGTAATATATACGTGTTTCTCGTTTCTCGTTTTGTTTATATAGATTAGACCGTTGGTTTTCCCGTTTGAATGGTTTTACACTAGTAATTTTGGGGCCCTTTATAGCTTGTTGTTCGGTGTGAGCCAAGGCTCCGTGTTGAAGGCCGTACTTTAACCTATAATTGTTTACTTTTTAAATTGTTATTTGTATGGAGAGTTGTCTCATTGGCACTCACACCACATCTTCCTATATCTATTATAATTAACCTTTCCACTTAAGATTTAACTGAACACTTATCAAATTTAAGAAAACTCACCAAAAATAAATTGTTTAGTAAAAGAATATTTTTTCACGAGTCAAGATGTCTGATATACCATTCAAAAACTAGAGTCTGATAGAGGAAAACCGGTCATCATTGTTGAAGAACACAAATTCCGTCAGGCATTTGTAAAGAACTAATGAGTAGAGAGGTAAGCAGAAAGGAATATGTGTCTATTCTCAACTACAAATACCAGCCTTTAATTCAATGATGAACAGAGACATTTTAAATGGTTTTAACTGTATATATACGGGTGAACGTTTTAATTCAGCATACATTTCGTTATTAAAATGACTTTAACTCCGCCAGTCGGTAAACTGCCGGACCCAAGCCCAAAAATAGGAGGATGGAAGTCAATCATTTAGTTGTTATATATAAATAAAAATAAATAAAATTGGCGCAATTAGATGATTATTTCATTGGCGCAAATGATGCCTATAGTTTTGAAAATTATGTGGCGAACTTGAAAACAAATATGCAATCATTCAAATATATATGCAAGTCGTTAATAGGTCAAGTGGCTAGATGCACATATCGTCGGCCAATTGAACGACATATGTCGTTTTAAAACTTCTAGAAATATTAACGGAAATAAAGGATGAGTAAAGAAAAATAAATGAAAACAGAACGACTGAATTAAATAAAAGGATGTTCGATATACTGTATATTTCGGTTTATTTTTAAAATCTATACGATGCTTTAATTATTTTTATCTAGTTTCCTAATGCAAATAATTAAAAGAGAACTTCAAGATAAATACCTTACAGCTCCCTTTACCGCCGATGCTGAAATATTTAATGTTATAAAACATTTTTAGCGTCTTTGACCTACTTTATCTTTTTATTCGGATACTTGCGGTTATCTTCTCCAAGTTCAACGGGAATATTAGAATGATCTAGAATAGAACCCAGATGGAACCAAGAAGTTGGGTTGCTATAACCAAACAACCCGGATGTTGAACCAGTTTCCATGGTTTCGAACCAAAAAACCCAGATGGAACCAAGGTTTAGAACCAGAGTGCCCGGATAGAACCTAATTGCATTCAGAATTCTCTTGACTTTTTATACCTTCAACGTATTTTCCAAATCATTCATTTATTTAGTATATTTATATATAATTTATTTATTTATTTATCTTCTTTTTTATATTTACTGGCCAACATTACAAGAAAGAAGACTTAAAAAACGATTAAATATGTTCAATGGAATCACCAACAACAAAATTGTCATACCATATATTTTACTGTTATACTACTTATTAATTTAAGCAAAGCAAACATGAACAAACATTACGACAAATTCGATGCTGCAAAGACCAGTTACAAATTTTCATTTTTCTGCCAAACTAATAATTTAAAAGAATCTGGAATACATAACTTGAACCGCAATAGTCTCAGGCTGCGCAGCACCAGTACTTCAGTGCTTCGAGATCGCGAGACACTCACCAGAAAATTCTCATTGACTCTAACAAATACTTACATGCATATTCTGTATCTTGTTATACCAAAAGTAAATATAAAGAGCTGCGATATAAGCGCATGATAAGCCCGTTGCAAAAAATGGGAAAATCCCCCTTTTTTAAGTGCAAAAAGTCATAAGTAGAAAAAGTAAAATCTGAAATATAGATATAAACAATTCATCAAAGTTTCATTAAAGTTGATTGAAGCATTTTTGAGTTATTGTAATAACTGACAAATTGCAAAATTATTATGAAATTAGAAAAATAGACTTTTAATTTTAAAAAAACAATAAATTTCTTAAACCAAGCATGTGCCAGAAAGTAGTCATCAAGCAGTTGGTGTTCTTTCCAATGTAAACGAAGTATTGAGCAAACACTCATAATCAATATATCTCATAAAATTATAATAAAATTAATTGATATTTTCAAGAGAGGATGAAACCCGTGTCGGTGGTATGTCCGGAAAATACTCCGAGATTGCACCGAATTTTATCATCAATGTGAGGAACCAAATTTGCGGACAAAAAGGAGTAGGTCCGGTAAGGACCGATTTTGGCCTCAAATTTCAGGTTCATCTGACGAAAGACTTTGACCACTTTTTAAACACTTAAGTGTCTATTCTACTTGAATTAATTAGTTTATGTGAAAGATTTTAACAGATTTAGTTATTAAAAACCATCCGATTCAAGCTCAAATATGAAAAATCTACCAAATATGCCGAAAAATGTCATTTTTCAGTTGGTTTTTGGTAAAAATGAAAGTGGCCGCATCCGTGTTCATCCTCAACCTTTATATCTGTAATGTATTATCATCAAATACAACTTACATTTTAATATTAAGGATGAACACGAATGCGGCCACTTTCGTTTTACACGAAATCCGTCTAAAATTTTACTAAAATGCTAGAATTATGAAGATTTCAGTAATTTAGCATGACTTAATGGTGCTAGTACCGGATATATGTGCATTGTATTGTCAAAAACAGCCCATATTTATGTAGAAGAAGCATTCTACTATCCAATGAATAACTAAAAATTTACATTTTTACAATTTTGTAAAACTGCTATATTTTGGGGCAAAAAAGGGGTCTTACTGAACCTACTCCTTTACCTTGGGGTTTGAAAAATGACAAAATTACCCCTGGTTCAATTAAGGTGACTAGTTAATGTCATATACCTCATTTATAAAGCACACTTGGTATTGTCCACCTTTAAGGACTAGTCATATAATGCAAGCGTTATCTTGTCTTGCACATCTTATTCTGATATAATTTCACATACTCAAGCATAAGCCATAGTCATAAACAGATAAACAAAGTCTGGGAAAATGTTGTCTTTTTGCGACATAACAGCCAAAAAATTACAATCAAGAATTCAAACAGTAATCTGGTAATCTGAAACCTGCTTAGGGGTATAATGTCTATAGAAAACAAGTCTTGTCAAAACTGTAAATACATTATATAGCCTAATCAATGTCACCATAATTGTCGTTGGTATCAAGAAATAATTGAGACAACATAAACAATTTAACAACAAAAATGCCATCAAAGGGAATGAAATGAAATTTTTATGAAGTGGTGGAATCAACTTTATCCAACGCAACCGCACAACCAAACAGGCTTAAAACACATTTTTAACCCAGAAAAAAGGGGCAAATCTGTCTATTGACTATGAAGGATTGAAATCAACCAGTATAGGTTACATGTACATTGTATGAATAAAACAAATTGTGTTTAACTATAATTTGAATATTTTTAATAAAATACTCTCTGCATGCAACAGTTCGTAATCTTCAATATAAGAATAAGAATAAGAATGTTTTATTTCCAATTAAAGGGCTCTATGAAGAGCTTTCATGACATTACATACAAGTACATAAGATAAGACATAAATTAGAGACATATAAGAAAACAACATTGTTTAATACTATAAAAAATGCTATAAAAGGCCAGAACAGAACCAGATAATACAATTTACATCTTTAAAATATACCATTTAAAGTCATATACAACTCAAAATATGTATATTTGTGGCTAATTTGAATTTATTATATTTGAACTTCTCTAGATTTTTAGATAAATACTTTCCTTAACATTTATACACATTTAAATTTTCTTGTGTAAATAGCCATAAAATCTTTGAAAAATTGTCCAAAGATTGAAAATATTACAATTTAGAGAAATTTCAGTAAAAAACTCATTTCTGTTATCAATATATAGTGGACATTCAGTTACAAAGTGTATCTCATCTTCATCTTTATTTAAAGTACAGTATAAACATTTTCTCAGTAACCTATTCACATAACGTTTGGCATATCTATCAGTCTCAATCCTTAATGGATGAGTGCTTATTCTAATTTTACAGATTGATTGTCTTAATCAAAAATCTTTTATGTCCAAATATTTTTCAAAATAAAATAGAGTTTTAAAGGAAAAATAGGTAGTAAGTTTACCTTGATCTGATTGTAAAACTTTATTTCTATTTTCCTTCCAGAAATGGAGATAGTTTTTATATTGCTTATCTTTGATAAATTTTGTGAAAGAGTAGATACTGGTTTTAAGGATACGATTGCTTTCAAGCAATCTGTAGACTTATACGATTGGCTTAGGGTGTCATGCCCTCACGTAAACCGTTTTATTCTAAACATTAAGGAAGATCTCAGATTCTTATGATTGTCTTTGGTTTAAAAGGTAAAAACAAACAAATGGATTGAACTTAAGCAACTTTCCTATAATGTTCTTTTCATAATCTTCATGTTTGATATTTCCCTTGACTTATATGCGTGTTTTTAACAACACGGAAAATCAGAATTAAGCAGTATTTATATTAAGTGTTTTTATAGATTTAGAATCACGTCAGAGGGAATTCCCCAGTTGTGATAAAAATGCGAGAGTTCTCTCAATTCCGATAAATCTATTTCTGTCATATAAGAACTGAAGTGGAGTTTTTCTTATATGTCACTGTTATAAAACTGATATTTGATAATGTACTTCCATAAAGAAATAGAGAACCATCTAGGTCGTTTAATTAATGTACCTTCTTGCTCCAGGGTTTGTTTAGGTAATTATGCGCATGCGTATAGTTTTCTTGACGTCAAGGGGTATTAGATTGAATGGTTGCTCAGGATTCCCCACTCAATTGATTAATTTATAACTCATGGGATCCTTTCTATGTATGTCTGCTATTCAGGGTTATTGTTGTTGCATAATTTTAAATCATATGCATCATTTTAATTAAAATAAATGTAGTCCACATCGTAAAAGTAACCACCCCTTCAAGCGAAATGGAGTCTTCCATATTATCGTTTCGAGTTGTCTCCTTTCCGGAAGTAACTTCCGTGAACTCTGAATCAAAACAACACGTTGAGAAAAATAAACTTGTTCTGTCGATAAACGTTTATATTATAAACGATCGCAATTTAAACCGAGGAATGTGTACGGAAAGAAGTCATGATCACTAACCCAAAGGAAACTAAAATGTTATAGAGTTAGGAATGGGGTTCCTCCTAGAATTAACGTAGGAAAATAGGTGACACATGTAAGATACGAAGTGAAAAACCTTCTCTCACTCTGAGTCTCATTTCATTTCTCGGTCTTTAGAAATAGATAGAACATTTGTTAATAATAAAAAGTCTTCAATAATAAAGGTATGTTTTAACGTTCTTACATCATGTGTAGTTATCATAATGAAGCTCATAATACTTCTGATGTTAATTTGCTTAAAAAGTATTGATGGTGCAAAATGTGTCAACTGTTTAATATAAGAACAAGAGTGCACACACTGAATTATATCGCCTTCTTTACTAATCGTTGATATTATGTTGATATAAAGCTTTATTACAACTGTCACATCAACTTAAAATTAACCAAGAAAACTAAACATTGACCAATGAACCATGAAAATCAGGTCACGGTCAGATGAACCATGACAAGCAGGCATATACAGCTAACAATTCTTCAATTTAACAAATATAGTTGACCTATTGCATATAGTATTAGAACAAAAGACCAAAACTCAAAACTTAACTATAACCACATCTTCGCTAGCCAAGGGTTACGATCCACTCCCGTTCGCTTCACCCTTGGCGGATTGAGATAAAATTTCGGAGACACAAGGTAAGGATTTTTATTGGTTGCAGTAGAAACTCGCTGCATCCAATCGAAAAGCGCCTATAACATGATCACGTGTAGATGTAGAAAGTGTTTGTAAACAATTGCCACGTGTTTATTGTGCAACAAGTCTTTACATCACTAAACATACGACTATATTTAGTGACAACTTGAATGTTTTTAATCAACTAATAGAAGTTCCTGTGTATGTTTCATGCACAAATGCATGTATGTTGACGTATATTTTCGTTTCCGGCTTTACCAAGTGTGTAGAATCTAGACGCTACCGTGTTTTTACCTCCTAATTGAAGAGTTCAAGTGCTACCATTGGTCAAGAATAATGTATTCGGAATAGGCATGACTTAAATCTTCCGATAGATGGCGCAACATTGATATCACAAATGTTAGCTCAATCTGCCAAGGATGAAGAGAACGGGAGTGGATCGTAATCCTTGGCTAGCGAAGATGCTATAACCACAGAACCATGAAAATGAGGTCAAGGTCAGATGACCCCTACCAGTTGGACACATACACCTTACAGTGCTTCCATATGCCGAATATACTAGACCTATTGCTTATAGCATATGAGATATGGACCACGAAACCGTGTTCACTGATCCATGAAATGAGGTCGAGGTCAAGTGAATACTGTCTGACAGGCATGAGGACCTTGCAAGGTACGCACATACCAAATATAGTTATTATATTGCTTACAACAAGAGAGAATTTAACATTACAAAGCATCTTAACTTTTTTTCAAGTAGCCACTGAACCATGAAAATGAGGTCAAGGACAAAGGACATGTGACTGATGGAAACTTCGTAGCATAAGGCATCTATATACAAAGTATGACATCCAGGTCTTCCACCTTCAAAATATAAATCTTTGAAGAAGTTAGCTAACGCCACCGCCGCCGCCGCCTGATCACTATCCCGAAAAAGATTGGGACGGAAAAGGGGAATTTGCAAAAGAGACAACAACCATAATAAAGAGAAGAAAACAGCCGAAGACGACCAACGGGTCTTAAGTACAGCGGAAAAACATCCCCACGCGATGGTGTATTTCAGCTAGTCCTTAAACAAAAAAGTGTAAACAAAGCAGTGACGCATAGTGTCATTGATTATATTATGGACTTATCAAAGAAAGATCATTACACTAATGTTTTCAATTGATAGGTTATGGTGAATCTTGACGTTTTGAGCTGTTTTGAACTTTTTAATGATAAACTTAATGACATGGATTGCTTACATTTGTATTTATGCAGAAATGTACAATAACCATGAGAGAAAATTTTATCAGTCTTTCATTTCTTTCACTCTACATTTTGCCTGTACCAAGTCAGGAATATGACAGTTGTTGTCCATTCGCTTGATGTGGTTTGTCATTTGATTTTGCCAGTTGATTAGGGACTTTCCGATTAAATTTTCCTCGGAGTTCAGTATTTTTGTGATTTTACTTTTTATTCAATAGAAATAAGAAGCTATGGTATGAGTGCCAATGAGACAACTCTCATTCCAAGTCGCAATGAGTAAAGAGTAAACAATTATAGGTCAAAGACAACAATCTGTACTAGTATATATATATTTAAGGGGCCAGCTGAAGGACGCCTACGGGTGCGGGAGTTTCTCGCTACACTGAAGATCCATTGGTGGCCTTCGGTTGTTGTCTGCTCTATTGTCGGGTTGTTGTCGCTTTGACACATTCCCCATTTCCTTTCTCAATTTTACTAATTAGTTTATATGAGGCAGCGTTACCTGTGAATGGGGACGAAGTCTGTATTATTTTTTTTTTAATTCAAACATGTTGATAAAAGAAACGGAAATACTGTAACGTTTCCGATATTGGTTCTGTTGTTAGGGATTTAGTTCTGACGTTATTTAAGTTATGACGTCATACTCAATGTAAAAAAAGAAACGCTGTTATCCAGGTAACGTTTTTTTTCATATCAAACAATTATTAAAAATGATTGGGTGTTGAATTCCTTCCTATATTTGTTGATATGTTGATAAATATACATTTTATTCAAAGTCTCATGCAAACAAGACCGGAAACGGAAGTAGATCTTGAAAAAAAGGGCTTTTCTTATTGATTTTTCTACCGTAATTGGGGACTTCGTCCCCATATCAAAGGTTCCAGGATTATAATTTAATGCGCCATACGCTCGTTTCGTCTACATAAAATGAAATAAATAAACAACGCCATGGCAAAAAATGAAAAAGACAAACAGACAAACAAAAGTACACATGACACAACAAATAAAACTAAAGAATAGGCAACGACGAACACCACCAAAAACTGGGGGTGATATCAGGTGCTCCGGAAGGGTAAGCTCCTGCTCCACATGTGGCACCCGTCGTGTTGCTCATGTTATAACAAATCCGATAAATAGTCTACTTCGGTAGGTCACATTCATGAAAGGGAAGGGGGTTGTAGTTACGACGTAAGAAACATATCCGATATCATTTGTGAAACGGTTATTCCATAACGGTCAACCAACTCGTGATGGCGTCCGTAAATTTACGAAGGGATGATTTCAATTTCACCATTTGGAACTCTTGGTTTAATAGCTTCCTTGTGAGCAGCAACCCTCTTATCAAGAAAATCATGATAGGACATGCAAGCACGGGAATATCGAATCAATTCGGAGATGCAGATGCTGCTGGAATGTTGCTACTTAGAAATGGAAAGTTCACAATTTGAAAGCTGAAATCATCTCTTTTGTCGTAAAGTTTTGTTTTCAACCGACCCCCATTCTCAATTATTAGATGTAAGTCAAGATATGAGACCGACTAAACTGTATCTGTTGTATCCTTTATCTGTAGTTCGATTGGATAGATGCGTTCAACATAGTCACCAAATTTTGAATTATTAAGTGAGAGAACATCGTCTATCGTCTATAAAGCGGCAAGTAAAGTTAAAGGAAATGGCCAATTTCTTATCTCTCGTCCTAAGAAGTTCCTGTATGAAGTCAGACTAATAATAATAAAGGAACAAGTCGACAAGAAGAGGGGCACAATTGATTTCAATTGGAATGTCGACAGTCTGTCGAAAAAAACGCCCTCCGAACGTAACAAATATGTTGTCAATAAAAAAATCAAAAATAATGTCAGATTCAGAGAATTTTTTTATTGAATAAGAGTAATCCTCATCCGTGACGGTCAGATCAAAATAGTTATTACGCCAAACAAGTACAAAGTTGTAGAGCATTGAGGACCAAAATATTTCAACACTTTGTGCCAAAAACGGCTAAGGTGGTCTATTCCTGGGATAAGAAAATCCTTAATTTTCGTAAAATTCAAAGTTTTGTAACTTATTTGATATTTATGTCAACACTGAAGTGCTGACTACTGGGCTGGTGATACCCTAGGGGATGAAACATCCATCAGCAGCGGCATCGACCCAGTCGTGTAAATAGTTATCAAAGATACCAGGATTATAATTTAATTCGCCAGACGAGTCTATGTCAGCTGTTCTTTTGTTTGGTGTTGTAATATAGATTTGCATATTTGGATGGCTGATTTAACTTGATGGAGATCATAATATAAATAGTCGGACTGAGTGTTAGTGTAAGACCCATGGCGGATCAATAATTCTTCTGGATAGATAACAAACAGCTTGAGGGATTACACGAACAAAGATCAACAAGCAGTGCTAAAACTTTTTTACATTGTTTTATATAAAAAAAAATAACAAATCTAAAAGTAAACAATAGTACACAATGAAAGTTAAATGTACTTGTCGAGATAGAAAAGATTTAGGTGAAAACAAAAGATGTAAATATCAGTGGTCTTTAAAAATCATCCCTATCAACTTTGAAATAAATATGAAAGTATAAATAGATATATTAGCTCATATTGATAAAAATGTCAATCAAGCATAATTTTGTCTTGTGCATTTGCAGACCGCTTCTGGACAATAACCTAGATTGCAGTTGTTAGTACACCATTCATGAAGTCCTTTTTGGTTTTCGTATATTCCTATTGCCTGGCATGTCAATGTATATGTTGACGAATATGAAGCAGTAGTTGTTGGTAATGGTGTTATATTTCTAGTGGTGAAACTGGGTGTTGTTCTTTGATCTGAAACATTGAATACTTGTTTTATATTTCTCGATCATTTTACGGGAATTTAACACTGAACTTCTCTGTTATATGAGATTTGCAATTGAATATTCTAAATATAATAATAATGCAAATTTTAGCAGCATAAATGATTACCAGTAGAATGATAATGCCGAATATCTGATTTTGAAGTTCACTTCTGGATTTAAAATGTTAATAACATATATGTATATATTCATTCTGCAGATCTGTAAATATAATAATTCAAGCCCCTGTTTTTTTATGCAAAATGAAAGCAAGAAACAATTGTATTTTTCTCTCAATAAACGTGTTTGCTTCTATTCAATTCGAATAAATTTTCAAAAGCAGCATCCAATTCTGTATGATATACTTTGAAAGCGTCTTATAATATCTGATTAAAAATTACTTGTTGCAACTTTATATTGTAGTCTTTTTTAAAAAAAATTATTGAACTATTCAGAGAGAAACCTCTCTTTTATGTCCTGTTTTGTTAATATTGGGGAATAGAACAATCTGTTTTAACGGAAAGCTGAGTTTCTTGTATCTTGTGGGTTTTTTTACGACAAAAAGTTCAAAACAATGATACTGGAATGATTTGGGTATGTCCTGTACAACTTATACGTACATTGTTTTGTTCCGGCTGTAGCCGTGTCTTGCGTCGGTTTAGGTCCTGCTGCAGTTGGTTTAATAATTCCTAAGAAATATACATACAATTTCAAGAATGCATTTATGTCCACTTATTCGATAAACAAAAGTTGAAATGTTTTTTTTTATCAGATATCTTTCAAATTCGTCAACAGATAACATACTTTGAGTCAATGGTACATACGATATAGAAGATATCTCGATATTGTAATGAAAAAAAACATCACTTTTAGCGCATACATTTCGATATGTTTAATAAAGGCATAAATGATTAAAAAAAAACAACGCTTTACGTTTCAAGAATTGACAGGAAAATTATCACAGCTTTCAAATGAACATCACTTTTATTTTGCAAAGTATACCTTGTATAAATAGGCATGTCAATCAAAGTTAAAGTTGCCGATTAATTGCATTAAAAAATGTAAACTGAAAAATTAATTGTTACATAGGGCCGTAAATAATTTGTTTGCCAACTTTAAATGCATATAGAAAACCATTTAGTAGTTACAACTATGATATGATCGACATCTAGCAATTGATTCTACTCAAAGGATGCTAGGGATCCTTCTTTTTGATATTGTTAGTTTTTCCGTGTCATGTAGCGATTTTTTGTCATAACTTGATCCATCATATTCGGACTTTTCAAATACTAATGACTTTTAAAAAGGCAAATACAACAAAATAATTCAAATTTCATTTTTGTCAGTTTAAAACAACTTACCGGACAATAGATCACAATGAAGTGCATTGTTGATGGGCATAAATGCGTGTCTTGTATAATTATACATATATGAGTACCCTTGCTGGTCACAAACATACTTTGCAGTGCCCAAAAAGCAAGTCGTCCAGCTTGTTCCTATCCTATCAAATAAAGATATTTACTGTATTATAAGTTATTTGTGAATTTGTGAATTTAAACTTTTAACAACTTATTCAATACCAGATTCATGAAATTCTATAATTGGTTTGTATTTTCATTTACCCCTATCTGTAAATTATGTTCGAGTTTTGCTTCCTTTGTTTTTATTCATAAGATGATTCTTTAAGAATCTGAGAATCAAAGATATAAGTTTGTTTGGAGCGTCCGATTAGGTCGTTAAAACAATTTAAGCAATAATAAAAATAAACATTAAAACACAAGCTAAAATTTCAATGAAAAACTACATTATAAAACATTATTTTGGTACCTGCAAAATTCGACGGTGTGGTTAAAGACGCTTTTCTCTCCCATGATAAATGGTGTCATCTCTTCTATGTTGTTCATACAGTGTGCAGTAGTATTAACCACTGCCAACCTCTGTATACATCCGTTGCCGTTCAGTAATGCTTAAAGAAAAATATTTTTAATGCAGTAAAGTTCACAACACATTAAGAACAAAACAGTATAAAGGATATAGATATAGTGTCTTTTACAACCAGTCTTTATTATAAATTGTAAGTGATAGATGTGTACCAATTTCATGAATTGATTTCAATTAAAAACGAGTTTTTGAGATTTAAAATTTTCTATTTTAACATGAAACTTTTGAAAATATTAAGCTTAATCTCCATCTTACTCATGAATGGAAAATGATAAACCTATATTTGTTGTGATTCTTGATCATTACCCAGCAATTTAATTCAGGAGTGACTTTTACAGTTAGATGTAAAACAATAATACAGTATAAACAAATAAACAAATAAATGATGTTTATGATGTTTTAATAAACATTTGATGTCAATACCAGTTCTATCTGTGTTACAGAGGTATCTTGAACCGCTCAAAATAACATCTCGCAGTAGACGGATATCTTTAGAACAATAATCCAACTTTGTTCCTATGCACAAATAAACACGTTCAAGACTCCTGTTGAAGATATAAAAGTATTTCGTTCATATAAAATTGTGTTATATTCTACAGGTTACAACCTGTAAAACGTATACACCAAAAACTGTATTCCAACTTGTAAAAAATGTTCCAAGGAAATATATTAAACCGTTAATAAAATAAAAAGGGAAATAAAATTATTCTTGATTTGTTTATAAACTTACTTCCAAAATTCAAGTGATCACAATACTTATTTCTAGAATATCATACATAAAGTATAAATACGAGAACATAACTTTAATGAGAAAATGCAACTTAACCAATAGCACATTAAAACACAGCAAAATTGTCCGGTGAAGTTGCCATATTTGATTGATTTGCGAAGCAGTGGTCACCATACAATCGAGCATACAACACATGTATTATCAGGTCAAATTATATAAACACTGGCTGACTAAACAGAGTCTAAAAAACGTTTACATTTATAACAAGTAAAAAAAATCTTTTCCCGCCTGTTAATGACTTCTTTACAGTAAATCTGTTGGATGTGAACTGATCAATAATTTAGCTTTCATTTACTACTAGTAAGCGTCGGTATAGTGTTGTATCTTTTATCTTCACGTAAGTTTTATTTGTCCTTGCCGATATAATTATTAGAGCCATTTCTAACTGATGTTTACAGTTTTACTGTTATGCCATTGTTCCTGGTTAGGCAAGGATTGAATGTTTATTTTCATATCAAACCTCGTCCTGTTCATTATGAAATAGAATTAACTTCAGGCTCTTGTCAAAAACAAGGAGACTAAAGAAGCTGGATCATTTAATTTTGCATTCAGATATGTTGTTGTTCATTAACTATCCAAACTTGTATGATTCGGCTCCATCAATATAGCCTCCAGAACTAGAAATTCAAGAAACAACAGGTATGGCCTTCTCTGACTAATTCTAGACTTATACCTCGAATTTGACAAGAGCGGTCATCTTAGTATCATGATCTATGACAAAGGAGACGATTTTGATTTTTGAAATTATACGTTTATCCCACCTTAGCAGCAATATAACAAATTAACCTGCATATAGGATGACAAGTGTGCCTCCATCCCCCTCCACAGGATTTTTAAGGACAAACTTTAATTAATCCACAATATCAACCCCATGTTTTTGGATGGATCGTTCGAAAATAAAAACGAAAGGTTTTTAGTTATATGTAAATATACTCGCCAACAAAAGCTTTCAACCTCGGTTATATTTGTAAAACTCGCAGTAGCGAATCTCTGAAGTGTATCAGTTTCTACTGTTCTAGCACATTGGAGAGCACCCTTAAAATCACATTGTCCTGGTACCTGCGTTGTAGATTGTATCACAGGAGAACTGATTGTAGGTTGTGAAGTAAATCCTGAAAAAATATATTTGGAGCATTTATTCGTCGAAACATTCACAGACCGTTATAAGTATTTTGACGGATGAATTTATTGCCTTTTACTTGTTCTAGTTCCAATTTTCACCTTTATATGAATTCGAGTTATTGGCGCTTTTCAAAGAAATGTGTCTTTATAAAAAGTGAGTGCAAAAAACATTTGCTACAATTTAGATCTTTAATGAAACCTTATAGATCCTTATATGGATCCTCAATGCTCTTCAACTTTGTACTTGTTTGGCTTTATGAATATTTTGATATGAGCGACATTGATGAGTCTTATGTAGACGAATCACGCGTCTGGCGTACTAAATTATAATCCTGGTATCTTTGATAACTATAGAACTGCATAATTGTACAAACGTTCAGTTCCATAAACTCTCGGGAGTATACTTATATTGAAAATGTGTGCAGAATTTGGGCAAACACATTTGGAAATACATTGTAAATGCAATTAAAAACGTTTCGTCTGCAAAACTATTTTTCAATCTAGATTACAATGTCAAAGAAATGAAATAACAACATGACACATACACATAAAAGTTGTGTTCCAAAACTTAACTACAAAGCGCGGTTGAATTTATTTTCGAATACATGTATTTCCTTTTTCGCCAACTTCTTTGAAATATAACATATCTAAATGGGACAAACACTAAACGGTAAATATGAGAAATTGTGGGATATATCAAAAGTAAGATTCAGAAAAACGTGGATTTAATAAACTCTCCGTTAGTTTTTTGTTTGAATTGTTTTACATTGTCATTTCGGGGCCTTTTATAGCTGGTATGGGTTTTGCTCATTGTTGAAGGTCGTACGGTTACCTATTTTTGTTAATTTCTGTGTCAGTCTTGTCTCTGGTGGAGAGTTGTCTCATTGACACTCATCTTCCTATATCTTTTTTAAAAACTCTACAAGTCTTACAGTGCTATAAATTTGATCTTGATATGCTTTGTGAAACATGTCACTGAGGATATTTTTTGTGTTTGGTCAATTAACGAATGGACGGAAGTTAATTATATATTATATACTTTAAAATAAACTATATGTAGTTGTAGTCATGCATTTTATACATATAGATTAGTTCTTTACCCTTAATATAACATAATGCTTGTATTGACAAATTACCTGCATTACAGTGAAGATTGTCTGTTACTGATACCAAAGATGCATTAATAAACGACTGCATGTATAGTAAAGCATCATGGTTGCATTCATTTCTTATAGGCTCAATCATACAGGTTCTCCATGTCATAAATAACCTACATAATGAAATGCAATCTGACATTTATTATTTCTATTTCAACAATAATTTTCTATTTTTGCTACGTTCATTCAGTTATTCTTTAACGAATTTTGGTCGCTATGACACTTTAAAATAAGTCTGTAGGAAAAGGATATACTTAGTATGCATGTGGTGTTCATATCAACTTATGATATAAAAACTCGTTACCGGTTTTTTTTACTCATTACACTAATTACTCCACATTTTGTCTAAATAATACCCATTAGTATTAAAGCAGTTTGAAGCTTGCAATCTATTACCAAGATGAGGAACATTGATTTTACAGAGGTGTTCTGTGTAGATTTTGCTTTTCTTTGCTCATGTTAACAACGATTTGTGACTTAAATGACTTACTAGTCATTGACTATAAAATATCAGACCATACATTGCCCTTTCGATGTATTCCTATAGTGGCTATCGATTAAACTTTCTTTTATTTCTCTTTTAAACTTATATATTAAAAAATAAAACATCCTACAGAAACGTATTTTGGATCGCCTTTTTTACTAGTAAATTAAGGGATGGCATTTGAAATATATCAAATACATATCAAAAGTTATTTTATAAAAATGAAAGCAGTTTTTGTAATCAAAATACAAAAATATCCGTAAATTTCCGATTAAATAAATTGTATTGCTTGTTTCTATCTAGATATTTTCTGTATATAGATAACAACACGTACCCACATATTTCTTCCCTACTTTCACCCGAAACACTCTGTACATTCGGGAAATCCTGGATTAGATTCAGTGTGCACTGTTGCAAATCAGATAGAATTGTTGGATACGTAAAACAGTGCCTGTTATGTGTGAATCCTATAAATTATATCAAAACAAATTGTGTTTTATTTGGATACATGATAAGGTTAAATTTTATGACAGAATCTTGAAATTATAATTATAAATATGGCATTTTATATTTTCAACATTTTAATTAGTAGGTTAGATCAGTCATATCAGTTTTTTCTAGTATTTATTATATTTTTTGGTTTATTACTAAATTAAATATCAAAATCGATACCTTGCTTGCCTGCATTACAGATGTATCTTCCAGAATTGACGACAGTCGACAAAACAAGTTTAAAACCATCGCTGCAGTCTTCAAGTTTGGAATAAGTACAAAAATATATCTGATCCATTACCCTTTTATAAAAAAAAACCAACATAAGTACATGATTTTTTCGACTGTTTTGTTGAGGTGAAACTTTTTATTTTGATAAGATTAACTGTATCAATTCTACTGCACCAGTATTTCGACAATGAATATCTCTTCGGTGATGATCGAAGCCAAACTATTTTTTAATCCAAAACATAATACCAACGTTTAAGAGCTTATAAAACCGATAAGGACCCAAAGTTAATCCAAATCAAGACAAGAAATCAGAGCTATGCATTAATTTTAAATAATTTACAAAATTTTATATCAGCTGATTTTAATAAAACTACTTAAAATTACACTATATTATCCGTAAGAAATCCATTATGCATATAATTGCAAGTAATAAAACTTAAAAGTAATAGGATCAAGCTAATCACGTGTTGGAGTTCTCTGTTATAATTAATACTTTTTCTCTAAAGAAATCTGCGGTATTTCCATTCGTATTTAGTAAAGCAACAAAAGATTTTTTGTACCTTATATTGTATTTCAAAAGTACTGTTTATATGGCTTCCATTTAGGATATGTATAAATTGGTCGTCTTATGAACTATTTATTTGTCATGGAATTGAAATGTGAATTAACTTAAAACTCGATAACAAGAGTGATACAGCTTACCCATAAATAAATCAAAAAGAGTAATTTGAATAATGCATAATAAAAAAATAAATATAATAGTGTTTTCTTCTGGTTTGTTTTGTTTTTTTTTTGTTTTTGTTTGTTTGTTTTCAATTAATTGACTGACATAGTAAGTATAACAAAAGAGTTATATTTTTTGTCTAACACATTCATACCTGCATGCATGATCAATATCTAAAGACGCAATAACCGACAGTCTTCCTTTCATTAAATCTTGAACCCACGATTCGCCCACACTTGTGATACACTCGTCTATTTTGGTGTTACAAACAGCTGGTTGTTGTGTTTGTTGGTCTGTTTGATGAAAATAAAAGATATATAACTCTACTCGTGTAAAACCGACATTACCAAATCTTTATGTTAAATATTTAGTATGAATAAAACATATATTTACATTTGTGTCAATAAATTTATATAAATGGACTGTAATTAGTAAAGTTGAGAATGGAAATGAGGAATGTGTCAAAGAGACAACAACCCGACCAAATAAAAAACAACAGCAGAGGGTCACCAACAGGTCTTCAATGTAGCGAGAAATTCCCGCACCCGGAGGCGTCCTTCAGCTGGCCCCTAAACAAATATATACTAGTCCAGTGATAATGAACGCCATACTAATTTCCAAATTGTACACAAGAAACTAAAATTAAAATAATACAGGACTAACAAAGGCTGTAATTGTTTACTCCTTCTCTTGCATAAGTAGTAAATTTGGCACTATTGTTTGGAAATTTTTGTTTTCAATGTTCTTCTTCTTCTTCGTATTTGAGTTGAATTTTATGTATTGTTGTCCTGTCATGTAATGTTTTCATTTTAATTTTATATTTAACATTGCCATATAAGCGGGAGGTTTGGCATCCCACAAAATCAGGTTCAATCCACCATTTTTGTTTTATCAAAATGTCCTGTACCATGTCAGGCAAATGGTCATTGTTATATTATAGTTCGTTTATGTGTGTTACATTTTAATGTTGTGTTTCTTTTGTGTCGTAGTTCTCCTGTTATATTTGATATGTTTCCCTCAGTTTTAGTTTGTTACCCTGATTTATTTTTTTCTCAATCGATTTATAAATTTTTAACAGCGGTATACTACTGTTGCCTTTATTTTAAACTGAATTGATTTACTAATAAGTGTAAACGATAGTTTTTACGTAGACGATCGAAATGTATAAATGTCTGGCATAACAAGTTATAAATCTAAAATCTTTGGTGAGTTTTACAATACTGATAAGTTGAAAAAGTGATAAGGATATGAGTCTTTACAACACAACATCCTTGATCTTCCACCAACACATGTCTGAAATTCGATTTTAATAGAAGCATTTTATAAAGATTCATATAATGGACGTTCGGACATAAACACAGAAGTAACAAAACAATTTGTGCAAACTTTGGTTACTTTTTGATTACTAATGCGCTTTAAAATAGAAGTTACTCTTTTGATGCTATATCGAGGTAGTTTCATTAAGAATATGATACGAGTCAATTCCAATAACGTTAAAAGCGATAGTAAACATAAACAATCACATAGTTTGGTTTGAGTTTGCTTGGTTTTTCACATAAAGGTAAAAACTAATACGTACATTCATGTTCATTATTTCGATCAAAATAATGAAAAATTCATATAAGAAAATGAAAGATTTATAACCTCTGTTTCACAAAACAAACTTGCTTTGGATTTTTACGTTGTCACGTAGAAATTTCGTATAATTGAATTAACCGAAAGCTTTTCAGAATTTGAAAGAAGGGAAATGCATAATACATAATAGCAATATAAGAAGAAATGAAAATCACAAAACTACTGAACTCCGAAGAATATTACAAAAAAGGACAGTCCCTTATCAAATGGCAAAATAAAAAGCTCAAACACATCAAACGAATGGACAACAACTGTCATATTCCTAACTTGGTACATACTTCTTATGTGGAAAATAGTGGGTTAAACCTGGTTTTAAGAAAGAATAAATCGAACAAATATTTAGTTACTTCCAAATGTATCATTGGAGAAACTATCGTCTAGATTGTTACAGAATAAAAAAAAAAGATCGAATGTAAAATTGTGTTCATGTGTTATAATGTAATTACTTGAATATGTTATTGTGCTAGATGGTGTTGCTGATGACTGTATCCTTGGTGGTAACGGAGAAATACAATCATCGTTGGGATAGAAGCTGCAGTCATCACCAAGGCCTGCTATTGGTCCGCATTCATTGTAAACAGCTGCAAATATATATAAATTTAAAAATGAATCAGCAATCACTTTGAGTTTTAAAGATGCACTTAATTCGATAGTAGTATTTTTCACGCATTTGTTTAAATTGATAAATAAACTGATCAGGTCGAGATGTTAGACTCCACAAAAATAAAAGAAATGCCAGTCTTCTACTTGGGTTAAAGCACGTTCAAACATGTTACTTATCATTTGTATAATCACCGTTGTAAAGCTGTAGTTTATTTTATTTTGATAATTATTATTAGAAAAAAAACGCTATTCTAAAAAAAGGCAATATTAAATTTAATTTAAAACATTGCACCCTTTCCCGATTTGTCATTAGGTTTTGTGTGTATCTTACAAGCAAAAATACCTTATAGAGTCTTTTAATATCTCATCACAGCATTTAAAAGATATCAATCCTTGTACTGTGAATGAGACAAATTTTAACAAATAGGTAGGTTTTGATTTTGTTTGCGCATGTTCATATCATCAAAACCTCATCAAACTTTCAGATGTTTAGCGATTGCTAAGTTTTGCAATCATAGGTGATTATGTAGTTTAAAACTTTAAAAGGAATTTTGAAAAAAATGTTCTGAAAGGGGTAAGCTGACTCCGTTTCAAATGTCGTTAGCTGATACAAATAATGCTGTTTTTTTCAGAATTACTTACATATATATATAATTCTTTATAGCGACTTATGAGAAACACTTAGTTATTTTCACCCACAGATAAATATTTCGTTCGTCCTTAATTGCACAAATTCTCGGAATTTTCGGTAGGTTGTGAACTACTATTTATTATTCGATTGGTTTCCAAACTGTTCTGAGTTTAGCGTCACTGATGAGACTTATGCAGACGAATCTCTCCTTTAACGTACACAATGTTTAGATCGGTATCTTTGGTTGCTTACTCAGTATAGCCTTGAATACCAAATGATCTAGGTCACTAAACTCCATGGATTTGCTACTATGTCATACCAGAATACATAAGAATCCTGCTAAGGAAATGACAAAAATTTGCTTTCAAAAGAATGCAGATCTAGCATTGTCAAATAAAACGAAATATAAATACATTACCTAAACAGAGTTCTTTACATGGAAACTTAATTTTTCCATTGTCACACTTTGGAAAGAATGATGAACAGTAGAATAGGGTGGCATTATCAGAACAACTGACATTCTCTTTAATGATGTAATTATTGAATGTGTCTAATGCAGCTTCTTGTGAATATTGAGAGAAAAAGTTCGGAAATGCCGTCTTTGTTATACCAAGTTGACGACAAACATCAGCCTGTACCTCTTCACATCGTCCTAAAATGTATAAATGGTTTTAAAGATTTTTTTTCATCTGTGATACATCAGCTTATCCATTAATATATATTAGAAGTCCGCTCCTTGATATGTATGTAGCAGAATATATGAAATTAAATCGATCCTGTTAAGAAGGTGGCAATAAATAAATGATCTTGTCTAGGGTAGCTTATGTACTCAGTAAAGTTAAAAATCAATTGATACGGAATATTTATCAACAAGGTATTGGTACTTTCCGATGAAGTTTCAGAAAAAAAGACGAGACGTTCCTTGAAAAAACCCTGGTTCATCAACTGTCTGCTCAGACACTGGGTACGTTTAACAAAGTCTGAGTAGAAGCTGCAATCTCATGAATTACCAATAAGTTGGGAAACCTATATCCCATGTGCAGGTGATGTTGGTATATTGCTACTAAGGTGGGGTGGATTTTTAGTTTTAAAATTAAACGTGTAATAGCAATGCACAAATAGGAGAATGGCAGGAATGATACAATTTAGCGCATGTTAAGTATGTTAATTTTTCATGATATACTTACGTATAATTTTGCAAAGCCAATTTATAAAAGCCTTGTTATTTTTACAAAGTTTGCTTATGTTAAACGTATCAAAAAACAAGGACACTGACATTTAAATTTGTTCAGCTTTCTTTAAACCTTGTTATATTAAAAGAACAGTGCATTTTTGTCTTATCTCATGATTAACCTACTTGGTGTTGATATCGTAATCTCAGGTGTCATGTCCGGAGGTGTAACTGCAGATGTTGATCCTGTAGTAATGTCTTTAATTTTACCTAGAAATACAGTCAACCAGTGTATTATTCTGTTTGTATTTTTGTTGTTGATTTTATAAAAGCATGTTTGGATTAGCTTTAATTGTGGTAAAATTTATCATTTGCAAGGGTACAAGAGTTGGCTTCAAGATCTGAATAAAATGTTACGATTTTGCTGCGTATATGACTTTTGTTATATACCTTAATCAAGAATGATATATGCAGAGAAAATGCCAAGACGGATATTTTCATTCAAAAGGTGACAGTATGAAAATGTTTTTTCTCTGTTATTAATCAATTGTTTCCTTTTTAAGGATTTCTTTACTAAAACTCAGAAACAATCTCCTAAACATAACATTTGACTTCAGGCAGTTGGGCCAGCCTGCTTTTCAGTATTCTTTTTCTTTTGTTATTAAAAGTCACCATTTCAATCTCATTGTATTTGAACTTGTTCATAAAGAGGTAGATATAAAAGCAATATGCATGTAATACTCCATCCCTACAATATCTCTGAATATGAATCTGAACTCCTCATTTGGAAAATATATATTCGTCAATTTACACCAAAACATGTCTTCTGTTATATGTATGTGTACCAGAGAAATGGTCAAACCCTTTAAATACTATAAAACATTTCTAACCTTCGCAATGAAGACCAGGAAAGTCTTGCGGACATTCACATCTTTGTCCACTTTCATCAGCAAAACATGACCCGCCATTATAACATGGGTACCCCGGACATCCGTCTACACCTAAGCGATTATAAATGTATAAGATAATGTCCAAAAACAATAAAACTAACGCATATTAAGATACCAAAAAGGATAAAATAGAAATATCGGAATACTCCTCAAACTTGACGATGAGTGTAGAAGTTGAAATATGTTAACTTTAGTCACTTTTACTTTAGACTCGTAAGATGAGTTTTGAGATCAAAGCACGCCTCTATCAATAAGATTCCTATTGTACCAAAACAAAGTTTTATTCCTGTCAATCATCCCGGAATCGTAGAGGTGAAAGACCTTAAATGACCAAAGATTCTATGTGCCTTTAAAACTGTATAATTAGATGGAGAACAGCTTAATGTCCGTAAAATCTCTTTCATACTATGCACGTGCTTATTTAAATACTAATTAAATAGTGATACATCAAAGTTTTGACTGACCGCAAAAGTAAAGACATCTGTAGAGAACATAATATGTTTGTGATTTAAACTGTAAAACAAATAAATATCTAGATCATTGATGAAGACCGTGAAAGTAATAAATATGTCTCATTGGCGATTTGTGGTCAACATCACCCAGTGGAAAATCAAGTACTCCTAAACATAAAATTGAGAATACAGACTACCAATTTTATTCAATAGATTTACATAAGTTTATGATTATACAATTATGTTTTTGGCCCTTGGGAATCATCTCAGCTATGTATAAATTTTGACTGGTCCCTGCCTAAAAGGTTTATTAGCATTCATGAGAAGCAAACTTCAAAGGCAGTGACACACCCGTCAGTTCGAAGGAACCCAGCATGGTTCCGAGGGAGCACAGCATGACTCCCTACTGCTTTAGACAGCGCAGCATGGCTGCCGAACGAGTTGAACTGACGGTGGTGATGAGACAACTGAATTCTTGGGGGAATAAAGGAAATTTGGTTTTTAGATCCAGACAATAAAATTGCATTAATGTCCAGTAGCTGAAATAATTCCCTGATCATTGATATATTGAAAGCGTGTGAGGTGGGGAAGGCGGCGGTTAAAATTGCTTCACAATATGAAATAGCTTCCTTCTATCCAAACATAATAACAAAGATGAGTTCTGCCATATGTATCTCTTCTAAATAAGGAACAACCAATAAGCGTAGCACATGCAGACACGAGCTTCTTTACACGAATAACCCACGCCTAAATAATATGTAAGCTAACAAAAATAACAAAACAGTCGAGATCCAAGGAAAATTCATATCGACAAGTCCCTTATCAAATGCCAATATCAAAAGAATGGAAACCAACTGTCATAATAAGACGTAAGACATTAAACTAAAGAAACGACAGGTTTTGAAACGTTAAGGTGATAATTTCAAACGCATATTTTGAAGAATAATCTAGAAAAATATATAATGTTTATATGCCTTCGAGTAACGTTTACTATAAAAAAAAATCATAGTTTTAAAACTAAATATAAACTACAGGAATAACTAGTCAACACTAAGGTATAAATTTTCAAAATTATGTCTATGAACATGAAGCGGATTGTCCTCATGGCATATTCATAAAGTACCATTGAGTAAGTTCAAATTATTCATGTAGTGCCATGTTATTAATGTATGCTGAAAGTCATTAAGGTAGAATTTAAATGCAAAAAGTGAAATAACAAAAAATACTGAACTCGAAAGAAAATTCTAAACGGAAATTTGAAAACAAGCAAAATGCAAAATCAAAAGCTCAAACACATCAAACGAATGGATTACATCTGTCATATTCTTGACTCGGTACATACCGTAGTCCATTGGTCATCAAAATTAATATGTGTAAAATAAACATTAAGAAAAAATCATATAAACCAATTCAATAGATTTCTAGTTTTAAAAAATGGACAAAACCGAAGCAATATTTGTTGTCCGTTGATGCTAAAAATTATCGAAATAATGCACTAAAACAGTTTCTGGTCAATAACCTGTCTTACGTATTTCTTTTTCATGTAATGAAGTGTTTTAGAGATGTACCGTGTTGTATCATTGCACTATAGTAAGTCAGACATTTATGATTAGAATTTCAAGTGAAATTTTTATTGATAGTATTATGTATATATCCTACCGAGCTCGCATCGGCTTCCAAACACTTTATTAGGACATAAACACTCGTATCCCTCGGGATTCTGGATGCATGATCCTCCATTTAAGCAAGGGTAACTTAAACAGTGACTTCCAGTAGGTACTGTATCTAATAATAAAAAAGCAATAAATGGATAATTATATTTTTCTAAATTTTTCTAAATTCTCTATAAATACTCCTTGTCGGGTTTCGCTGTATGCAGATTTGTACTTACTACTAAAAATGAATCATAAAAATGTAACCAACCTCTTTAAACATGAATATTTGGATTATTGGGAAAGGCTACCTTTATGGTACGCAATCCGCAGTGAATTGTGCCTCCCCACTCTAAATGTTGGAATACCTGTGCTACTTGTCATGCTCTCATAGCAAGTAAAAACTTCGTGTTATTCTGTCGTTTTCGGTGTTGTTATAATGAGGGGAGAAAGAACGGAATTGTTTAGACGAGATTTGGAACATACTAATAAACAGCAAAGTATAACAATGTGAACGTGAAATCAACCATTTTCTGCTTCATTCTTTACTGCATATATTATTTACATTATGCATAGAATCTGTATATGCAATAAAGTTCAAATGGTCAACAAATATTAATTAAGAATATATAATAAAGCAGTTTCTTTAATCTTTTTTTTTGTACTAAGAGCAATGTATCTGAACTGTAAAGTTCTTCAGTAGTTTTGAAATTAGGGAATAACCATTATTGTTTAATGTATTCATCATCATCACTTATATTTTAATATGAAAAACTAACCTGACAAGAGATCACAGTGTAAAGTATATTTCACGGGTGCATATGATTGCATAACATAATTATACATGTAAGTGTACTCTCGGTGGTCACATACAGATTTTACTGTCTCCAAATAACATGTTGTCCAGTTGGTTGCTAACCTACAATATAACATTCAAAGTGTGTGAACGAGCTAACCTACAATATAACATCCAAAGTGCGTGAGCGAGCTAACCTACAATATAACATTCAAAGTGCGTGAACGAGCTAACCTACAATATAACATTCAAAGTGTGTGAACGAGCTAACCTACAATATAACATTCAAAGTGCGTGAACGAGCTAACCTACAATATAACATTCAAAGTGCGTGAACGAGCTAACCTACAATATAACATTCAAAGTGTGTGAACGAGCTTTGAAGGTTAAAAATTGAATTAATTTTGCAATGGAAAAAAATGTATTAAGCATTGAAAAGCACAACTCTGAGTTTTAGATATTACTGTCGTTGTTTCAAATACAATTATGCATAAAAGAATAAATATAATTTTGAATATGACTTTAACTATGAAATCATTGCCGTTTTAAGACAGATATATTAGATTTAAATTTTGTACCGCATCCTTCATAATTTATGCAATTTCTTAACACTTATATATTCACCAACTTTTTAAATCAAAAAAGACTCCGATTTGTCCTAATGTTTAAGATAAATTCTTTCGTCACTTCTGATGACAACATTCACTAAAAAAATGTATTTAGTATCGAGTATTTTACTATATTTTGCAATGCTTGCGGTTTAAGTTGACCCATACAGATGTTGACATTTTGTGTATGTCAGTCATGTGTGTGTTGGTGCTGCAACGTTCTATATATCACATGCACAAATGTTCGATTTCTCAAAGAAGAATCTTTCAGAAACACGTGTTAATTATAACCAAATGTTTTGAAATCAATAATCTAGATTCTTGAATGTGTCGTAAAATATCATTGAAATAACAAAGCATAACAATACATATCTTTAAAGGATTAAGAGTATAAGGACAGTTAAAAACCTGCAATGACTGACATAACAGGTTAAATGCATAACATATAAGTCGTAGTAGTTAATGAAACATGTTTGAAAGTTATCAAGAGAGTTGTCTCA
Source organism: Mytilus edulis (assembly GCF_963676685.1). NCBI lineage: Eukaryota > Metazoa > Mollusca > Bivalvia > Mytilida > Mytilidae > Mytilus > Mytilus edulis. The sequence goes on along the minus strand of NC_092346.1, from coordinate 87,118,584 downwards.
TTGGCACCACATCTTCTTATATCTATATTATGTGGATTCATTCACAACATTATTCTAATTGCAAATAACATTCAAAGTCATATTGAATCGTCAAAATTGCAACAATTGTACCTGCAGAATTCGTCAGTTTCACTGAAGACGTCTTTCACTCCAGTAAAATAGTTTCCAATGTCTTCACGTATACCATTCAAACATTGTAAAAAAGTGTTTGCTGTTGTCAGTTTTTGCATGCATCCTACATTATCGAGGAAGGCTATAAAAGAAATTTATTACTCAGAAGACATATTTATGTAATCGTTACTTGCAACAGACCCAGACATGAATAATATGGAACTATTCAATTGAGAAACTAAACAGCAAAACAATAGTTATAAAGGTTTTAATCGAAAGTTTACAGCTAGATATGCAATACTTTCACAATTTATATATCTTATCTCAACAGAAAAAAGTATTTGTCTTGAACATTTTGCTATATATATATGTGTGTGTGTGTTTTTTGTGTGTGTTTGTGTGTGTTTGTGTGTGTTTGTGTGTGTTTGTGTGTGTGTGTTTGTGTGTATATATATATCTAAAGATTAATTTTAATTGATTTATTTGTGAAAAGATTCGCTTATAATTATTTACCTTTTCTGTCTGTATTACATATAAATCTGGCTCCAGAAAACGCGACATCTCGGTAAAGACGGGCACCTCTTGAACAGGATTCTAACTTAGTTCTCGTGCAAATATTTATATCTTCAAGAGATCTGTGGAAATTTTATTCGACAAAAATGTTTGAAAATGAATATATTGCATTTATGGGAATATTTATATCAAACATGTGTGGAATAATTGAAAATATGTGTAAAGCATAACCTGCATTCCTCTTACTTTCATTTTCATTGTTATGTTTGACACCATTACATTTCTAAATCGACAAAACCAGTTTTGCAGGAAAAGTACAAAAAGTTCTTACGAAACCCTTTACAATATTTAAGTAAGTCTGAAGAAAACAGTTTAAAAAGTGTTTTTTTGTTTTTGGTTGTAGAAGTGAATTGCTGTTCATTTATACAAGGGGCAACATTTTCAGTTGCTCTGCTTATATGAAAGTAAGCATGGCAAATACATACAAACAATGTCTATAATTTCTCAATAATTATCAAGGTATAAAGATAATAAGTATTGTCATTCACATGTAAAGTGAAATGTATATTTGATATCGTAGCTAACCACCACTTTATCTGATGGCGTTATGCCGAAAACGCGTGTTGTGTGTAAGACAATCTGCATATTTTGACTAAAAAATTAATTAACAAAAATACTGAACCTTACATGAAAAAATCAAAACAGAAAGTAATTTATCAGATGCCAAAACAAAAGCTTAAACATATCTAGCGAATTGAAAACAACTGTCCTATTCCTGACTTGGTACAGGCATTTCTTTGTGTAGAAAATGAGGAATTCATCCGGATTTTATTACTAGCTATAGTAAATCTCTCACAAGTAAAACAGTCGTCGCATATAAATCCATTATATTAACAACAACGTGTGGCCAAAATAAAAAGAGTCAAAATTAGGTTAAAGCATATTTTGTCTTCTATTACAGCGAATAAAACTGTGAATATATCTACTTACCTGCATATTAGATCTATCTTCGATGAATCATTGAAACTCGGTATTATAAACAGTGTCAATAAATTTAAATCTGAATCCGGTAAGCATTGAAAAATACGTGTGAAATCACAAATGTTTTGGCCCTCAGAGACACTTGGCGATTCAGTAGTACTAAAAAGATTAATGGTTGTCGGGTTTGTGATGGCTGCTGAAAGTAAAAGATCATAAGTTCACATTCATGATTACATACAATATAAATAAAATAGAATATGTGGTATGATTGCCATGGAGGCAACTCTTCACAAGAGACCAACATGACACACAAATCACCGCACAGCCTTCAACAATGCGTAAAGCCCATTTCATTTTTACATGTAACATCATACAGATATAAGAAGATGGGATATGAGCGCCAACGAAACAGCATCAATTCTCGCCATATGATTTTTAATAAAAAGTATAAATTTTAAACCATTAAAATATATCATGGCAGTAAAGAAAAGTCAGATTTAAATAGTAGACCTGTACTATTTATTTTGCAGACTGTTTTCAAAGTTCAAAAATATGAATCGCTTCTCAAAATGAAAAATAACTTTCCACTGTATGTCTAGAAGTATGCAATAACATAATAACAATACTCAAATCTAAATAAAGTCCGTTTCCGTCCGAAATTTTAGTCCTTCAATAATTCAATACAATCACTTTGTGTACATAAAGATGGAATTTTGTAACACTGTCTAATTAGTATACTGGTTTGCTTTTTCAAATATAACAACTTTATGAATCTGGCCAGCTAAACAGTACGTTGAAAACAATAGGAATCAATAAAATTCAAACGGAAAGTAAGTATTTTATCGACTTGGAAGAATCTTTAGTGGTGAATACATCGGCCGTTATCAACTTCCTATGTGATTTCAAGTAGCAATGGTTGAGGTCAAAGTCATCGGATATGAGAAACGAATGCGACGAGTCAATCAACCCAACGTGTGAGAACCCCAATAAAGTAATAATCGACATAATATATGTCGTTCTTACTCATATCATTGGAGCAGTGATTTTTGAGTTGATACCTTGCGATGCAGTACAGTCAGATCCTTTTTTTTTTTTTTTTTTTTTTTACATATGTTGCTCATTTCTATGAATTACCTGTACCTATCTGATTTTTGTTCCCTTTCAATTGCGTGTAAAATTGTCTAAAAATACAAGAGAACACAATTGGAGTATACCTCTGACAATAAGATCCAGTCTCGAAAAATCGGTACAATGAGGATATGATTTGGTATATATTATGTAATGAGAGTCCACTGCTAAGAGATGGTATACTAAACAAAACCCGACAGTAGGAAAGTGTTGTCATTGATGCTTGTTTCAGAAGAGAGGAAATTAAAAAAAAATCAGCCGTTATGATCGATAATTGCTTCTGACGGTCTTCATTTCCATTCGATCGAAACAAAATGATACCGGTTTAGTTTGATCAGTTTTAACGAAGACCATCCATAATTATAGCTTATAACTTTGCTTCAGGTATTGTGTGTAGTCTTCGAGATAAAGATGAGAATAGGAATTTCATCTTGTTCAGTCTCCAAACATGTTACCCGATCAATGCGAAATGTTGATTTTCTTAGAGGGTTTTGGTTATCGTGTCTTGGACTTTCGTTGTCGTTGGGTTGCTATGCCATTGTCATATGCCTCACATCTCTTTTTGCCATATAATAACAGTTTTCTAACAACTGTTTTACTTTTGGGAAAAATTATTCAAAACTTTATGGAAATGGTACCCGCTCCTAACCAAAAACTTCCTCTCTATCATGCTTCTGAAATGAGATTTGTCACACACACTAGACACCAAACCATTGGAAGAAAAATACACTAAATATTTTACTTCACCTAATCGTAGTTCTTATGAGCTAAAAGTAACATCTAACCCCATTTAAGGTCAACTTTGCATGAAAGAGTTAACGGGGTAAGTTCTACAATTGTTTTAATATATCCTTATTGTGCAAAGAAAACAAAATGATTCGATACTTACGAATAACAGAAACTTCTACTGACTTTTCCGCTAAAACTTGATCATTTTGAGAGTGAATCTCACAACTGAAAAATCCATCATGCTCTTCCTTTATCCCTAAAAAAGGTGAGTGTGTTTATTATGTACATTATGGGTTTTGCTCATTCATCAAGAATTGCTTTTTTATGTGTCCCTTTATTGGTTATGTACAAGTATTTATTTTATGAACTGAAAATTTACAGAATGAAAGTTAAATTGAAACCTTTCAGTATCAATAATATTTGAAGTCAAGTGAAATGTACTATACCATTTGTGGCTATACATAGATTTGAATACTATGCTAAAATGGCTGTTTTTTAATTAAAAAAAAATACTTATTACTTTTAGACTTTTATAAATTATCAACCATTTACCATTTACCGAGCATCCAAATTCACCATCGGTTTTTTTTCTTGTGTTTTGCTTGGTTTGTATTCTTTGTAGGTTTTTTTTATATAGAATTCCTTCTTTCTTAATGTACTTTCCGGCTCAGTATTTTTAGACTATTTTTTTTTTTTTTTTGTCTTTTCGTCCTAATGTCGCCTTTCTTCAGTTCCGATTTATATTGTCTTTATATATTCATACGTTTTAAAGGGTATTAAAGTTACATACCTTGAAGAAATTGTAGTGTAAATATAAGGCCTGTTGCATTAGCATCTAGTTTAATATCATATTCGTGCTCAAAACGACTTTCAACATTTGTAAGCGTTGATAGTCTAAGCTTTGAACCATCCCTGTCTATTTTTTGCCATGTCAAGGGATTCATAACTAGTAAAGTTGCACTCTCCTCGGTATAACATTGTAAATCTGGTTTATCACCAATTTGCACATGTATATGTTGTGTGTTGAGTTCCAGATGAATTACAGCATTTGCCACTGAAAAACAAAAGTTCTACTCAATAGTACCCTGATAATATTTATTTTGTCGTTTCAATATCAACAAATACACCTTAATTGAATATAATACACCGTGATATATTTTCCCAATGTTTGCAGCTCGAAACCAGGGATATCTTCTTCGTTTTTTTATGTCTGTTACGTGTACGTGTTAACAAATTATAAAACATCAGTTGATTTTATCGTTAAATACAGGTACATTTCGTACAAACAAGGAAGTTGACAAAACAATTACTGGAGGATTTTTTTGGACAAGAGGATAAGCACGAGACATTCATTATCACAGGGCATCTTAACAAATATTATATATATAATACTTCGTAGTTTTTTCTTTCAAAGGTTTTAGAATTGGTTAAATTTCGTATGCATTTGTCTCTAATTGTCAAATTAAGATAGCTATAAAGAAAACAATAGGAAGTGCCAATTTTTGTGCGCATGAAAGTTTTTTCTTTATTGTGCTGCATGATACCAAAATATCTTAGATTTCTAAGACTCAGTGGCAACAAATAATGAAGAGCCGAAACACAACAGTACATGAAACCAAATATTTGCATATTTTGAAAATGTATTTCTCCTTCGAGGTGGTAAACTTATTTCTGAATCTACAGTAACCATAGAATTTAACAAACCTCAAATTTTACTGCAACAGATGCGCATTTCGAAAGTCTCTGTGAATCATACTCGAGGTAAAAATAAGTGGCAAGCCAAATCCTTACTCAAGCTTTTATGAGCTGATAAACCGAAAAGGAAAAAGGTATTAATTCGGACAGGGATTTAAAGAAATGAAATAAATTCCTTAATTTATTATGAAATCCTAAGTTTTTTTAAAAAACATTATCCTTATTTCCAGTCCTGAGTATCAAAGTACTCAGATACTGGGCTACTGATGCAAATGCCATTCTGTATTTTCCTGTAAGTACAGAGCTGGATGATAAAACGTTCAAGGATTACTGTCACTGTCAAATTTAAATGGACATTTGACAATCAAAAGAAATTTGAGACAAATTTCCATACCTTCTGTTTTAATTTCATTTTTGTACACTGGTCTTTTAACACCATTTTACACACAGACTACAAACCTTTTTAACGTTCCGAGTCTGCTGTTCATAATTTATTTATATTCGTAGCATTTATACACAAAAAAAAATGATAATCAGTGTCTATTGTTAATTTTTGTATGCAAATTTTGTACATATACATGTATGTTAAATTTAAAATCAATGTTTAATGTTATCTCTTACCTGAAAACGACAGAAGATAATAGAGTAAGGCTGTCATTTTAGTAAATAGTTTTATTAGAAAAACATTTCAATTTATATTACTATCAAGGCCCTTCCTGGACACTTCCGGGCCCTTCCTGCATCTTGTTTACAAACGAAAAACTTTAGATATACAAAAATAATACAAGTCACATCCCGTAAACCACAAGTCATGTCACAAACATTTAACAAATAAATTTTTTGTGATTGCAAACAATTGAAAAGCTCTTTTTCTCTTATGGGGAGAGAAATGATAAGATTCATTTTGTGCATTTTAGGAATGACCGTTCTTTGAAAAACTGAATTATTTTCCTCTTTGATGTGACATTGTCACAACTCAAAGACGTAGATAACTGTTGAAATAGTTATATTGTTAACCCCTTACAGTTTTTGGTAAATATGAAATGATAGATGTCAATCCCTATAAGACAGGTATCACGTGTTGCGAATCACTTGACTTCATTTGTCGTGAAAGTTAAATTTTTGGTTTTGCAATGTCTTGATTACATCAATCGTCAGTTTTGATTTTTATTTTTAGCGCCAATAGGTTAAAAGGGCATCTCTACCCCCTATTTTCTTTCTAATTTATCCTTGTATAAAGCATCTAACTATTTGTAATGAAATTGAGAGTTAAAACTAAACTTTAATATTCAAATCCCGGTAGAATTTTACAACTTTTAAGAAGTTGACAAGTGTGTCTGAGTGAAGAAAATACGGGAGAAGTTGCTCTCTATGTACTTTTAATTTCTTGTTTGTATGACCAGTATTTACGTCAAATAGATGCGTAGCTTTTCTTCCTAAGCAAATATTTGCATTTTATGCGTTATTGATATAACGGATATCACAGTGTACATGTATGGTTTTCATATATCCGGATCATGTAGTGCAATAAGACTATAAAATTTACAACTATTGTAATTTCGAAATCGCGTTGAGTTTAAAACACTATTTATCGTTTATATAGAATCGTATAAGTACTTATTGTTATATATGTTTCGACTTCAGTTCTGAATGAAAGTTCGTATATTTCAGTCAACCTGCCACGTATGGCCAGTATTAACTGCATGAAGAGTACACTCTGAAGCGTATCGGATCCTATGTCGTAGAATATTATATGCAGATTATTTTTTGGGGGTTTTCAAAGTGTCTGGTCGTTTTAGTGTTTGCTGAGAAGATGGTTTCTAAATTATGATCCGATATTCGTGGAGACCAAATTAAAGGGCATAAACATTTGACATAACAAACAGATTCAGTATGTTAACAGTCCTTCCTGAGTCGGTGGCAAGTGATATAGCACTATGGTTTTCTTTTTTTCAAGGCCGCGATCAAAATCTTTATTGACGAACAATAACTCTTTAGAGCTTTTACATCATCTTTTACAAACAAAACGTTTAAAACAAGCACGTTTATTACAAATTTGAAAACAAGCATACCAATCACAACTGATAAAACCAAAGCATGACATGAAAGATGTTCTATATAAATGACTTGAAATAATAACTATGTTATACTACGCAGAAATGTTACTAGTACAGTAAATAATCATTATTGATTACTTGTACATAAAGCAGTTAAAATAGATATAGGAAGATGTGGTATGAGTGCCAATGAGACAACTCTCCATACAAGTAACAATTTATGAAAGTAAACCATTATAGGTCAAGGTACGGCCTTCAACACGGAGCCTTGGCTCACACCGAACAGCAAGCAAAAACACACTAATAACAGTATAGCTATAGCCCTCCATATTCTGTATGTGCCTATCTCAAGTCAAGAGCTTACAGTTCACTGGTTATCGTTGTTCGTATCTGTCATGTTGGTGGGTTTTTCACGTAAATTGTTCTGTTAAAAATAATTAAATCCGTTAGTATCAATTGAATTGTTTAAGAATTTTCCTGTTGACACCTTTGAAAGCCGACTATATATACAGTATTTGTTTATCTCGTTTGAAGCCTGTATGGTTATCTATAACTGCTTACATCCACTTCATTTTAACTTTGGTAGAAAGTTGTCTCATTGGCCCAATCGTACCACATCTCCTTATATTTATATACATGTAGTAAGATAATTCACATATCTATCCTAACTAACTTGAAATATATAGTATAAAACAGTCCGAATCATATATATATCTTGAATAACATCTAGAAATAGTCAATGAGGACTGAGAACAAACTTTACAACAAAAGAGATCAGTTCGGCTCCCTAGTTGTGAACTTTCCATTACAGTGTAACAATGTTGAGTATATATCTACTAGTTGGTACTCTATATTAAAGAGGTTGTATTTCCTGTTATGGTTTCCTTCAAAGAGGCCGGGTTTGTGCTCACAATGGAGCAACAAAACCAAGGGTTCCAATAGTTGAAGTTGCAGTCATCCTTTAAATATTTTATGGATGGCATCACTAGCTGGTTAACCTTTATGGAATATCAATGTTTCCACAGATGACAATTGACATGTTATAATTGATCACCGAGTGTGTACTTACATGATTGATGATTGTTGGTTGCTTTACGCCGCATTAGCACAAAAAGGCTATATCGCGGCGAGAGCTAATTCGAATATTTTTACAATTACTTACATGAACAACACGACGGCGACGAGTGTCACATTTGGAGCAATAATTCTTCTTACTTTTTTGGCGGGTTTTGTGTTGCTAAGTCTTTATTGTTTCTGTGCTGTGTTCCATTGACCTTTTTCGTTTGTTTGCGATGGCATTGTCAGTCTGTTTTCGACATGAATTTGAATATGTATTTGGTATATTTTCCGCTTTCCTTTATGGCACATTCAGTAGAAATAGCTTATTTATTATTATTCTATGTAACAATAAGTTTGGAAAACTGATTAAAAAAAAATCTCTTAAACTACACTGTAAAAACAGCGTTTAGATTTGAAACGGATCTACAACATGTTTAGGTCTAAACGTGTTTAGGAAAGCGTTTAGGATCTAAACAGATTTTTATCTAAACACATAAAAACCTAAACGTGTTTAGAATTTAAACGTGTTGCAGGGTTATTATCAGTGAATGTTATCATTAAGCTAAACATTAAATGGCATCTAAACACTTCTGAAACACTTTTCTAAACACCTAAACACTTTACAATATTTCAGTACTGGTTTCACCTTTTTACCCGATGTTCCTACATATTCCAGCATATTCTGTGAAACTATGATATCGTGGCTGTCTTGAAATTAAAATTATTTTCAAACTTCAGTCCCAAGTTTGCGGAGCTTCTTTATTTATGAGAACAAATCATATCATCTTCCCCAAGTGAGTTTCCCTTTTTTGTGTTGTAAGATTATTGAATTACTTTGGGTTTTTTTATAAGTTGAGCAATTAGTTGTTTATACCAGGGACATATGAAATAATCTTTTATAGTATTTATAAGGAAGATATGAGTGAATATATTTTCTCTAATTTCCGGAGTCGTTGTCCGAATATGATCTTATATTAATTAACGAACAGAGTTATCTATCGTGGTAATTTGATACGGACGCCTTCGGACCCGCCAAAGACAAACAACATTTTAAAACAATGGATCACATCTATCAAGTATATATATCTATTGGCGATGCAACAGATACAGAACTTCATATTAGAATATTGACGGAATCAAAAGCCATCTTAACAGTTATTACAGCAGCGGAAGGTAAGCAGATCCAGATTTCGTAAAAAGGGGGAGGGGCACAAACCATAATTTAACAGACTAATAAAAGGCATATGTTCGTTAAACTGTTAACCTATGCTATTTCAAGTTCACTATTGTGGTATGAATATACACGCATAATCAGTCGGAGGGACCAAGCATAAAATAAGAATGAGCTAATTCAGAAATTTAAAATGAGATTGAATAGTCTAAACTGTCACTGACACTGTACATATGATAATGTCATACAATCATAGTTTCAAATATTTTAACTTTGCAAGGAATAAGATCACAGTGGCCCTTATTGCAACATCCTTTACACAAACACTGAAATTATAGTTTCACTTCATTTGTCAAAGAGAAACAAAGAACCAAACATCCAAAAGGACATTCAAACTCATTACTCGAAAATAAACTGACATTCAAACTCCAATGTCAGAAATAAACTGTCAAGTTGTTCTTTTTCATATAAACCTATAATAATTATTTGTATGTATGCATTTATAGGACTGGGACACTGTACATGTAGTGGGAATGAAAAGAGCTAGAATTAATCCATATTATAGATCAAATTGAAGAACAGATCAGAAAGAAAGCAACGAAGAAAGAAAAGGATGACTTAATTTCAAGAGCAGATGTAAGTAAAAATATATAAGTATATTATTAAGTTGCCAATAGAAATATAATATGATTGAAAAATGGAGGTTAAATCATCCTCTAATATTTATCCTGTTGAATAGGTAAAAAAATGGGCAATTAATTTAAAAAAAAATATATTCATAATAAATAAATTAAAAAAATAGGAAAAACAGGCTTTAGTTCTCAGAAATCAAGGATTTTGTTTTATAGGATAAGAGAATATAAAAAAAAACTTGCATGCTTGTTTGCTCTATATATTGTTCCCTTTGATTTGCTTGTCTTTCGATGTTTAAATTTGTACAAGGTGTAAAGTATAGCCTTTTTAACTACAATTTGCATTTTTCTTTTGTAAGAATCTTTTTCAAGAAGCTTGTTTAATGTATTTTAATAAACATGATCTAAGAATAAGTGACTGTTGCATACAAATGTACATGAAGGTTTCATTTTTTCATTTCAGGATACAAAAGTTCACTTGACAACCAAAAGGAACTGCACACCAAGAGCCTTTATCATTCAAAAGAAGATTGTTCCGCAATGAAAAATTCCTGTATGATAGGAGATGGACTGACAATTTCTGTTTTGTTGAGGATAAAAATCATCAAATTTTATAATTTTATTTTTTGTTTGCATTTAGTGAGACTTAAAAATAAATTATTGAAATAATTTGAATAGATTGTATGTTATGTTTAAGACTAGATCAGAAAAAAACAAAAACAAAAGAACCAGACTCCAAGTTGTATAAAAAGGTGGAAGGTCCATAAAACGTATAAAAAATCAAACACTTGACTACATAAACAATCAAAAGGAACGAAAAAAAAAGTCATATTCCTGACTTGGTACAGGCTTTTCCTTAAAAAATAATGGAGGGTTAAACTTTGTCTAATTGTTTACAGACTTTTCAAAACTTGGTCTTATTGTTTACGGACTTTTCTTAACTTGGTCCTATTGTTTACAAACTTTTCTTTGGTCTCCAGGAAGAATAAAATGTGTAAACCTATTATTGTTAATATTATTATTATCATTATTGAAGTTTTCAAGCTAATATGATATTATTATGTAAGTATTTCTGTATTGACGCAGTTGTCATTTACTGATATAGACAAGTCATGGTAAAATTCATTGCAAGAACATTTAGCAGAAATGTACACGTGCATTGTATATTCTACAATACCGTGTGGACTATTCAACCTGTAGTGCTGTACCACAAGAAGTTCCTGTGAAATCATAGTACTAGTAGGCTAACCGTTGGTAGGTCTAAACACCATATATTTCTAAACATATAACATCTAAACACTTGTTGAAATCTAAACACTTGTTAAAATCTAAACATGTTTAGATGCTAAACGCGTTTCAAAACGTACACAGAAGAAGTGTTTAGATAAGTGTTTAGGATCTAAACACTGTTTTTACAGTGTATGGGGTCATTCGTCCAAATGTTAGCAGCTCAGTGTGGAGCGAAAAGAATCGATGCTATGTCTCTTTTTATTAACTGTGTTGTTCATTTGTATTTCTTTATCTAAAGGAGTATTTGTGATTTTTTAACATTAATCAAATTATGATAGACTAGTACATAGTTCATTTGGTACATAGATTCTACAGCTAAATTTAGTCATAATCATCCGACTTAAAGAGATGGAAGTTTTCACATATACAACCGTTTTTCATATAAGCTTGCATAACCTTTATAAACAAAACTCAATGTTCACTGTAGTATTTCTCCATATTAACTGGATTTTTATTCACAACAATATATATATGCTAAGTGGTCTCTCTCGTCTTGTGCAGCAAGCTATAATATATGTATGCTCTAAATATCAATATACTGAAAGTGTAACAAATATGCTACAAACAAACTTATTTGTTAATTTCTATGTCATCATGGTCATTTGGTCTCTTGTGGAGAGTTGTCTCATTGGCAATCATACCACTTCTTCTATTTTATATTTACTGGCCATCATTACAAGAAAGAAGACTTAAAAAACGATTAAATATGTTCAATGGAATCACGGCACCAACAACAAAATGTTCATACCATATTACTGTTATACTAATTATTAATTTAAGCAAAGCAAACACGAACAAACATTACGACAAATTCGATGCTGCAAAGAAGCGTTACAAATTTTCATTTTTCTGCTGCAAACTATTAAAGAATATGGAATACATGAGGGTCTGTAAACATTTAATTTTCACCCCTTTTTTTCTCTAATCTTTAAAAATTAACCCCTTTTTTCTCTAACCTTCAAAAAATTAACCCCTTTTTTCTCTAATCTTCATTTTTTTTTGCCCATTATTCTGTAATCTTCATTTTTTAAGGGTATTATTCTTTAATTATTTAATTCCATCCAAACCCTCATACATTACCTGAACCGCAATAGTCTGCAGCACCAGTACTTCAGTGATCTTCAGTGCTTCGGGGACACACTCACCAGAGAAATTCTCATTGACTCTAACAAATACCTACATGCATATCCTGTATCTTGTTATACCAAAAATAAAAAATAAAAATTGGAAGTTTAACTGACATTATCAATGATTATTAAATATAGAAACAGTGCAAAATAATTATGAAATTAGAAAAATAGATTTTTAATTAAAAACAAATAAACTTGTTAAACCAAGCATGTGCCAAAAATACGTCATCAACCCGTTGGTGTTCTTTCGATTTAAACGAAGTATTGAGCAAACTCTAATAATCAATATATCTCATGAAATTATAAAAAAAAAATAAAGAGAGTAGTGAATCAAGATGAAACACGTGTCGGTGATATGTCCGGAAAATACTCCGAGATTGTACCGAATTTTATTTATCATCAATGTGAGGAACCAAAATGGCGGAGAAAAATTTACCTTGGGGTTTGAAAAATGACAAAATTACCCCTGGTTCAGTTAAGGTGACTAGTTTATGTCATATACCTCATTTATAAAGCACACTTGGTATTGTCCACCTTTAAGGACTGGTCATAAAATGAAAGCGTTATCTTGTCTTGCACATGATCTCATTCTGATATAATTTCACATACTCAAGCATAATCATAAACAGATAAACATAGTCTGGGAAAATATTGTCTTTTTGCGACATAACAGTAAAAATCCTGCAATCAAGAATTCAAACATTAATCTGTGTTTATGAAACCTGCTTAGGGGTATAATGTCTATATAAAACAAGTCTTGTCAAAACTGTAAATACATTATATAGCCTAATCAATGTCACCATAATTGCCGTTGGTATCAAGAAATAATTGAGACAAGATCTTCTTCTTCTTCTTTTGGTTTCTAGCGATCCTTCAATTATTGAAGATTATTCGCCGGGCGTCGACTATAAAATTTATAATTTACACTAATTTAGCAACAAAAAATCAAAAATAACAAAATCAAAAAATCAACATAATCTGTGAAAGATAAACAATTTAACAACAAAAATGACATCAAAGGGAATGAACTGGAATTTTTATGAAGTGGTGGCAACAACTTTATCCAACGCAACCGCACAACCATACTGTGAATAAACACATTTTATTCCACATGTTCCAAGAAAAAACGGTCTCACTAATTAGCGACAAAAAGAATTATTTTAGGGACATGAAACGACAAGAAAGCAAATTTTTTTTTTATTAAAATTACTTATTCCCAAATAAATATTAAAAGAATATGCAAAAGAAAGCAATTTTAGCGACAAGAAAGTTAAAATTGATAGAAAAGAAATTCAAACATTTATTTACATGATATTTTATCATTTATTATGCACAACAGTATAGTGTTTTAGAACAATAACATATTTAACTTATAATTTGTTTTTAAAACTCTATTTGTACAATATATGATAAACTTGCAAAATGCATTATTTGTGCATCTTTGTCCAGAAAATACATACACAAATTGTGAAATCAAACGAGAGAAAAAGAAAATTAAAATGTGAATATTTTTCATTATTTTATTTTGTGTATTGCCTCATTAAACGATATTTATCATGTTTAGGCCGAGAAAAAAAAAATCGATGTTACGGTAACCCGACCGACCCTGTTTTTTAGCCCCGACCCTAACTTTTTTATTGGATCTTCAAAAAAAAAAAAAAAAATTGTATCAACCGACCCCGTTTTTGACACAGGATTCTGATAGATGACATAATATTTTTTCTCTCTTGCTTCTACTTGCATAGAAAGCCAGTAAAACATTTTATTAATGTCAAAAGGTATTCCAAATAGGTTAAAATCCAAGAAATTTGCACAGCAGGTGCTTCAAAAACATTGCAAATGGCACACTTCCGGTTTTTGAAACTAATTACGGATCCGGACTTGGAAAAACCATGATAATTTTCCGGATTTCATTTACGATGTCCAAAAAAAAAAAAAAAAAAAAAAAAAGAAGTATTCCGACCCTATTTTTCAAAATGATGTTACCGGAAACACATATCTTTTTTTTTTAGGCCTTATGCATATTGATTGAAGATTAAAGGAAAATAATGACAATCTTGAGTTTTCAACAGGTGTTCACTATTTACAATGATTGTATTCGGGCGCATGTAATTGTATAGTCTGACCGTGTACAAAGTTGAAGGTGTTATTGTAGCAATAAAACAAGGAACACGTGCCTTGTTATTCTCAGGTGATGTTCTGCATTGTGTGTACTGTTATTACTGCCATATTTTATGTTGTTCCTATCAACATGATCAAGAATAATGAATTATACTGTTAGAAAGGAAACAATATATCAAAGAAAAGTTGAGAAAATCTTTGTTTTTATTTCCCTTTTAAAGCGTGTGCATACATTATATTTAACATATTCTTTATATTTAATAAAAAAAAAACCTACACAATCCCTTTCTTCCTAACAAATGTTTAATTTCTTCATCTATCAATATAATAATATAGACTACACAATCCCTTTCATCTCACAAATGTTTAGTTTATTCATCTATCAATATAATAAAAAAAAATATCAATTTATTCCTTCGCTAAATAGTCTTCTTGTCGCTAAAACTTCTTCTTAACGCTTCTTGTCGCTTCTTGACGCTAGTTGTCACTAATAAGTGAGACCCAGAAAAAAGGGGCATTTTAATCTGTCTATTGACCATGAAGGATTGGAATCAACCAGCATAAGTTACATGTACATCGTATGAAGAAAACAAATTATGTTTAACTATAATTTGAATATTTTTAACATGTTTAATCAAATTACTCCCCGCATGCAACAGTTCGTAATATTAAATGAAGCTGAAACTGTAATAACTGTTTGTATACCAGAAGGAGATCAGTCCAGAGCTGCTTTTTTTTCAATTTGCACAACAAAAATGTTGCAATTAAAAATCATTAATGGCAAAAGAAGTACTGTACATCATTGTACATGCTATACTTATACTTGTACATGCTATACTTGTATTTAAAACTTTTCACCTTTTTCCATCTTGTTATTTTTTTGGGCGGGTTCTCTAAATTGTTTTTCCCCTTGTCAAACAATACTGTGATTTCTCCTTGGACTCATCACAATTTTGGCAGAAAATCTGTAATCAGCTAAATTCATTTAATAGCCATGATAGCTATGGGCAACAATAGACTTATTGCTAAAGGTGTTCATTGTATTGGTTAACAAAATAGTGTGGTTGAATAGCACTACATTTTTACATGTCATTTAAAGAATTTGTTTATAACTTTAATTTGATAGAAATTATTGTTTTGAAGTGGGTACTTCTGACACAAGAATTTTAACTACGCTCATGTTTGAAGCATAGTTGTATGACTCAACTTTTTCTTTAAAGTAGTGACATAGTACATATTTTTAAGATGTAAATATGTTAATTGTATAGTAGAGATTTTAAACTGTAAATAGATTGGAAAGACTTTGTTTGTTGCTCAAAGCTTTCAGCAGTTTATATCTGCTATTTCACCTCTACATTTAGTATGTTTATAAGTTTAAAAAAAAAAAAAAAACGTTTTGCATCATGCCCTTTTTCAGATGATCCATCACCTTCTTCCAATACAACACTTTTTCTATGATGATGGTATTGCTTCTGGCACTAACCAACTGAAACTTCCTTTGTTACGGAATTGACCTGAAACTTTATATTACCCGGTATATAATTAAGGAATTGGGCAGTAACACTAGTTTTATAAAATTGATAATTTAGATTTTGTTTTCTTTTGTAGGCTATACCAGAGAGCAAATTAAAAGCATTTGAGATAGGAACAATGAATATTGGTAAAAAAGCATTGTCAAAAAGAGAACAAGAAGAATTAAAGAAAAAGGTAAGAATTCTAACTTGATACTTTAGAAGACATTTAATACAATAACACAAAATAAATTCATGTTACATTAAGTCAATTCAACATGTTCTACAAAACTGTATAGACATTGTGTCTGGCTATAGCTAATAAAATTTAAGTTGACATGGTTGTGATAATTGTGAGAAAAAAATATTTCATATTTTTAATCTATAGCCAAATTATCACAGAAACATCAAATGTTTTAAACTACTAAAGTGCGGATTTAAATGTCTAGAGGGTTGTACTTTAAAGTAAAGGAATAGATTTCCACTGTTTGAAAATATTTAGTTAAGGTTGATGATTTTTGGGATACGATTGCTTTCAAGCAATCTGTAGACTTATACCGGTGGCTCAGAGCAATTTCCCTCACGTCAATCGTTTTATTCTAAACATTAAGGAACATCTCAGATTCTTATGATTGTCTTGCTTTAAATGGTAAAAACAAACAAAGGGATCGAACTTAATCAACTTTCCTATAATGTTCTTTTCATAATCTTCATGTTTGATAATTCCCTTGACTTCGATGCGTGTTTTTAACAACACGGAAAATCAGAATTAAGCAGTATTTAGTGTAGTTATAAATTTAGAAACACGTCAGAGGGAATTTCCCAGTTTTGATAAAATTCCGAGCGTTCTCTGAATACCGATAAATCTATTTCTGTCATATAAGAACTGAAGTGGAGTTTTTCTTATATGTTACCGTTATGAAACTGATATTTGAGATTGTACAAGTTCCATAAAGAAATTGAGAACCATTTAGGTCGTTTAATAAGCATTTGGAATATATCTTGCCACAGGGTTTGATTTGGAAATTATGCGTATAGTTTTCTTGACTTTAAGGGGTTTTAGATTGAATGGTTGCTCTGGATTCCCCACTCAATTAATTAATTTATAACTCATGGGATCTTTTCTATGTATGTCTGCTATTGAGGGTTATTGTTGTTGCATAATTTTAAATCAAATGCATCATTTAGATTAAAATAAATATATTCCACATCGTAGAACACCCCTTCAGGCGAAATGGAGTCTTCCATATTGTCGTTTCGAGTTGTCTCCCTTCCGGCAGTAACTTCCGTGAATTCTGAATATAAACAAGATGTCGAGTATTAGCTCGTTCTGTCAATAAACATCGTATATTATTAAAAACGAATGCAATTTAAACCGATAACTGTGTACGAAAAGTAGCCATGATGACTGACCCAAAGGAAATTAAATATTTAAAGAGTTAGGAATGGGGTTCCTCCTAGAATTAACGTAGGAAAAAAGGTGATAATATACGAATTGAAATCTACATCTACATCATACGACGATCCATCAGCACATTGATGACTATACGTCGGTGCATCGCTAACAGACACTTAATAAAATATAATAACCAATGAGTGAAATAAAATACCTTCTCTGACATCTCTCACTCTGTGTCAGTCAGTGACTGCTGTGGAAAGTAAACTTGGTATTGATAGTACAAAAATAAAACACAATAGACCTAATTACATTGTTCATACACTTTTATCCGGGTTTGGCTACTTTGTAACTATTTTACATGTCTGTTTGTCATTTGAATTAGTTTTGAAAATAATATTATCCAGCTACATGCATACATGTGTCAATGAAACAATGGCAATCGTATCCCTCAGAGCAATCTGCTCTTTGATTGAGCATTCCTTTTGATCATGTTGAAAAAAATACTTTCTTGGTTTTAAAGTATTTGATCAAATATTATTCAATATAAATACAACTGAAACATCTGAAACTTGAAATTATAGAGATTAAAGTATAAAAAAAAAATAGGGGTGAAATGTATTTAAATTTTCAGAAATAATCCTTTTAAAATCAAGGGAAGGTAATTATATTGAGTTTGATAGGAATAGGATAGAACAATTTGTTAATTTTTGTATTTTTCAAGAAAATAAGGCCTGTAACACCTTTTTTTAGTTGATATTTCATAAGTACTTATTATAAGCAGTTCTTTCTTTGAAATGTAACCAATTCTATCATTCACCCTGTATAACCCGTATGAAATAACTGTGATTTTGTATACTTCAACATACTTTAACAGTAAAACGAGGAAAATGAAACTCAGTTTTTTATATCAAAATTAGGAAGTACTGGGTAGATGGACCAAGAAGTCTTTTACAGAAGTTTTAAGAAAATCATTAATCGAACATTTAGACAACCCCAGCTACCTTAAAATATGTATCTACCAGATCAGTCAAAGTTGTCTCAACCTAAACTATTCTCTGAGTTTCTGGTGTTTTAACCATTAGGTAATAGTTTATATAAAGCTCAACTGTACAAGCTGTTTTCACATTTATAACTGTAATTTTTGATACTATATAGGAGGATATGAAGGCTGCAGCACAAGTGTATGATGATTTTGTAGCCTCATTCCAGGATACAGGAAAACAGCAGAAAACATGGGTTAAAGGTGGAACTGTTAATCCAGGTGCTGGCAGTAAGTTTGTTATATATATATATAATCTTGAAGAAACATTGTCATCTTTATTGAATAATCTACCACACTCAACTTTATATTTGGAATTCTTTTTCAAATTTTCAAAAAATTGAACTAAATAACACTTTTAATCAGCTTCATATCTTTTTTACCAGTTTGATTAGAGTTAAAGTAAGTTTACAATATGAACCAAAAAGAATAAGAAAGTTTTAACTCAGAAACCTGTTAACCATTGTAATGTTAAATAACAAACTTCAACATTTGTATGAATTTTAGTATTTATAACTATTGTAAACATATTTAATAGAAAGAAGGCTGAAATTTTGACCTTTCCAAAAAGAGAACTAATAGGTACAACATGTATCACAAAACTATATACTTGAAACTGGCAGTTCAAATATTTGTGAAAAATAAGAAAATCTTAAGCTCCATATTTTATTTTTCAGAGCATGAAACAAATGCTAAAGCTGAGAAAAAGAAACTATACAAACCAACATCAAAACTGGCCGAGTTAGCTGCCACATTCCAGTCTGTGAAAAAGGATGCCATTAAACAAGAGGATCAAGTAGGTTAAAGATTTATTTTTAATCTTAGAAATGATTTGAGCTTGCTGCTCTAAAAATGTTTTATTATATATATTGCCTATGACTCTTATAAATAAATATCAACATTCATACAAAAAGATGAGAAAGTTCTTATGATTAAAGTTTTTTGGCTGAAAAATTTTGCGTTTTACCTGCATCACCAGGTATGAAAGAAGGTCTTGTAACTGCTTGACCACATCCATCCTTCCATCTGAAAAACATTGTATGAAAGGGAATTATTGTATATTTTTGGTCTGCAGCTTCTTAATGTTGAGTTGTAGCTAGTGTGTAAACATTTGTTTTTGTAGGCCAATTCCAGTTTGCCAAACTTTACAGCACTCAATTTGTATATGGACAATTTTTATCAAAATTAAAATAAGGAGATGTGGAATGATTGCAAATGAAACAACTATCCAAGTTTTTTAAGCCTCACAGATTTTAGGGAATGATCAATTGTGCATCAGTTTATATGTTACCTTAATCAATTGCATTGGGCATACAGGATAACTGAAATCATGTTTACTGTACATTGTTTATGAGTCAGATATATCCTAATTTTAATATTCGGGCATAATTATGCATCGTTATAATTACATCATAAAGAAAATTGTACGATGCATTGTTGTTGATTATATGTTTGATAAATGATTTATTTTTCTCAAATAGTCAAATTCTCAGTCCAACTCGGCAAAGAAACCAAAGAGAGATGAAAAGAAGAAAAGTCAGTTAGAACAATTTAAAGAAGAATTGAAACAGTAAGTGAAATAAAGTGTATACATATAATTCTAACATGACGTCCTTCAAACGCTTTGAGTACACACCTGTGGTAAAATATGAATATATTGCCAGGGCTGTTCCGATCGTACTCCTACATCATATGCTTTTTATGCCCCACCTACGATAGTAGAGGGGCATTATGTTTTCTGGTCTGTGCCTCCGTTCGTTCGTCCGTCCGGTTAAAGTTTTTGGTCAAGGTAGTTTTTGAAGAAGTTGAAGTCCAATCAACTTGAAACTTAGTACACATGTTCCCCATGATATGATCTTTTTAATTTTAATGCCAAATTATAGTTTTGACCCCAATTTCATGGTCCACTGAACATAGAAAATGATAGTGTGAAGTTCAGGTTAAAGTTTTTGGTCAAGGTAGTTTTTGATGAAGTTAAAGTTACATCAACTTGAAACTTAGTACACATGCTCCCTATGATATGATCTTTCTAATTATAATTCCAAATTAAAGTTTTGACCCCAATTTCACGGTCCACTGAACATAGAAAATGATAGTGTGAGTGGGGCATCCGTGTACTATTGACACATTCTTGTTTATGAATGAGGTGCCCGACGTCATTGAACGATGACGTAAGAATATAAGCATTTTACGGGAAAATACATGCTTGTGTACTGAAAATCTTCACAACAAGGAAAATTTCGTTTGATGTTTTACTAACATTATATGGCACTTGCAGACCAATGTAAAGACAACATTTGTAGTGAAATTGATCTGAACTTTTTTTATTTAGAATTCAACGAGAACGAGAGGAAAGGCACAGAATAAAGAAGATTTTAAGAGGAGAAATACCTCCTGACCCGGGAGAATCAGTAGAACCTCAAGATCTCAATAATTCAACCAAATATGACCCATTACCCATAGATGATAAAAGTAAGCTCTATATTAAAACAAGGAGGTGTGGTATGATTGTCAATGATAGAAATATCCACTAGAATTCAAATGACTAGGTCGCCGCGATATAGCCTTTTTGTGCTAATGTGGCGTAAAGCAACCAACAATCAATCAATCAAATGACTAGGATATAAGCATTTATAGGTTTTCAAAAATGAGGTAAACCAAAAGGGTATGGTCACCTATGAAAGACATGGAAAAGTGAAACAAATCAAGCAAGAAAACTAACAGCTTAATTTATAACAATACAATTAACAAACATGAACCATCTCCCTGGATATTCAGTAATAATTGTGTGTAACAGGGATACTTGATGGAATGCTGTACATTAAGTATTTTGTTAAAACAGCAAAGAGTGCAATAAAGAATTTATGAATGTTGAGAAAAAAAAACGAAAAAAAAACCAACAAAACATGAACCAACAATACACACTGATAACAGGCTCCTGATTTGGGACAGGTAATGAAAGAATGTTTTTCTTAGTCCATTTTCTTTCCTTTGGATATTTATTGTATTGCAGATGGTTCATGACACCAGAAGATCCAAAGCAACTGCACTCAAATTTTTTTCATAAACTTTTTAATTTTCTTAACATTGAAAATTTCATTTATGTTAACTACTAAATTGCATGTAATTTATTATCTGACATATCATTGAGGCTATTCCATAAAAACATATGTGAGACCCAGGGAAGGCAGTTTTAAATCTCTGCAATGGGTGGGTGGGTGTCATTTATATTTTTGCATAGTGGAAATATAAGTGAAATTTTAATTTGCCTCTGAATATGATTATCACTGGGTACAATGTTTTATTGGAACAGGATTGGGATTTTTTATTTGTCATCTGATAATTTCCATTATTGTTTAAACTGATATTTGTTATGTTACTTTGTTTTCATCAGTTTTGTTTGCTTTATTTGCAGATGACCCATGGGCTGACCCATACAATGACACGACCACTAATATGTATCTTAAAAACCTAAATCCAAAGGTAATTGTTGATTATTTTATTTTTTTAGGTGGTCCTTTTGCTGACCCTAATGATGATACAACCACAAATATTTATGTTGGAAACATAAATCCTAAGGTACAATAGAATGAATGTTAAATGAGATTGCATGAAGCCCATTGTTTTAGATTGGTTGTTCATTTAACATATTTACAGGCCTAGAAAAAAATGTTGGTTATATGGCAATTTAGGTTTGTCATTGAATGATCAGTCAGCATTTGCTTGTAAAAACTGGGGATGAAAATATTGAAAAGAAAATATACTTAACTTAAAATGTGAAACCACAAGGAGTTGGAAAATAAGTGATTCTATTTTATAAAGATTGTGTGATATAACAGTCACAGGAAAGTGGCTACACCAGTGTGTTTCTGATATAACAGTCACAGGAAAGTGGCTACACCAGTGTGTTTGTGATATAACAGTCACAGGAAAGTGGCTACACCAGATCTAGTTTTGTTTCCTTGTAACTATTTTCCCAACTAACTTAGTAACTCAGTTTTATACTAATTTACCTTTATCTGTCACATAGTTCCATCACATTATTTTGGTAAACAACTATTAATACAATTTTAGTATGGCACAAAAATGGATTCTGTAAAGCTAGACTGGACACATTTAATGTTCTTCATCATTTTCCTGTTTACAAATCACTGTAAAAGAGGGACGAAAGATACCAAAGGGACAGTCAAACTCATAAATCTAAAACAAACTGACAACTCCATGGCTAAAAATGAAAAAGACAAACAGAAAAACAATAGTACACACGACACAACATAGAAAACTAAAGAATAAACAACACGAACCCCACCAAAAACTAGGGGTGATCTCAGGTGCTCCGGAAGGGTAAGCAGATCCTGCTCCACATGTGGCACCCGTCGTGTTGCTTATGTAATTACAAATCCGGTAAATAGTCTAATTCGGTAGGTCATATTCATGAAAGGGAAGGGGATTGTAGTTACGACGTAAGGAACATATCCGATATCATTTGTGAAACGGTTATTCCATAACGGTCAACCAACTCGTGATGGCGTCCGTAAAATTTACGAAGGGATGATTTCAACTTCACTATTTGGAACTCTTGGTTTAATAGCTTCCTTGTGAGCAGCAAACCTCTATCAAGAAAATCATGATAGGAAATACAAGCACGGGAATATCGTATCAATTGGGAGATATATACCCCGTATGCAGGTGCTGCTGGAATGTTGCTACTTAGAAATGGAAAGTTCACAATTGGAAAGCTGAAATCATCTCTTTTGTCGTAAAGTTTTGTTTTCAACCGACCCTCATTGTCAATTTCTAGATGTAAGTCAAGATATGAAGCCGACTTAATTGTATCTGTAGTATCCTTTATCTCTAGTTCGATTGGATAGATGCGTTCCACGTAGTCACCAAATTTTGAATTGTTTAGTGAAAGAACATCATCTATATAGCGGAAAGTAGAGTTAAAGGATATTGCTAACTTCTTGTCTTTCTTCCTAAGAAGTTCCTGCATGAAGTCAGCCTCATAATAATAAAGAAACAAGTCGGCGAGTAGAGGGGCACAGTTTGTTCCCATTGGAATGCCGACAGTCTGTTGAAAAACACGTCCTCCGAACGTAACAAATATGTTGTCAATCAAGAAATCAAGCATCTTGATAATATCAGTTTCAGAGAATTTTTTGTTTGAATCAGAGTGATTCTTTACAAAGTAGGATTTATCCCTCCCTAAGACAAGATACTTGTATCTACTTTGGCCATTCTTTTTTATGAAGCAAAGTAATACCAACTCTTTCAATTTGTCTTTTAGTTTGGAATGTGGAATACTTGTGTACAGAGTAGAAAAGTCAAATGTTTTAATACTGTTACAAGATGAAAGAGAGTTAGATTGTATGTACTCTAAAAGATCTTTTGAATTTTTAAGTATCCACATCTGATTCACGCCACCTCTAGAATAGGCAGTTTCACAATAACTTTGAAGCCCGTCTTTGATTGCTGATAAAATAGATGTTAATAATTTAGAAAGAGGTTTCGTGGAGCACTTGGAAGACCCAGCAATATACCGTTGTTTGTAAGGACACTTATGTAGTTTAGGTATCCAATACAGTGATGGAAGATCCAGTTCTTCATCTTTGGTTGAAATTCCAAAGGAACATAGAACAGACCTATGATTATCCAGGATTTCCTCTTTGGTAAGTGTCGTGAGGGTATATGTTGAGTTTCCAAGTGAATTGTCAATACCTAATTCGTTTATCAAGCAGTTGATGTAGTGACTTTTACACACAAAAACGATGTTATTTGGGGCTTTATCTGCGGGGACAACAACATATTTGTCATGGAGGTCGGATAGGTGTTTTGCAACATTTGGGTCTTTAAAGATTGACGTAGCATGGGCATTGATGGACCCATTCAGTTTCTTAATTCTGATTTGTATCAACGACCTCACTGCCTTAATCCATTCGGATAGAGTGTCTACGTCTTCCTTCTCGCGCTTAGCCCATTGCCTGGCATAATCCTCGACTGAATCCATCAAAATTTTAAAGTTGTATTTCCAATTGATGGATTTAGGCTCACGATATTTGGGACCTTTCAATAACACATTTCGTAGAGAAGTGTTATTAACAATGTTAAGGTCACCGGTAATAACGTGGCCAGCAGGATTATATGTGAATTTGGAACTAGCACAAGTGCAATCAGGAGGTTTAGACTTGAAGTCGTCAATATCGAGATCCTGCAAAACGCGTTTGTAATTGAAAATTTTAGTTGCAATAGGTTTGGTATAGGTATAAGAAATTATTGGTACAGACTGGTCTTTGAAATAAGGAGGTATTTTCGATTGTACTAATTTATGATGAAGGATATTGCCTAGGTTGACGCCATCGAGACCTTTGTTGGCAAAGGAAAGATTAAGAAAAAATCTTTTCTCTTTTTCATCTTTTCCAATGCGAACTGGCTTGAAAAGTCTGTGACTTGCAATATCCGAAATTATAGCTTCAAGTTTGTATTGGTTTGAATGAGGGTTTGTAACAGTGGATTCCAAACATAAATTGAACAGAGAATGAAGTTTTGAAAGGGGTAATGAATAAAGTTTCGTGCGAATGTGATGAATACCTAACGGCTTTTGTATGAATGGCAGCAAGTCATTAATAGAGACATCATGCAGAGAAGGTGATGTATAATGACGATGAGTAGGTCCGGTAAGGACCGATTTTGACTTCAAGTTTCAGGTACATCTGACGAAAGATTTTGATCACTTTTTAAACACTTAAATGTCTATTTCATTTGATTCAATTAGTTTATGTGAAAGATTTTAACTGATTTAGTCATTAAAAACGATCCGTTTCAAGCTCAAATATGAAAAATCTACCAAATATGTCACTTTTCAGATGGTTTTGGTAAAAAATAATAGTGGCTGCATCTGTGTTCATCCTCAACCTTTATATATGTTATGTATTATCATCAAATACAACTTACATTTCAATATTTAGGATGAACACGAATGCAGTCACTTTCGTTTTACACGGAAACCGTCTTAAAGTTAACTAAAATGCTAGAATTGTGAAGATTTCAGTAATTTAGCATGACTTAATGGTGCTAGTACCCAGGGCTTCCAAAAAATATTTGAGCCAGCCGGACATGTTATATCTGATCCCGATTTTAATCCCTTAAAACTTAGTCACAAAAGGCAATTATGGTAATCAGATGGTCATTCCAATGATTGTCATTAGATTAAAAAACAATTTTAAACTTTACTTTGATATGAATTGGATGTTATGATGTAAACTGTTAAATTGGCAGTGCATTATTCAAAGTGTGCACATCAGCGTGCTCATATATGCCTTAGACTCTTTATTTGTGCAAAATGACATTGTCTAAAACTTTACTTTCGTTTTTAAAAACACATTTTTCTAAAACCGGATGTTGACTTGACAATGGTAAAACATGGACCATAAACGGAAACGTAAAATCCATGCATGAGTGAAAAAGCTCTTTCCACGTTATTTCTTTAACATAATACTTGAAATGAACGTTAGATACAGGTATCAATGATAATTTTAGCATTTTTGAAGAAATGTAGGATGCATAACTAAATTTCCCCCTGTGCACATGCGCACACGTGTCCTAGTTCATACAACGTAGATCTGACGATTTTTCATTTAAAACCTTTTTAAATTTTTCATCAAATCATCAAATCTTGTTGATAAACTAATTTCTTTTAATTTTAATCTTTTGGACTAAATCAATTAGATACAAACCGCTGAAATGTAAGAAAATAATTGTGAATATACCGATCAAATTATACGATGTCTGGTACTGAAAATAGTTTACCTGTCATCTGAACAGGTAGATTTCAGCTGTCCAACAACTAATTAACCTTGATTTAGATTAGAAAGTATTGAAGTAGGGGTTGTTTTGATAGTAAATAATCATCATGTCACTTTTATGACCGGAGAGTGTGGATGTTAAAGGCAAAAGGTTGGGTCAAAAAGATCGTGAATTATGTTAAAATGACAGAAAAAGCCTTATCTAAAAAGTATATGACTGTTTCATGCTTTGCCCAGCCGGACTTTTACCGGACATTATACAAATGTCTGGAATATATGACTGTTTTGGAAGCCTTGCTAGTACCCAATGTATGTGCATTGTGTTGTCAAAAACAGCCCATATTTATGTAGCAGAAGCATTCTACTGTCCAATAAATAACTAAAAGATTATATTTTAACAATTTTGTAAAACTGCTATATTTTGGGGCCAAAAAGGGGTCTTACTGGACCTACTCCTTTGAAAATTTCCTTAAATCTAAATAAGTAACTTCTATTTTGGTCTCTCTTTCCATGTTAGAAAGTAGTTAACATGTTAAATTTAATACAAAATTCTGTAAAGAGATAAAAAAAAAAAAAAAAAAAAAAGAAACTCTGAACTCTGTGTTGTACAATATTGTTAGGTCCATGTTTGTTGTATCACATATTTTTTAAGTTTAGATTGAATTTTCAGTCTTTTTATGTTGTATATGTACAATTTTTGTCTTACTTTTTAAGTTATTTATATTTGAGTATGTTTCTGATAAAGAAAAGTAGTTTAGTGAAATATTGAAATAAAATGGAAAGCTATTTCCTCTGAATGTGGTAATATCAATTTACATAAACGTAGTGTATTGACAAGGGAAGGGTTAAAATACAAGAGAATTGAATGTGTTATATTGTGTTCATGTAAAATCCATAAAGTTATTGTCTGTATACTGTACTGCAGTCAAAAAAAATTCTGTCGCTCTGCAATTTTTAATAAATCCCTGAGCGGCCTCTGACAGTAAGCTGATTTGCATAATGATTTGTCAAACAGCAGTTAGTAGAAATCACTAGTGGCTCAAATTGAGAATATTTGATTGAATTAAAATAAAATGTGACATCAAAATGATAAGCATATCTAAATATGTAAGGTCAAAACAAGGGTGTTTCTCCTTCCATATGCCAAGTGATTTATAAAAATATAAAATGAATGTAGATGGGTCATGTCTGTCATATTTTTTTTTTCGTAAATTGTATAGTAATGAATTAGGCGGTTTCTCTATTGAATTGTTTCACATTTCTTATATCAGAGCCTGCTGTAGTTGTTTGAAAATGGATGGATCTTTTTTTACTTTTCTTTGTTGAAGACTATACAGTGACCTATAAATGCTTATATCCATGTCTTTTGAACTCAGATGGATAGTCTTTTTTTTCTTGATAGACACATTTAGCTTACAGATAGTGGTTTATTCTTTTTGTTTTATTCAAAAATAGTTATAGATGTTTCCACCTTCTGGCACATTATTAGCTCTCATTACCAAAAGGCTATGTCAGCTATTCATAGCTACAACTTGGCATCCATCAAATGTTCATTTTTACCAAAAAAAGTCTGTAAAACTAGTGCCAAGTGGAACAAAACTTTGCCACAATTAACATGTGAGGTATCTCGTTAAAAAGAATGTTCCAAAACCTTATCTGCTAAATTATCATGTTCATAGGGGTAATTTTATTGTCCTTTACAAACTCCTTGGGGCCTCTAGTTGATTAATATTAATAATATTTTATTTCTTGTTAAAAATAGATTATCATGTTCATAGGGGTAATTTTATTGCAAGTATTGTCCTTTATGTAGAAAGGTGATGATACCAAACTTCTAGTTTAATAAGAATATTGATTTCTTGTTAAAAATAGATTTTGTTGTTGAAAATCTTGTTTTTGTAATCTTCAGATGTCAGAACAACAGTTATGTGAATTGTTTGGTCGCTATGGACCATTGGCAAGTGTCAAAATAATGTGGCCTAGGACTGATGAAGAGAAAAATCGAGGAAGAAATTGTGGTTTTGTTGCTTACATGAACAGAAAAGATGGTGAAAGAGCCTTAAATAGTATAAAGGGTAAGATTTAACCTAGATCTGTTGTATGTCTAACAATAGAATGTTAATGTCAAATTTAAAAAAAAAGCCTGTTCTTTGAATATTTGATTTTAAAAACTATATATCTTAACAGTAAAAAACTTTGCTAAGATAGTGTAATCATCATTGTAATGTCTGGAATATATAAGTTCTAGATCCTGTTACAGATGTCTCTTAGTGTAAAATTAAACTGCTATTGGAAATTGTTGTATTTCAAGTCTATATTATTTATAGGCTGCAGATATTTCAACTAACTAAAGAAATTCTGAAAAATAATGTTGTTTGTGGTTTGTTTCTATTTTGGAACCTGAAAATCTAATAACAGGAAAAGATGTGATGAGTTATGAAATGAAGTTAGGTTGGGGTAAGGCTGTGCCTATACCACCCCACCCTATTTACATACCACCAGCTTTAGCTGAGCTGACACAACCACCACCACCCTCAGGGCTTCCATTTAATGCTCAACCGCATGATCGACGACACCGGCGAGGCAGGGGATTTGGCAACATCCCACCCCCTGATAAAGATGAGGATATTGACAAGGTAATTTCATAGAAGTGGTCAGCCTTTTTTGCTGACCATTGGTTTGATTTTTCTTTAAAACAAATCTGTTTGGTAAGGCAGCAGGTGGGAAATGATCTTGCTAAAAGGGGTAATTAACTAAATTAGGGGTCTTTTTATTTCATTCTGTAGAACTTCACTAATGGGTTCAACATTTTTTAAGCATATTTACTGTAATTCTGAAATGCATGTTTACTAATTGAATCTTGTTTAATATAAACGGAAGGCTTCTAAAAACCACTATTGTTTGAAATAACATTTACAACCATAAAATCAAAGACACAGACACAGAAACAAGCTGTATTAACAAATTTGAGAAACATTTTCTCTATGTAGTCTTCAGTTTCATTCATTTTCTAAAGACATACATTGCATATGATGCTTGACAACAAGGAGAAACAAAAGTACAATATCAAATCATCTAACTGTAATCTCTATTAAAAAAAATAATAAAGAAATTACAAATACACACACATGTTAAAAAAAATATTTAAAACTAGCCATACTTCATTAAATATTGTACTTGTAAAGATTTTTATATATCAATATTTTATTTACATTGTATACTATGCTTTTTCCTCTGCAAATTTTCATTTTTCATTTGAAGGAGAGAAAAAAATTACTACAAAAAAGAAAGAGAAAATATTTTTAAAAACAAATATTGTAATGAAAATGAATTTAATTCATAGGAAAAACATCTTTAAAAATGAAAAATGAAATAATCAGGGGTTTAGTCTAAGAATCCATACTTAAATGAGCTTAATTTGGTTTTTCAAATGCGATTCTCCAGATTTTAGCCAAGGCTGTTGTGAAAGTGGTAATTCCTACAGAAAGGTATATTTAATTCTTTGTTAAGATGGTTGTTTAAGTTAGGCTTTAAACCAAGGTTATTTTGAGAAGAAGGATACAGATTTACGCTGGACAACAACGACAGAACATCATGGTGGACAAAGAAGTTTGAGATGAAGCTGATACTTAATAAGTCAATAGTATCAGTATGTCAAGCTGATATGAAATGAGAAGCTGGTCAATAAAAACAAATGATAAGATGGATAGAAATATGCAATAAGTTGTTAAAGAAATTACTTTACATAGTTGGTAATATAGTTTTAAAAAAGAAGGGGGGGAGGGGGGCAAATTGATTTTTTTTTTAATGAAATATGAAAGCATAAACTATCCCATACAAAATTTCTCTGAACCTATAACCATGATAACTGTATGATATAGGTGAGTCTGTTCAGTTGGTTGACTTTTTCAAGAATGACCCATTTTATAAATTTAATGAAAAAATTATTGCCTTTAACCACAACACTGAAAGTTTCTAGTGACTTTGTATAAAATGTTCCAACAAGAATGTCTCATGTAATTCAATTTGACTTCTTACTGCATATTTGATCTCATAATGGAGTATAGTACCATATCTTAGGTACATTTGTTATGTAAAAGACTGGTTTAAAAAAACTGTGAAAAACTGAAATGTAGGAAATTGTGTAATATTATTTGTATCATTATGCCTGTAATATAATAGATAAGAGAAACATTGATTGCTTGTTTGCTTCTTAGAAACTGCTATAAATGTTGAATAAATATCTCATTATTTCCAAATTTTAATAATTCTATTTTGACATACAGTGTACAAACGATTTCATTACATGCTATTTAAATCATTTCTATTTAAGGATTTGACTTGTAGTATGAAACTTTTCATGTATATGGCAGGCTTAAAGAATGGTACCACTTCATTAAATATGACAGATTTCGAAGAAGCAAGCAGTCACTCAAGATTTTTAATATTCTTTTTCAAACCAAATCAGTATAATTTTTCGGGAATTGTTCATATTATCAAACATTTAAAATGCAATCCCTGTATAGATTTTTTAGATGATGACTCTCAGGCAATTTTTATTTCTTTCATTTCATTTAAGAATTTAGATAAGTCAATATAGCTATAAATTGATGCATCAAAAACTAAAGTACTGTATCACTCATATGGTTTGAAAGAAGAGTTACAAGTCCTTTGTCAAAGAAAAGAGTTGTTTCCACTACAAAATAGTAACTAGATGAAAAGAATATATGTCTATTACATTCCAACCAATTAACCAGATGTATTTGAAATAAGTTGCTCAAACATATTTGATAAAGTTGTAATATTGCCAGAGTAGTAGAAAGTTTTAAGGAGAAAGTACATTTTTGGGCTTGTTCATTTCCTGGAAATAAAGATCTGTGAAACCAACAATGACAAAATTATAACAAATTTATATACACAATATACAGGCTATCAGAAAATGCAACTATAAGCTTAGACTTGATATCAAAGTTTTCCTGTGCTGATTTTGTCAGACATTAAGCTTATATTGGGAAAATTTAGGACATGTGTTGCTATATATGCCTGAATTTACTTCTCCAATGTTTTATTAGAAACATATATATCCTACATTTCATTCTGCAAGTTGTATTAACATTAAATTATATTTCATTTTCAAACCAATTTGACCCCCAAATTATTCCTTCTTTATGTATATTTTCCTCTGTCATTGATCACCATGGTAACAACACACAGAATATAAGAGTTTAAGCATTGAGATATTTTTTTCTTCAAATATTTGAATGCTTGATCATGATCATGCTGTTATTTTAGTATTTGATTTAACTTTGAAGACTTCGTAAATAATTCTCACAGCATCTGTAGAAATTTTGAAATTCTATTACATATGTACCATCTTTGATCTATGATATTCTTTGGTGAAATCAAACTTTGAACTTTTTTATTCAAACCACATGTATCAGTCAATACACAAAATAAAAGAAAGGTTTGACTATAATGTATTTACTTCTAATATTCGATCAGATGTTGAAGTAATAATTTTAATGGTAGTTTCTGAGTTATATCAGTTGTAAAGTTTAGTTAATAATTTATATGGCAAACTTGTTTTTGATAGATATAAGAGAATGATGGAAATGCTTTTATAGATTTGATATCTGTATTTCTTATTTCTTAAATTAATTGAACATTTTAAAAACAAAGTAATAGTTTGATAGTTTTAAGATTAAGTCAACCATTTTTTTGCATGAGTTCTTATTGTTGTATATTTGTGACAACTAAATTTAGCTTTGAATTGACAGTATGTTAAAATATTCCTGTAGAATGCTGTTTTAACAATTAGTTTCAGTCATTTTAGAGTAATATATCGGTTCTTTTCATCATATTCAAATAATGAAAACAATGAAATATTTACAAAATGTCTGAAAATTCATTTAACTATGATTGCCTGAACATGCTGAAAGAATCTTCTGGTTAAAAACATTCCCTTTTATAGAGTGTTTAGGAAAAATATCAGACGTTACATGCAATCTGGTAAAAAAAACTTTATACCTAATTTTCAGTGATTACCCTTTTTTGTTGGCAATTTCAAACAACCACATTGAAAGGGGGGACCCAGCCTTTAAATACTGTGGATTGATTAATATCAAATACCCATGAAAATACTGTTTTTCCTTAACATACAAAAATTGATATCTAGAAAATATATGAATCAACATTATATGTCTTTATAAAAAGAAGCACAAAAAGGGGCCATCTTGTGAACTTTTATCTCTCCACTAAAGAAATTGATACTATATATATGCATAATAGTTCTGCTGCTATTCAGCAACATTAATATAATTTAACCCTCTGGTGCTACAATTGTTGGGGGAAACTTGATTATAAATGTAGTTGAATGGGCAGCCAGAAGCCCTGTGATGTGTTTTTGGATTGGGCATTTTGTTTTCAGAAACTTATTATGTGTGATACATCGAATGATAGAGTTTGTGGTACGAGAAGGACCAATGTTTGAAGCCATGATTATGAACAGGGAAATAAATAATCCAATGTTCAGGTAGGTGTTCATAATAAGATAATTATTGTGATGCATGCCTTCCATAGTTTTATATTCATGTTTATAGTTTGGATGCTTAACAATATATTTGGTATCATTGTATATTAAAGGGTATTGGCTATTGGCATTAGCAACTGAGAACTTTCAAACAAAATCATTACTTTGGCCTGGAAAATTAAAAATGTGTTTGGAATTTCTATTATGGTTAAAATGGCATGTTTTGTAAGCAATGAATTGATTACAGCATACAACCTGTGCATTCAAATTCACTTTACTTATTAACAATCCTAGTAGGGAATATTAGAGATCAATGCATTTTTTTGTTGTTGGTTGCTTTACGCCGCATTAGCGCAAAAAGGAATATTAGAGATCAATGCATTAACTTGATATCTCCATAGTGTTACACAGCAATAGTGTATGGTAATATTAATGTTTGTTAGTTATCAGTGAAAATTTAAACTTATCCTTTGTGGCATTGTGATGGATTTTACATGCACTTAAATAGATTTTAACACTAAGATCCTTGGTAAAGATTGCAGTGTTCATTTCTATCCTTGCTTTAAATGCCTGTTATCCTGTTTGTTTCATACATGGAGCTATTTTAGAATTAGAAATTCTGTTATATTTACCTGTAGATACAAATATTCTCTCTGAACATTAACCAAACATCAAAATCTTAATAGGAAAAAATATTTCTTCTGTTCATTTACCAATAAAGAGCTTATCTTAATCATGTGTCTGCTTAGTACTTTATTGCTCATATTTCATTTGCTGAATGACTGACAATCATATACATTTGTACTATTTTAAAGAGGCATCTAGCACAGTATATCCCACAAAGTGTAGGAAATTATGGCCTGTATGTTGCTCTTCATTGACACATTCATCATTAAATTTTACTCAGTACTTGGGACTACAAAATTTGTGCTAGAAAAATCAAATCCAGTATTTTAGTTGATTTCTGAGTGTAGTACAATAATGGAGATCTGAATTTTAATGACAGCAACGATATTCTGATACTAAATAACTAAGGGACTTGTCATAATTTAATATTGTGTGTTGATGCATTTGTAGCAGACCTCTGACAAATAGTAGGTCTCTCTGACTTGTATTTTATACATTTGTAGCAGACCTCTGACAAATAGTAGGTCTCTCTGACTTGTATTTTATACATTTGTAGCAGACCTCTGACAAATAGTAGGTCTCTCTGACTTGTATTTTATACATTTGTAGCAGACCTCTGACAAATAGTAGGTCTCTCTGACTTGTATTTTATACATCATTGATTAATCATATTGTACATACAGATTTACTCAGATACTAAGTGACCTACATTAAAATCCTATTACTTTATTTAATATTTAATTTGAGAAAGTATTACAACCTTTGATAAAAAGTAGGTAATCCAGACTCATCTTTTACATATAATTGTCAGTTAGATTAAATGGTAGAGTATATATCTCATACAGATATTTGCCATTAGTTAAACAGACTCCCAGAGGATTAAGGTGACTCTAATGAATAATTTACACTTGCTTATTATTAAAATTTTCATTTTCTTTTCTCAGTTACTAAATCATGTTTATTTTAGTCCTTTTACACAGAAAATAATTTTACTTTCATAAACCATCTAATCAAGTATATGAATTGTCATGCCAATTTTGGATTGAGGTGAACTTAATAATGTTTATAAATAAGAAGCCTAAATGTTACGTGTCGAGGCATAGCCTGCTGGCAAAACAGAAAAATGTAATTAATTTGATGTTTTTGTAGGTTCCTGTTTGATAACCAAAGTCCAGCACATCTATACTACAGATGGAAATTGTTCTCAATACTGCAGGTAAAACATACACGCCAACCATTTTAAAGATAAATCTTAAAAGTACTGGTGGATCAATGACACGCCAACCATCTTAAAAATGAATCCTAAAAGTACCGTTGACTTAATGATGGAGATGGAGATCATTTAAGTTAAATTCTCAAAAACAATTTTTTTTATGGCATTCTTGGTTGGATGTTTTCCCTGGGCAGTCCAACTTCCTCAAACAATAAAAACTGGCCGCCACAAAATAGCCCAAAAGCAGTGCTTAAAAGAGGCGTTAAAATCAATCAAATTTATGGCATTTTCAAACATCATCTTGGCTATTTTCATGGTAGACATTAAATGGTGCAATTAACCCTACACGAACATTTCACTAAACATTTAAATGCATTGTAAAAGGCAATGAAGTGTGTACACAGCAAAGATTAATCTGCCAAATACATGTATATGCCTTAAAACATGAAAATAAATGGATGTACAGTAAATAAAAATTGACACGGTCAAGGTCCCTTCCTAAGGACAGTCACATAATGTGACAATGTTAAATTTATTTTTACTATTTATGCTTTCTGTTAACTTGTAGGGAGATACCCCTTACGCATGGAGAACAGAAGAATATAAAATGTTCAAAGGTGGATCAACATGGCGACCACCTGTCATGAACCCATACACACAAGGCATGCCAGAACATCTAATCAAAGATGCAAACTTTGATCCTCCACCAAAGGATGTACCTACAGGTCCAAAGAAAGGATCATTAACAGATAGGTAGGTCCAGGGTAAAATAGAATGTACCTACAGGTCCTAAAAAAGGATCATTAACAGATAGATAAGGTCAAGGGTAAAATAGGGGGTCCAAAAAAAAGATCATTAACAGATAGGTAGGTCGAGGGTAAAATAGAATGTACCTACAAGTCCAAAGAAAGGATCATTAATGGATAGATAAGGTCAAGGGTAAATAGGATGTACCTACAGGTCCAAAAAAAGGATCATTAACAGACAGGTAAGGTCAAGGGTAAAATAGGATGTACCTACAGGTCCAAAGAAAGGATCACTAACAGATAGGTAAGGTCAAGGGTAAAATAGGATGTACCTACAGGTCCAAAGAAAGAATCATTGACAGATAGGTAAGGTCAAGGGTAAAATAGGATGTACCTACAGGTCCAAAGAAAGGATCATTAACAGATAGGTAAGGTCAAGGGTAAAATAGGATGTACCTACAGGTCCAAAGAAAGGATCTTTAACAGATAGGTAAGGTCAAGGGTAAAATAGGATGTACCTACAGGTCCAAAGAAAGGATCGTTAACAGATAGATAAGGTCAAGGGTAAAATAGGATGTACTTACAGGTCCTAAGAAACAATCATTAACAGATAGCTAAGGTCAAGGGTAAAATATGATGTACCTACAGGTCCAAAGAAACGATCATTAACAGATAGCTAAGGTCAAGGGTAAAAGTTCTAAAGGTGACTAAGTTCAAAGAAACATCATTATTTGATAGGAAACATAATAATCTAAAGTTTGAAGTTTATCTCAGTACCAAGCTAGCAGAATAACACATGATTTTATTGTGACTATTTTTTAACCATAACAGACAAAAAGTTCCATATTCTATTGTTTTTCAGTCAAAGAGACAGATTGGAAGATATGTTGCGAGACTTGACACCAGAGAGATCAAAGGTTGGAGATGGTATGGTGTGGTGTTTAGACCATGCCGAAGCTGGGGAGGAGATCGTAGAATGTATATCAGAATCATTATCCATCTTACAAACTCCCATTCCTAAAAAAGTAAGAAACATACAATGTTAAATAATTCACATAACAAAATACACAGATACTAGTTTTGCATAACATTTCATACCAAAATGACGACTCATCCATCAAATACGAAATATCTGAATTTTTTACATTCTTGTATTTTAATGCCATTTCTGAAATGAATTATATAAAAAGAATTGCATTAGTTTGCAAATTTACAATAATTTGACAATTATTTTATATGTTATAAAAAAGAAAGAGGTTTTTTTTTCAGATTGCCAGATTGTTTTTAGTGTCGGATATCTTATTTAACAGTAGTGCTAAAGTTCCCAATGCCTCATTTTTCAGGAAATGGTGAGTTCTTTTTAATCAGCAAAACTTTGTGATAAAAAGGGTTTTTGCACCACTCAGATGTTAAAGAAAAAAAGTTTTAGATGATATAAAAATTGAGGACTTTTTGTTATTTTCATATGAAACTGCTAGAATAACTTTAAATGGCAGCTTTTATTTTTATTTCAGGGGATTGTATTATATCATAAACTGGTTACCGCAGTTTATTCACCATTTTGAAATGATTTTCTTTTAAAAGCTTCTGTAAGCATTTTATATGGCCTTGGTCCCATTTTCTGTAGGTTTTATAGTTACTAAAATAAAATGTGTAGCTGGGAAATTATATATGATAGAACATGTGCATTTGAGAGGTAAATTAGGTTGCTGTTTTTTTCCATTTTTTCTGGGAAAAAGACTTGTTAAGCTTGAATTCTTATAATATATTCAGGTATCAATATCATCCTGTTGACCTTACTTGTGATCTAGCATGTAAAAAAACTGGATACACTAAGCATATTTATTTATACATCATTTAGATGGTAATCGCCCTGAATATTTAACTCATGTTTGTTACTGGATTTAAAGCACTCATTCTATAAGAATCGGATAAAAGTTTGTAATTAGTGATTCCTGTTTAGTTACATGATATTTGTTTTGCTCTACAGTTTTCAGATAAAGCTTCCAGAGATATTTAGAGATGTACATGAAACGTATTCAAATATTGATGGAAGATTGAAAGCTGAACAGTTTAAGGTAAGCTAGTTTTACTTTTTGGGAAAAGACGGCTTCAAGCCGTCTTAATCCCAATGGGATTGGCCATTGTATCACTCCCTCACGTCATGCATTCTGTGCAACTTTTTAGGAAACCCCCTCAACATTTCACACTCATTTGCTTTTAACTAGATAAACAAATTAACAGACTGTCTTTAAACTGATTTCATTTCTGATGCTTGCAAAATTGTAGTATTTCGAGCTCTCACTATTTTTATTTACGTTTATTTTACAATCCGGAAAATCAGTATAATTAAAAATATCTCATGTGACGTCAAGTTGGGAATTCCACACTTCGCAGTACGTTATGACAATCGTAACTCGCGATGCAATACATTAACTTATTTCCTTTTGCAATATGAAAGGCCGAGTAGTTCCGATTGTATGTTATGACATAGAGGACGTTGTATTCTTATTCGTTACAACTCGGTCGATCTCTCCGTAGAGGCGGAGTCACCCGAAGTTTGCCGATTGATAATCGTGTTGACGAATCACATATTTGAACATGTCGCTTCTCAAAATAGTCCATGAACAATGTAATTTTCTCTCGTCAGATCAACTCAAAGTTCATTTAAATTTTAATCATTTTAGTAATCTTGGTATTTTAATGGAAAACGAATGCTTTTTTTCTTGATTATCGAGTTATTTAAATTCGAAAAAAAGTAATACGGCTAAACCCACGCGGTGCGTATGTATACAGATAACCCAGCTGCTGAAACCTGCAAGACAAAGACTGCTGAGAAAGAAAGAAAAACAAGATATATCGTAAGTATATTATTTAATAAATATCTAATGGTTAGACTTTTGTCAATTTAGTAGGTTAAACTTCATATTTGTTCATTTCAGGGAGAAATATATACGAGGTGGCCTTTGCAAAGTCTTTATTAGTAAATTGACCCCGTCCGCCATTTTGTAAATATTGAACAGCTGTTACTTCATCGTTGTTTTGGCTACTTAATTTTTACTTGCAATGTTTCTAAAATATTAATATTCGATATCTATTACAAAGCTGTGTCATCACTCGTTTTATTGTGAAGTTCAAATAACTATCAGCCTTTAAAAGCGACCCAACACTCGTTTACGTAAATATTCGATCTACGCATGCGCAAACAGGTATTTTTTAGTATGATTATTTAGGTCAAAATTATTAATGATTATTGCCTCTCATCCAGTTGATTATATATAAAAAAAAATCTCTGAATTTCTTTACGTATCATGTCAATGAATATTTTAGTATTGTGATAGCTGAATTGCTATATATATAAGTTCCAGCTTAGTTTGTCGCCAGCTGATATTTTACATCTACGCATGCGCACAAGCTTTGTTGGGGTCCCAGTCTCGTAAAAGCAGACTCATAACTTGTCTCTCAATATTTAAGAATATATTGTTTTTTTGTGTGTTGAAACAGTCTCGTAAAAGAAGACATTTAAAAGATACATTATTGCCTGTCAGTTTCATTGAAGAATATTTTGGGTTTTGTTTCTTATTTTCTCTTGATTGGAAATAAACATGTTTATTAACTGTTGGATTCAGTGAGTTTTCCTTTTTGCAATTGTGAACTTTTTTGATAGGTTTGAATATGTACTGCTCTGTTCAGATTAAGATTATTACATCCATTTATGCTACGAGTGTATTCATGTCCTGCAATTCAGTCGGTGTTAGGAAAATACACTATAAACTCGCATTGAATGGTTCAACATTTTTATAATCAAAAAATAAATCAAGTTCAGTTTCCTTTTTGTATGAATTTTGACATGGTTGATTAACATGTAGGTCCTATCTGGAATGAAACTATGTTGTTATAAAATTTTTGAAATGTCTTCACAAGTGTCTCTATTTGTTTCTTAGATATTATATATGTTGGCCAGGCATGAATGACACTTGTTGTACATGTATCTAGAATAATATATAATCAAGGTGAATACTTATAACATTGAACTTGGAATGAATACTAGTGATAATACAAAAACTCAACACTTCTAGAAATGAATCTCAGGAATCAATTTTAATATTTTGATAATTCTTACAATAATCAGACATGAATGACATGTGTTGTACATGTATCTAGAATAATATATAATCAAGGTGAATACTTTTAACATTGAACTTGGATTGAATACTAGTGATAATACAAGAACTCAACACTTCTAGAAATGAATCTCAGGAATCAATTTTAATATTTTGATAATTCTTACAATAATCAGACATGAATGACATGTGTTGTACATGTATCTAGAATAATATATAATCAAGGTGAATACTTTTAACATTGAACTTGGATTGAATACTAGTGGTAATACAAGAACTCAACACTTCTAGAAATGAATCTTAGAAATCAATTTCAATATTTTGATAATTCTTACAAAAATCATTCAAAGTTGGCAAAATATTAATCCTAGAATTATTTAATCAAGTAGAATGCTTAGACAAGAACTTTGATTGATTGTTTGATAAAAATTGAATAAATCTTGGAAAACAATTTCAATTTTACAATTCTTAGTAATACAATGTGCATTCGTTTTGCTTTAAGAGAAGGTTACAGGCATTAAAAGGCATATTAACTTAAGCAGTTGAACTCCATTTAAATGAAGATGTTGTTCTTATATGGCAATTACCATCAAGGTGATCAGGTTTTTGGGAATGAATCACGGGGAAGACAATGTATGGCTAATTGTGTAGTGTTCTCGGCATTGTCTGAAACAAAACCTCTACACTTGTGGACACGAGAAAAATTGAAAATAATAATGCACATAGGGGATGAAATGTACAAATATGTTCGTCAACATTGTGGTGTAACACATGACTTTTTGTTGTATAACGACATTCCTAAACACTTCAGTTTCTTGGGACAAAAATATGTATTGATGAAAGAAGTATCGTATGGAGGTACATTGACAAAAACAATTTTTTATGAAAATAATTTTTCTATGGCTCTGGAATTTGCTTTCAACCTTATCCTAAGTTCTAGTAATTCCAAATATAGTGCAATACTTATTTTCTGTGACTCAGCAATATCAGTTAGAAAAAGAAATAATGAATATTACTTGTTTGACCCCCACAGTCGTTGCAGAAATGGTCTTCCAATACCAGACGGAGCTTGCCATATTTCAAAATATGAAAACTTATCTGCACTGTGCAGCTTCATACGTGATCTTGCCTGCTCTTTGAGCAGCCAAAATTTAGAACAGATTGTATACGAAATGATTAGAGTTGAGGTTAAAACCCCTCTTAATGCACGTGGTAAAAAATTTTGTGTTTTCAGCTTCAATGTTCTTGCCCGAAACCAAGTCAGATTATCTGAAAAAGAATGTTCAAATGAACAACAAACAGTTCAAGTTACCTGTCATTCAGATGTACTAGATAAAAAAAGAAAACGCATACCAAGCTCTCATTCTATTCCACAAAAGCGAAGCAAGCTTGATGAGGAAGCTTTAACAAACGATATTGTTAAAAAATTCAGTTTGTCAGTACTAGAGGGTCCTTTGTATGTTTGTAGCTCCTGTAGTCAAACATGGTTTAAAGAAGGTGTAGTACGCATGAGTACTGTCAAAAGTAGCTTTAAATTGCTTGAAAAGTGCAAATCTGGTATAAAATCAGTAAACAATATTGAATGGGTATGTCTCACATGTAAACGACACTTGGTGTCTGGAAAAATACCTGAATGTTCTGTTGGTAACAATATGAAATTTCCTCCTATACCAAATGAACTGCTTGGCTTGACAAACTTAGAGCAAAGACTTATATCCCCAAGAATCCCATTCATGTCAATACGTCAACAACCAAGGGGAGGTCAGCTATGCATGAAAGGTAATGTTGTTAATGTACCTGCAGATATTAACAAAACTGTTAGAGTATTACCACGCACTTTAGATAATGATGAAACAGTGTTTGTAAAATTGAAACGCAAGATATCATTCAAACATAGTGTTGCTCAAGAAATGATCAGACCTAATAGGGTGATAGATGCAGTTAAGTTGCTAACTAGTAAGAATTTGTTTAAATCTGAAGGTATACATATTGATTCAAACTGGTCCTTAGAAAGTCGTTCTAATGAAACATGTGAAATGCCTCCATCTGAGGCAGATACTGGTATACATAATTTGTCAAATGATGATTGCGATAGTTGGGATGAAGAGCAGAATCATGAAAATCAACCAAGTGGCAATTTAGACACTATGCTCAATCCGATAGGATTTAGGCAATATAAACAAGTTTTGAATATTGCACCTGGTGAAGGAAATACTCCCCTTGGCATATTCCAAGATTATAACAGTGAATTCTTAGCCTTTCCATCAATATACTGTGGTGAAACTCGAATGCCAAACAATTTGAGGCTTGTGCCTTTACATTACAGTACAATAAGTAAGTGGGAGCTGCGTAATGTAGATAGAAGAGTTGCTATGTCCATCCCAAATATTTTCTTCAAAATGAAAAAGCTACAGATTAAATATATACAAGACCGAATTCAATTAGCCATCAGAAAATGCAAATTGCAGGGAAAGAAAATAACTGTTCATGACGTACTAGCTCCTGGAGCTGTTGATAATTTAATTAAACATAATGAAGGCTATCAAATCCTAAGACAAATAAGAGGTTCAACTGCTTACTGGGAAGTTGCTAAGAAGGATTTGTTTGGTATGATAAGACAACTAGGGATTCCACATTTCTTTGTTTCACTCTCAGCAGCAGAAACTAAATAGAAAAATTTGTTGATAACCCTGGGAAAGTTAGTAAACAAAAAAGAATATTCAACATCAGATATTGATGAAATGTCCTGGCAAGATAAGTGCCATCTAATTAATTCAGATCCGGTAACTTGTGTTAGGTATTTTGATTATAGAGTACAAAAATTCCTACACAGTGTAATGATGAGTCCTTTAGAACCAATTGGGAAGATACAGGATTATTTTTACCGGGTTGAATTTCAGCAAAGGGGCTCACCTCATATTCATATGGTAGTTTGGGTTGTTGATGGACCTGAGTTAGGAAAAGCAACATCTGAAGAAATAACATCATTTGTAGACAAGCATGTTACTTGTGCAAAAGATGAGACAATGACTGAATTAATCAATTATCAAACCCATCGACATGCACGTACATGTAGAAAGAAAGGTAATTCTGTTTGTCGATTCAATTTTCCAATTCCTCCTATGAGCAAGACCACTCTTTTGCAACCTATAGATTCAGAAACTGACGTTAAATTCATATCCACATGTAAAAAGAATTGTAATAAAATATTAGATAAACTTGATGAGATGAAATATGGCAGTGAAATATCTTTCGAAGAGTTCTTGGATGAGTTGAAATTGACTAATGAGGAATATTGTAATGCAGTAAGGTCTTCTTTGAAAAGAGCTAAATTATTTCTGAAAAGGAACCCTTCAGAAATAAGAATAAATTCCTACAATTCAATTATGTTGAAATGCTGGCAAGCCAATATAGATGTACAGTTTGTACTTGATCCATATTCTTGTGCTTCATACATAGTCTCATACATCAGTAAAGGTCAAAGAGGGATGTCCAATTTAATGTACAGGGCTTCCCAAGAAGCTAAAGAAAACAATATGGACTTGAAACACCAAATGCGTCATATTTCAAATCAGTTCTTAACACATGTTGAAGTTAGTGCCCAGGAAGCAGCTTACTTTGTTTTACAATTGCCCATGCGAAGATCATCCCGTAGTTTTTTATTTCTTAACACTGGTCCTCCTAGCGAGCGTATAACTCTGTTGAAATCTCTTGCTAAACTTGAAGAAATGTCTAGTACCTCAACAAATGTTGAAGCAGACAATGTTGTTAAAAGATACCAGCGACGACCAAAGGAACTGCTAAAGTTATGCCTGGCAGATTTTGCCTCCTGGTATGATGTATCTTATCCTAAAAAGAACAAGCCATGCAAATCTGATAAACTGAATGCATTGTCAGAATTACCAGAGGTAGATGACAATGACTGTTTGGAAGATGACCCCCAACATGAAAATGTAGAAGATCCACAGGAGGAAGAACCTTTAGTCTTGCTAGATTCGTTTGATCACATGCAAAGTTGCCCTGACAAGGAGATCTGTATGTCAGATGGTGGAATACTGAAAAAACGCAAGACTCAAAAAATACTGAAGTATGTTAGATTCAATAAAGATCATAACACTGAGAACTATTACCGTGAATTGATAATGTTATTCCATCCATGGGTAAATGAAGAGAGAGACATCCCTGATTCGTACAGTTTACTCAAACAATTGTATGCTCAGAATTCAGTATGTATTGAAAAACAGAAAAAACTATATGAGAGAAACCGAGGCTTGATTGAGCAGGTTGAAAGTTATAATGGAGATCAGAATAATTTTGATGACAATATGAATACAGAGTTTATGCCTGAAAATTTGCATGCAGAAGAAAATGATAGATCTGAAGGTTTAACTTTATCAGAAAAGTATGGCTGTTTTGATCCTGGGAGACCTGAACAATATGATGTCGGCCTTGATATAGGTATAACAAGAAAACAAATAGGTGATGATGACTGTTTGATGAAAATGCCCGAAAATGACTATAGGGAATTAGTAAGGAATTTAAACGATGAACAAAAAAGGTACTTCTACCATGTTTTACATTGGTTTAAAACCAAAGATGAACCGGTGTACAACTTTTTGTCAGGTGGTGCAGGTGTTGGAAAATCAGTTTTGATAAGAGCAATTTATCAGGGCCTTCTAAGAATTTTGAACATGGCTCCAGGTTCTAATCCAGATGATGTTAAAGTTCTTCTATGTGCTCCAACAGGCAAAGCTGCTCACAACATTGGTGGTAATACTATACATTCAACCTTTTGTATACCTGTCAGCAGAGGGTTTTCATACAAACCTTTAGCTATGGAACAGCTCAATACCTACAGATTGAAATATAAAAATCTTAAAGTGGTTATAATTGATGAAATATCTATGGTAGGTTGTAAGATGTTTAATTTCATTAATGGTAGGCTTCAGGAAATAATGGGATACAATCGACAGTTCGGTGGAGTTAGTATAATTGCTGTTGGTGACTTGTATCAGTTGAAACCAGTGATGGACAGTTGGATATTTCACAACACTGCAACAGAATATGGAGATTTGGCAGCAAATTTATGGCAAGATAACTTTAGTT
This sequence comes from Mytilus edulis, assembly GCF_963676685.1. Lineage (NCBI taxonomy): Eukaryota > Metazoa > Mollusca > Bivalvia > Mytilida > Mytilidae > Mytilus > Mytilus edulis. The sequence continues at coordinate 87,073,871 of NC_092346.1, read as the reverse complement.
TGTATGAATTGAAAACAATAATGCGCCAAAAAGGAGATCTTGAGTTTGCTGAATTACTTAACAGGTTAAGAGAAGGTCACCATACACATTCAGATATAGATACTCTAAAATCTAGATTAGTTGAAACAGAAACTGGTAGTTTATCTTCTATGCCACATCTATTTACTACTTGCGCAGAAGTTGACACATTCAATGAGTATGTTTTCTCACAAACTAGTTCAAAAAGTGACACAATTGAATGTATAGATTCAGTGACAGGTGACTTATCAGAAACATTACATGATGATGCTCTGAAGAGAGTACCAAATGATCCTAGTAAAACAATGGGTTTGTACAAAAACTTGAAAATTGCTGAAGGCCTGCAGATTGAAATTAATTTGAATATAAATATTGAAGATGGTTTAACCAATGGAGCTGCAGGAAAGGTTATGTTATTGGACTATAGAATTGTAAATTCAAATAGATGTAGTATTATATGGGTGTTGTTTGATGACATGGGCATAGGAAAAGACCAGAGACGTCAGTTTCAATACTTGAGAAATGACCAAATTGACAAAACATGGACACCTATATTTGAAGTTACAAGGAAATTCCTTATAAACAACAATCAGTCATATCAAATACTTCGTCGTCAGTTTCCTATACGCTTGGCTGCTGCCAAAACCATTCATAAATCACAAGGATCAACTGTAAACAATTTAGTCGCCCATTTGGGAAGGAGGAAAAATGATCACATGCACTATGTAGCATTTAGCCGAGTTCGAAGTCTTGAAGGATTGCATATACTGCATCTCTCAGAAGATAAGATTTCTGTTAGCATTGATGTAACAGTTGAAATGGACAGAATGCGTTCAACAACCAAGGTGTTAAACTTGGTAATTGAACTTCCAGATCCACAGACTTGGTTAAACATACTTTGCCATAATGTACGATCTTTGCACTTACATATCAAAGATGTAAAAGAGGAGAGTTACTTGAGTTCCTGTGACTTAATTGGCATAACTGAATCTCGGTTAAAACAAGAAGAGGCTGATTCTTGTGTTGCTATAACAGGTTTTGCCACACTATACAGACATGATTCTGTTAGTAACTCCTTGATTAGACCCCATCATGGCAGTGTTATTTATTCAAAGCATCAATTATCAAGTACTTATAAAGGAAGACCTGGAGGCATTGAAATCACATCTGCTGTAATTGTTAAACAAAATACAAGAGTGCGAGTAATATTCTTGTACTGTCCTCCAAAAGTTTCAACTCTGAACAACTTCAGTATTATGATGCAGTCTGTTTCTTCCTTAATTGAAGAGAAAACAATTCTAATGGGAGACTTCAATGTTGACATTCAAAATAACTGCTCCCTGATAAATTTAATGAAAACCTATGGATTCAATCAGCTCATTGAAGAAGTCACAACAGATTACAATACTGCATTGGATTTAATCTTTGTGAACTTCATTGATAACAATGCTAAGTCAGGTGTTTTGGAATGTTATTATTCAGATCATAAACCAATTTTCATATGTTTACCAATGTAATAATGTGTTCCCAAGTGTAGTGTTTGATTTACTTCATTGAATTCAAAGTTGACAAAAACACATGCTCGCTGATGATATACATGTAATCATAATGTACTCAAATTTTTGAAGTCATCAAGCAATTAAAACAATTAAATTAAAACATTTCTAAGTTGTTAAATGTAATTGTTTATATTATTTTCTATTCTTGAATTATTAGGAACATTTCTCATCTAAGGATCACTCAAAAAGTTTATGAATAGTTGTTATATTCTATACAATCTCATCTCCAATTCCCAATCAAATCAGAACTTTTTACATGTACTTCAAAATTGTCTTAAATAATACAAATTCAATTATTTAATTGACACAAAACGATAACACATTGCAACCTAGTTCATTGGTAATTAATAAAGTTCCCATAATATAACAAAATTCCTTGCATTTAATCAATTATTAGAAAACAAAAACCTATCTGATTGTTTCCTTGAAACATCAACAAATAAACATTGCTAACAAGAATTTGTAATTATTGATCCAGTGTGCATTACTTGTTGTGAAATTGCTCGATAGATACTGATGAAAAGATTGTTTATGAAAAAGATTAAAGATAATGAAACACAAGGATGCAACGATAAATAAAAAAAAACTTCTTTTGTATATAATTTCTAAGTGGTATTATAAGTAACATAATACTAGATCCAATATACAAAATTGTCTTGGTATAACTGGCCAAAATATGGCCAGTTCTGAAACTGTTCCTGTCTGATTTAAATCAGGCTGTCTATTTGGTAAGTTACCATTATTTATCCAAATTATATATCCCTGTATATAGTCAAGGGTGTATGAAAAGTAGATGATAAATATAAGACATCATTCATGCATTTCCTTATTGCTATATTCAAAATTGACTTGTCTTCTTATGTTTTACTGTCATGTTACTTGATAATTATCTTATTGCATATAATAGTTCATTGTTTTTGCTAACAAATCAATTTTTCTTTTCCAGAAAATGTTCACAATTGCCAAACTAAAGGAACAATCATCAAATTCCCCATATAGAGTTCCTATAAAAGTCCAGACTGTACATGTAGGAGCCACCAACACTTACATAAGAGATGGCCAAACAAAATCTAACACCACAATAGGCTTTGCTGACCAGACTGGTGCTATCAAGGGCCAGTGTTTTGATATGGCCAAGTTGAACACCATCAAACCAAACTCAACACTAATGATTAGGAACTATATCTATAGAGATCAGATGATAATCATTACTTCAGCAACCAAGGTATCCGTCACTGGTGGAGTTGGAGATGTAGCAGAGGAATACAAAACTCTGGCTGTTGAATTGGCTAAACCACCAGCACCTCCAGCAGTAGTGCCTATTGAATTAGCAAAAAAGACCACTCCAGATCAATTTGTCTCTATAAAAGGCAAAGTAATGAGAGTAAGTATGTCTTGTAACATATGATAATATTATTTGTTAATACATGTAACATAGAAAATAAAAAAGCATATATCTATATAAAAATGAACCTAAGAATACCTCAGTGTACAGCTACTCTTACACAAAGAAAGAGACAAATGTCAGACTTGCAGTAGTTGGATAAAAAATAAGCATACAACATCAGCACTCCCATATACATGTATATATATATAAGAAATCTAATTTATATAAACTATTAGTTATACAATAAAGTGATAATCGGTAAACTTCCAAGTCAAAACACAGGATTCAATGAACTGCCATATTTGTTAAATCACATAAAAAGAGAGAAAAATAAGAAGATAATACAACATATCTGCATAAAAAATGGTAAAATAATGCAAAGAAAAAATACATTTTAATTCGACTGCAAAATTTGAAAAAAATTTCGTCGTACATTGCTATCACGTTGGCATTGTCGTCTGCATATTAATAAATCTGATTGTCATTTTCCAAACATAATGTAATCAATGATCAATTTATATAGGTTGATGCCATAGTAGAGAGAGTAACACAGAGGACGCAGGAGACAATCAAACTTCGGCAGATATATGTGAAAGACTCCACAGCTGAAGTAAAGATCAGTTTGTGGAGGCAATTGGCTGAAAACACAATAGAAGTGGGAAAAACAGTCAAAGTGACATTTCTTAAACTAAATTTGCACAAAGGAGAAATAAGCCTTCAGACAATACCACAAAGCACTCTTGAGGTAAATGTTCAATAATTTAAAATGCAATCAAAACTTAAACAAAAATGTCTATACAGTACCTGTATGCCCCACTTGCATGTATCTTTGGACCATACGTAGATCACAAAAAAAACTTAGTCCAATATTATTGCAAGATAAAATATGCATTGTTTATATATTTTAAAAGGACTGATATTGCAAAATCAAAACAACATTCTTAACATTACAAATAGATGATAAATCAATAATTCAACCAAACTCAAATACCATTATAGACATGCGTTGAAATATCGGTTAAGAAGTAACTGGACTTCATACCATATTATTTGCTAATAACTAAAGTTCCAAAAAGTTAAAATAAAATACTGGGATGTATGATGAAAAATACTATAATTCATATGTATTTCCTTTCTTTGAACAATTGATTAACATGCACAGTACAGGTCGCCAGAGATACAAAGATTCTAGTGATAAAGATTTTGAAATTAATATTGATGTGCTGTATTACCTGAAACACATGTTTACATGCGTCCCTCTTCCAATTCATAATATATACATACACCAATACGTTTGAAATTACAACATATCTTATGTTGACTACATCTGCAGAAACATGTGAAATTAAAAGTCTAATAAAATAACTTGCCAAGCAAAAGATGCATAAGATATAAAATGAATATCTAATTTAAATCATTTATTTTGTAGTTTGTATCAGAACAGCACAGTGTAACCGTAGATGGTTTCTACAAAGAGGATGACACTTTCTTTCTGGTCTGCAAACATGAAGGAGATATTTTCTCAGATTACAAATGCCCTATTGCAGCTCTACAAGATATAGTTGCAGAAGATGAAGAAATAGAAGCTGTTATTGAAGGAATGATTCCTTTCACTGCACACATAGTTGTATCAACAAACAATACAGTTTCATCTGTATCCATTGACATATAACTTGAATGAAAATAACATCAGATTATAAATGACTATAAATTTTTAGACAGACTTGAAATTCCAAACAAAATGAATTTTATTGCCAAATAACTGTATTAAAATGTTGCTAAACTTTAAATCAACATTAACCTAGATTTATTTTCAATTATCATATGTATCTCAAATCACTATAAAGACAAATTTATCATTATAAATAAAGACAATACCTTTTTGAAAATTTGCTTTTTTACATTATAGAAATTTTCATCTCATCACAATTTGTTGCTTAATTATTTCTTCTCAATCAAATTAATTTTTTATGTCAATTTGAGTGCTTACAAAGTTTATAAATATTAAGTGCACATAATCTTCAGATTGTTGGTTAAATATTCTCTGATGTAAATTATATGAATGGTTGTCTAGTTTGTTGAAAGCAGAGGTTAATAATTACGTGCCAATTGTTAAGTTTTGATATACAATCTATATCCATGTGTTGCCAAATATATATATGTTATAAAGATATGATGTGCATTCATAATGTTCAAAAAGACATTGTTATGTATGAAGATCTGAAAATGCTACCTCAAATCAAAAGCCTGAATTATCACATGAATTGTTTACATTCATACTCAGGAACTTAAGTTTTATATATATATGTCAATTCTACTCATGTATTCACAATTTTTTGATATGATATTTCAAAATGCAAATCATCATTTTCACCATGATATAGTTTCATATCAATTTGAATGAGAACACTCCATGACATATGTCTCGTTCACAAAAGTAAACAAAAAGTTATACAACAAATATTTGATGTACATAATGTGATAGCTTATGCAATGTACATAATGTGATAGCTTATACAATGTATATATTTAAGTATCATTCAGTGAATTGAAATGGGTGCATCTTCTTAAAATTAATGGTTCATATCTATGAAGGGCATATTCATTACAAAATTTTATAAATTTCATCTACGTATGATAATATTTATAATAAATACAATAAAGCAATTAGTATGCAAAGCTCCCGTCCATGTTATATGATCTCATTATATAAATTATTTTTTACCATGTTTAGTAGTGAATCTTCCATTGTTTTCATGTGATCTCTTTTTATTATATTATTTATTATGACTTTTATTATACAGTATGAAGTTTTGTAAATGGTGCATGATAACTTGTTGAGTTGTTTAATCAGTCATAACTTGTTAAAAAGATAAGTGATTTATACCCTTATCCTAACTTATAAACCAGTTACTTTACATATAATAGCATAGTTGTATTATGGTGCTACACTTTTAACAACATTCCATCCAATTAATGTGATCTTTTGATACATTATTTTAAATGTATTGTTGTATTTTTTGAAATTTTATTAATGATATAATATAACTTGTTGATGTTGAAATGTATATAATGATGGTGCAATAGTATAAAATAATAGTATTAAGGTGCTTTTGTACATAATGTATATTTATTGGTGCAATTCTCTAAACTCATGTCTCAACTGAACTTAAATAATGCAATGGAGCAAAAAAACTATAACTATTCATTTTCAGTTTATCTCTAAGTCTACAATAAATGATTCAAACTTAACTTCTGATTATATACTCAGTGCTAAATTGAAAAGACCAGAAATGTTTTAAATCGATTATTATAACGTTCTTATGTTGATAGCTTAAACCCAGGAATATTTGTGCTCTGTCTACCAAGTATAACCACAGCCAACACAACTTTCTAGTGATATTACAATCAAAAATAGAAAAACATACAACCATTAATATCAGAAGGCTAAATAAAAAAAGAAAACTTCAACTTCTCTCTCCAGCATTCATATTTACAGCAAATCTCTTGACAAAACATGATAGACATATTGTGAAGTATTCATTATTATATTGCAAAGTCTTTAATCAAAACATAAAGAGACCAGCTGCAATAGCTTATGGAAAATATGAAATATTATCATTTAAAAATGTTCGGTCTCTGATGACTCTGTAAATGAATAATATGGTTTCTATACCAAATCATATACACTTACTTGATGTTTAAACAAACTGTTAGAAGCAAATATAACATATCTATGCATGTATTGTAAATAAAACTACAATAATAACTTTGATTCATGAAATCCTTAAAAATATTCACTTTTGAGTTCTTACAAATCTTGTAATTGATACTGATTGGTTTATTTAAATACAATAAATGTTTCAATATCTTTAGTTTTTATACGCCCGTCGTCTTTTAGACGGGACGTATTATGGTATACCGTTGTCCGTCCGTCCGTCTGTCCGTCCGTCCGTCCGTCCGTCCGTCCGTCTGTCCGTCCGTCCGTCCGTCCGTCGTCCACACTTCGGACAATAACTCAAAAACACTTTCACCAATTTCCATGAAACTTAAGTGAATTGTTTATATCTATTGACGTAAGCTCCCTTTCGTTTTTTTTTAATTTCAGATTTTAAGTTTTGGATTTATGGGGCTTTATTCATAAAAAAGGGGGGATTTTCAACACTTCGGACAATAACTCAAAAAGGCTTTCACCAATGTCCATGAAACTTTGGTGAATTGTTTATATCTATTGATGTAAGCTCCCTTTCAATTTTTATAAATTTCAGATTTTAAGTTTTGGATTTATGGGGCTTTATTCATAAAAAAAGGGGGATTTTCAACACTCGGACAATAACTCAAAAAGGCTTACACCAATGTCCATGAAACTTTGGTGAATTGTTTATATCTATTGATGTAAGCTCCCTTTCAATTTTTATAAATTTCAGATTTTAAGTTTTGGATTTATGGGGCTTTATTCATAAAAAAAGGGGGATTTTCAACACTTCGGACAATAACTCAAAAAGGCTTTCACCAATGATCATGAAACTTTGGTGAATTGTTTATATCTATTGATGTAAGCTCCCTTTCGTTTTTTTTTAATTTCAGATTTTAAGTTTTGGATTTATGGGGCTTTATTCATAAAAAAGGGTGATTTTCAACACTTCGGACAATAACTCAAAAAGGCTTTCACCAATGTCCATGAAACTTTGGTGAATTGTTTATATCTATTGATGTAAGCTCCCTTTCAATTTTTATAAATTTCAGATTTTACATTTCCGTTTTATGAATTTTTATGCTTAAAAAAGGGGGGATTTTCCAATTTTGGGACAATAACTAACACTTTCACAAAATTTTATGCAACTTTGATAAATTGTTTATATCTATTGACATAAGCTCCCTTTCCATTTTTATAAATTTTAGATTTTACGTTTTCTTAAGTAATGAATTTTTATACTTAAAAAAGGGGGATTTTATGAAACTTTGGTGAATATATTAATGTAACATCCCTTTTGATTTGTATATATATTTCTAGTTGATCATATAAATTCATTTAAAGCATAAAAGACAAATTAAAAGAGCAACGGGCGTATCATGCGCTAAAGCGCAGCCCTTTATTATATTTGTTATATATAAGAATATCAGGCAATCTTGAAATCTATATCAAACCTAAACTTGACAGTAAAAGTGCTACTTGAAATTTCCACCAACAATACACACATCAAATGATATCAACTCTATATATGAACTGATATGCTGAATAAACCAAATAAACATACTTCAAAACAAAATAAAAAATGAAATCATATGAACCCCTATATTTTAAAACCATATTGTAATAAAGTTAATATTCTCATACAAGTGTTGTAATGTATAATGTCTCCAATTCTTGTTCTTGCAAATCCTCTGAAACAACACAGCATAATTTTTGACTCGTATATAATAAAGACACTCTATATAGATATGCATATCAACAGAAAAATATGATTCATTCATATCTTTTTTCAAACTTGACACAAACAAAAGCAAGACACCGGTATGCTGTTTATTTCAGACAAATCAAAAATCAAGACATGCGTTTGCTATTGCTAGTAACAGCAGCATCAGCAAAGTTATTAGTTTGTATTCAGACCTAGTAAATGTTGAATAACAAGTTACAGGCCAATGACACTTGGTATGCAATTATATTCTTTTTGCATTACACCTCCATGAAGATTACTTGAATATGGCCTGGCCCCCTCAGTCATGGTATATTTACTGTGCAACTTTTGCTTAGTACAGAACTATTATTTAGTGTTCAGGTCGCTTAATGGAAAACTGATATTAGAAAGTAACTTAGTACAGAGGTAAAAGTTTGCGATGAGGTCAGTAATAGAAGAACTGATATTAGAAGGTCACTTAGTACAGAGGTATTAGTTTGTGATTAGGTCAGTTAATGGATAACTGATAGTAGAAAGTCACTTAGTACAGCAGTATTAGTTGGTGATTAGGTCAGTTAATTGAGAACTGATAGTAAAAGGTAACTTAGTACAGAGCTATTAGTTTGTGATTAGGTCAGTTAATGGACAACTGATAGTAGAAGATCACTAAGTACAGCGGTATTAGTTTGTGATTAGGTCAGTTAATGAAGAACTGATAGTAAAAGGTCACTTAGTACACGGGTATCAGTTAGTGATTAGGTCAATTTATGGAGAACTGATAGTAAAATGTCACTTAGTACAGACCTATTAGTTTGTGATTAGCTCAGTTAATGGACAACTGATAGTAGAAGATCACTAAGTATAGCAGTATTAGTTTGTGATTAGGTCAGTTAATGGAGGACTGATAGTGAAAGGTCACATAGTACACAGGTATTAGTTTGTGATTAGGTCAATTTATGGAGAACTGATAGTAAAAGGTCACTTAGTACAGCGGTATTAGTTTTAAATTAGGTCAGTTATTGGAGAACTGACATTTGGTATGCTAATGTAATAGCATGAACACATCTCCTTCCCATAGAGAATATTAGGCCCTAAATGATCAATTCTCTTTGATACTATAGCTTAATTTCCTCAGACAAGTTAGTAATCAAGTCAGTTCAAAAAGGGAACTGTTTGTGATATGTCAATGTTAATGGTCATGGAGAAAAATAGGCCTTGCCCTCTAAATCATGGTATATTGACTTAAACATTTGCATAGTTAATATAATGTTGTTATTGTGTGATTAGATCACTTTAAATGGAACTGCTCATGTTAACTCAATGATCTTTGGTATGCAAATTTAATGAGGCATCTACAAGTCTCATTTTCATGGATGTTTATTAGCCCCATGCCATTTTCATGATTATGGTTCATTGACTGACACTTTGCATAGGTGGATCCAGTGCCCCCCCTTTCATGGGAAAAATTTGGTTGATTATATAGGGAATCACTGGAACAACCCCCCCCCCCTTAGGAAAAGTTCTGGATCCGCCACTGCTTTGCAAAGTTTACAAATTTGTTAATACCATGATTCATATAAGAATAAAAGATGAAATGTCTTTACAACCATCATTTGATACAAAAATAATAAAAAAATCATCGGCCGTCTTTTCCCTCAGAGCTTTCAGCTCTTTGATTAATGATAATAATGTAGAATGCATAGATAAAGCAATTCCATTAAAGCAATATATGTATCCTTGTGCTATCTACCATGTGTTAGCATTGTTTGAGTGGATTTTTATTATTTCAAAGATTTTTCAAACCTTTTATTTGTTCTATAGCTTGTAAAAAATAATCATTAAAATATTAATAAAAAAAAAGATTGGTGTAAATGCATGTCAAATATATCAGTTCTAAATTGGCGTATGATTGAACAAACTGATTTATGGAAAGCTTTTTAAAGTAACTGGGTATGGATCTAACAACACAAATTAATGTCATTAAATTATAGATAATATTTTAAAGACTCTTTCTATTAATTTTCAGCAAAAAGTAATGGGATGTTTTCAGGCATGGGAAGACTGGACAGTATATCCAAATGATTTCTTAATTAACTTACAAAATATATTCCTTGGACTTGTACCAAACACAAAGGTTTGTGAACTGTACATATTATCTTTTGCTACTTATTGTGGATTTTTGCTCTAATAATGTTTTTCAATAAATGACTATCATTGTCACTAAAAACAAGAATATTCAACATAAGATATTATTTCAATAATTAAGCAATATTTATAAATGTGAAATATGTAACAACTGTTAGTATGCCTAAATTCTCTCCCATGTCCACCAAAAATAGAAAAATATTTGAATAGCAGTATCTTGAATGCAATATTCTACTATGAAGGTTGTGTCAGTGATATAAAATGTATTAATTATTGTAGAATGTGGTCACTTCATGCTACATTGAAATATAACTCATTGGGTGTCTATTACAAAACATTCAAATTTTTTCAGTGACATAACATTAAATATCGATGAAAGTTAAAATTGATATAGAAAAATGAGATATTCTATCGTAGATAGCACCTTACTTTGATGTGAAAAATGTGAGAAAAAAAACCCGCTTTGTTTTATGATGATGGTCATTTACCTGGAATTATTACTATGCTATAGGAAGGTAGCATGAATACTGTTCTAAGTAGATGTTTTCATTGCACAAGCTTGTGGGTGCAATATATATCTCAATAGGATCATATTCACTAATAGGCAATAACCCTTTTATTAAATAGTAAGGCCTAAAAACTGTTAAAACATATCTTGTCAATGAGTACCTTAATGCTATATTTTCACTATTGTGATATTGCACACTAACTTTTCATGACATTTTGTTGAAAATATGTTGCAATAATTTTATTTTGGATGTAACATGTCTTCTGATTGGCTGACATTATTTTTTATCAGCCCATAGACACAATTTAGTCTTGTGACCGTGACTTCATCAACGTTTTTTCATTGTTTTCTACAGTTTAAAATGGAATTTAGAATTAAATTATAAGAAATGACTGTAATATTTTTTTCTGTCTATAAAGAAATAACATAAAAAATTTGGTGCACACTGAATAACGCGCGTAGTGTGTTATTTAAAGGAGAAGGAAACCCAAATTTTTTTTTTAGCTCAGTTGAAAGAATTATTGTTAATAATAAGGTTTACTGTTTAAAGTTATTCAAAATTATGCTCAGAAATGTCAAACCCGTTAGTTTAAATATAAAAATTTTAAATTTCCCGCCAATTACTGGAGATCGACATTTTGAGGAGCTCTTCTGTATTGGAGAGTACAGAAGTTGAAATTTGCCACGTCATCCCTACTGTTCCGGTCTAACCAGAAGCAACCATATTCATCAAATTTTTCTTTCAACAATACGATATTATGCCGTCTTGTCAAGCTATCAATTGTGTAAATGAAAGAGGAAAGTGTGGGAAGAGCTTTTTGAAATACCAGATCCGTTAAAATCTAGCGAGAAACGTAAACTCTGCAAACTTTGGATAGATCATTTGCGCAATGATAAACTGAAAATCGAAACTTTTGTGTGGAGTAAAGGCAGAGTTGTTTGTGAGGAACATTTTGAACAAGATTGTTTTGAAAGGAATCTGATGGCTGAATCCCTGGGGTTTAAATCTGGAAGACTCACACTGAAGCCTGGAGCAGTTCCAACCTTAGTAAAACCTGGCCCTGGTGTAGCTGATCGTCAAAAGGAAAGGACTTCTACCAAAATATTTCAGGAGAAGAGACGGAAGGCACAGGTAATTATGAGAATTTACTTGTTTTTCTGTCAGTCTTGTTTCTTCACATGCTTATGGTCCTACAGATAAAATATAGCATTATAGGGGAAAGACTATAGTGCACACAGGACACATGAACACATATGTGGAGGATACAAAAAAGGGGGAGGCTGAGTACTGAATTTCTACACTCGGGATGTTGTACTTTAGGGGATATTTGTAAGCATATCACATAACTTTGTAACTGTACATATATATATATACACCAATTATGAATTATTTTTTATGACCCAATGATGTCACCTGAAAGTTAAAGAGGGGCGAAAGATACCAAAGGGACATTCAAACTCATAAGTAAAAATAAACTGACAAAGCCATGCCTAAAAAGGAAACAGACAAAGAGTACACTAAACACAACATAGAAAACTAAACGAATCCCACCAAAAAGTGGGGGTGATCTCGTGAAAGGGCAGGGGCGGATCCAGCCATTTTAAAAAGAGGGTTCCTAACCCCAGACAAAGGGGCGGTTCCAACTATATGTCCCCATTCAAATGCATTGATCATCCTGAAAAAAGGGGGGTTCCAACCCCCGGACCCCCCCCCCCCCCTGGATCCGCCATCGAAGTTCGAATTCACACTTAAAATTTTCATAAAATCCTGTGTCACACACAACACATTATTTTGCGTCTCTTTCAGGGGCGGATGCAGGAATTTTCCAAAGGGGGGTGCTAACCCAGGGCACCCAGGGCAAAGGGGGGGTGCGCACCCCCGGAACCCCCCCCCCCCCCCCCCCCCCCCCCCTGGATCCGCCACTGTCTTTGACGGACAGAGTGGAGCGGTTATAGACCTGCTTTCCCCGTTGGTGACACAGTTACAAAGATTTCTTAACCCTCTTGCTGCCACACGGACATATGTGTCCATCACTGATAGCTTGCCACCCGATCACATATGTCCTTTTCAATGACAAAATCACTGGTTTTAATTTTTATGATTACAAAGCTGTTTCTGAAATAAACTTCCTCATAAATGATATAAAGTAAAATTTGAATATGTAATGTAGCAATTTCTTAATTTGTGTACTTTTTTAAAACAAATCAAATTGTCTGAATTGTAATTTTAAAGACGTCACATTGCGCATTTTGAATTTTGAAAATGAAACAAAATACTGTGAACGTCCTAAACTACATGTATTGTGGCGTACGTAACGTTGTTTGAAATTTGAATCTGGCAAAAAGAGGGTTAAACACAGAAAAATGTGATGCTGACTATATGTTTACATTCTTTGTTTATTTATGATTCGGTTAAAACTAGCTACATTTTGTAGTTAAGACAGGTTTCACTGTAAAATGCAGTAAACACAACATGTTTTGGGGCTCACAATATCTACTCAATGCTATGTGAAGCATTGAAACACATTGTAAATCAGGTACAATGTATCTTGGTGAAAAAAAATAATTTGTGAAATACATGTGATGCATCTAATTAGCTTTTATTGATTTCTATCATGTTTTGTATGTTAAAAAAAGTTGTTTCATGTACTGTACATAAAGTCGTAAGTGTACACTGCATGAAGTGTTAAGTACAGGAACACTTTTTCTTTATTTTTGTAAAAAAAAAAGCTTTTTGATTATTTCAGCTCAGAAGTAGTGTAACTGCCTTTGTAAACACCAAGGAAAAAAGTTCCAACAAAAGGACATTGTCAGAAAGTACAGACAGTAAAGCAACAAAACCAAAGAAGTTCAAAAGTTCAACTGCAGTTCATCCTCAACAGTCAGATGATATTTCATTTGAGGTAATTTGTGTATATTTTATTAATATTTTCATCGCGGCCTACTTATCGTCCAACTGGGGTTAGTATAGTCTGTTGAGTTTACTCGACTGACAATCGAACCCCTCGAGTTTTACCTTTTGAACCTACCCGAGTTAATTCGACATCAACCCTGGGTTGTGGTACAGTGGCGGATCCAGGGGGGGGTTCCGGAGGGTGCACCCCCCCTTTATTTTTGTCGATCAATGCATTTGTATCGGGACATATGTTTTGCACCCCCCCCCCCCCCCCCCCCCCTTTGCCCTGGGTTATCACCCCCCCTTTCGAAAATTCCTGCATCCGCCCCTGTGGTAGGATTAGTAGAGTTTCAAAAGGGTGTCAAAAATAAAAACAAAGAAGATTATGCTACAATGACAGACTTTGTTTTTAAATGCAGCATAAAAAAACGGTTAGTAAAAGAAATTTATTTTTCAACTGTATTTTGTCATTTATAGACATTTTTTATGTGTAAAGACTGTCAGTAATGACTTTGTTTAATAATATAAAAAAAAACTAAATTTGGTTACTTCGTTTAGTTTTCTAAGAATGAAATGAAAATTTATTACGAAATGTCATATATACGACAACTAATGCAGTAATGGATAGGCTTTTCGTGAATTAATTACTACCGTACATGAAATATGTTGCTAATTTAAATTAAACGCTTGATAAAAATCGAAAATCTACAGACCGGTTCACTGAGTTTCTGTGAAATTTAATGCAGGAACAATTTAAGAAGGGTAAATTCTAATTAGTTCCTGAGTTATGTTATAATTATATATGTACATAGTCGTTAATACAACGAAAATTATTATTTAGCGTCCATTTTTAGAGTTAACTCGATGAAAGTTTTCACTTCGATTCGGTAGAGGTACGCACATGCGCATTAACACTTTGCTACCTGAGTTGGGCGAATCAAAGTAGGCCCTGGACATCTAAATATATCGAGCTCCTGTCTCCCTTCATGATAAAGGAGATTTATGTTCACAAACTGATTTCAATAATTGTAGAGTCACCTATATGACTAAATAATTAAAATATAATATCGACTCAAAAACAACAGTATTTTTTGTGAGAGGAGGTTAATGAATTATCATAACTTCTTGTGGTAACATGAACATGTAGTCATATACATTTGTACTTGTATATATTTTCTGGGTCAAATATCATTTCTTTTAATCATGTTATATGGCATATATTTAATCATATATGACAGTATACATGTAACAGCAATTGTATTCTGTCTTGTCTCACAATGATTATGATTTGGGCCTATAATTGCTATAAGTACTGATAAATAAAAAAGACAATAAAATATTTGCTACATTTATATGAGTAACATTGCATTATATGTAACTCTGTGAATTATGCCTTTGATACAACAAATCACAAACAGCAATTAATTCAAACCATTCAAATAGCCTAAGATTGTAGGGTAATATAGGTTTATAATATATATTAAATTTAAGGGTAAGGTAGCTTTAGTGATTAAATGTATCTACTGTAACTTCTTACAATGAAGATACATGTAATATATGACATATACATGTATTTTTTAACAGTTAAAAGTCTTCTTCAGGTAATCATGGCTAAGAAAATTTTAATCAGTTTATAGTATAAATTAATGTTTCGTGGTCTGCTGAAGCCTGCCTCTGGATGCTGGATTTCTCACGTTGAAGACCCATTGGTGGCATTGAGTTGTTATGTAAATTTTGGTCGGGTTGTTGTCTCTTTGACACATTCTCTGTTTCCATCCTTTATTCTATGTATGTCAATATTGCAGTTTGGCCAAATATTAATATAATATGTATGTTTCCTATTACATGCTGAAAATAAATTTTATTTTAAAAAACTTTTTTACATCGTCATAATCTGGGAAAATCCCATTTCCATTATTATCAAGATTCCTACCAGAATTATGCCATAAAAAACCTGTAATTTAATCATTATAGTTCAGATTCCATAAAATCCAAGAATTAAAATATGATAAAATATTCAATACATAACTGAAAAACACTGATAATTTACTCATGCACTATAGCCATTAGTGAATTCATGTGTTGTTTGGTCCCCCATTGCATATTTTTCTATCTGAATCCTTGCAAGGTTCTCATTTCTGTCAGTTTTCATATTGACCTCAAACTCATTTCATGGGTCAGTGAACAAGGTGAAGTTTTCTAGGTCAAGTCTATCTCAGATACTATAAGCAATAGGTCTTTTATATTTGGCATGTTTGGTGTATGGAATGATTGTAAGGTGTACATGTCCAACTGACATGTGTCATCTGGCCTTGAACTTATTGTCATGGTTCATTGCAATTGGTCAATGCTTAATTTCTCTGATTTGTACTATTTGTGGTGTATGGAATATTGTATGGTGTGTATGTCTGTCTGGTAGGTGTCAGTTGAACTTTCATGGTTCATTGGTCAAATTTCAATTTCTTTATGAGGTCTGTTTCTGAGATACTTTTAGCAATAGGTTAACTAAATTTGGTGTATGGAATGATTGTATGGCCTACATATAAAAAAGAAGATATGGTATGATTGCCAATGAGACAACTCTCCACAAGAGACCAAAATGACACAGAAATTAACAACCATAGGTCACCGTAAAGCCTTCAACCATGAGCACAGCTCATACCGCATAGTCAGCTATAAAAGGCCCTGAAATGACAATGTAAAACAATTCAAACAAGAAAACTAACGGCCTTATTTATATAAAAAAAGGAAAGAAAAACAAATATGTAACACATAAACAAACGACAACCACGTACATGTCTGTCTGAAAGAGTTTATCTCACATTGAACTCGTGTAAAAAGTGTGTCAACTCTAGTTTTTCTGTAGGGGCATTAAATGTATGCTGATTAAAAAAATTAACATGATTTTATTTTATTTATTGTAGAATGTTCCTGTTCATGCTGAACAACATGATAAATTACCTTTATTGACCATACCAGAAATTCTTCCTTGTGGACATCCATGTGAAGTATGCAGAAAAATTGAAGGAGATGAAAATGTATTGGTTTTTGATCATAGCTACTCAAAATCTAAAGCAGAGGTAGATACGTCTTCAGAAATTCAACATGCCAGTTCTAGTGAAACACCTGCTAAAAAAGACAAACCAATCTTCATTTCTTCTACTCCTTTAAAAACTGATTTTCAAAAATGTGCAGTAGAACCAATTTTTACTCCTGTACATATTTTGGATGAGTCATTTGTAAGTTTGACACAAGAGGATGATCCAGAAGATGTTGATTACAGTCTAAGTGTTGACCAGGTAGAGTCCGATTCAGACAATTTTGAAAATGACATTTCAACATGCTACACCGAAGAGCAGAAGTTAATTAAAGAAAACAAATTTATTGTATTTGAAAGTGCAATTGACACTTTAATCAACAAATTAAAATGCAACATTTGTGAATGTCCGGTTGATCCAGATGACATTGTTAAAGACTTGTCCAATGGAACTGTAATAACCATCACTGCCAATTGTACCAGTGGACACATAGTTGTAAAATGGAGTTCACAACCATTCCTTGGCAAGATGCCAGTTGGAAATTTATTAGTTAGTGCTGCAACATTATTCTGTGGTCAAACATACAGCCACATATCACAGTTTGCAGAATTTTGTAACTTACAATATATTTCACACACCACCTACAACAAAATTCAAAGACAATATTTAATGCCTGTTGTTCAACACACGTGGTCCTTACTGCAAGAAGTAGAGTTAAAGAAAATCAAAGAACAAAATCGCCAGATACGGCTAGCAGGTGATGGAAGGTGTGATTCACCAGGTTTTAGTGCAAAGTATTGCACTTATTCTCTACTTGATATTGAAACCCAACGCATTATTACATTTGTTGTTGTCAAGGTTACTGAAACTGGGTCATCTTCAAAAATGGAAGTTGAAGGTTTTCGAAGATGCATGACTCTTCTGCTTGACATGGGGTTCAGGATTGAGGTGTTAGCTACGGATCGGCATGTTCAGATAAGAAGCATCATGAAGAAGGAATTTCCGGAAGTGCAACATCAGTTTGATGTTTGGCACTTGTGCAAATCGATTAAAAAAAAGCTAACATTGAAGGCTAAAGGGAAAGGTTGCGAAGATTTAAACCATTGGATGAAATCTATTTGT
Source organism: Mytilus edulis (assembly GCF_963676685.1). Classification (NCBI taxonomy): domain Eukaryota; kingdom Metazoa; phylum Mollusca; class Bivalvia; order Mytilida; family Mytilidae; genus Mytilus; species Mytilus edulis. Next base: position 87,055,799 of record NC_092346.1, on the reverse strand, counting down.
AATCATTTGTGGTGGTGTGCCAGTAATTGTGGTGGAGATAAGGACATTTTGGAAGAAAGCTGGATTTCCATTGTAAATCATACTGTTGATATACATTCTTTTGAGGGTAAATTCTTCAAGCAATGTGCTCACACACCAATTGAACCTGAAGTGTCTGACACTAAAAAATGGCTTGTAAAAGATTCAAAAGCCCATAAGGCATTAAAGGAAGTAGTGTTGGACAAGCGTTTGAGAAAGGACATTCGTCAGCTAAATGAATTTTGTCATACAGGAAATTTAGAAGTTTTTCACAGTCTGTTGCTGAAATATACACCAAAACGCCAGGAATTCGATAATGATCAAATGTGGACACGTACTGCTTTGGCGGTAATTGATCATAATCTTAACCAAAATCGTGGTCAAAAGGTCAACAAAGATGGTGAAAAAGCATACAAATTGGTTTGTCCAAAGGCAACTGGGCAATGGGTGGCAAAGCCAGTGTTTAATAACAAAAATTATCAGTGGGTATTTGCTATGATCGAAAACGTGTTGGTTCAAAAAGAAACAATGACACTGCCAGTAAAGGAAAGGGCACAGGAAGGAAATATTGCTCCTTTGCCTGTTCCCTCAAAATCTGCATTGATTCAGAAACATTTTTCTCGATTTGAAAAATCCAGTTGAATATTTTTCTTGATATAAATATGAAACAACCATTTTACTGGGGGTATTTTTTTGTATCATGCAAGCATCTTTTTTCCCAGCACTGTACATTTGTACAAACATGATAAATTTGTCATTCAGTTCATACATGCAGCATGGTATGAAATCATATAATGTTCTGGTGAGGGTTTTTTTTTTGGAATGATTGATTTAATTTTTGGTGTTTAATGTCACTTTCAACAATGAATAATGAATATTTCAGTTTTATTATGAATATAAGGATTAACTTGACCTCGAGTTTCATACCAGAGGGTTTGGTTAAAGTAATTTGATAATAGATATATACTGTTCATGTACATGATGTATGTCAATGTGATTACAATGATCATTATATACATGTTTTTCTTTAAAAAAATAAATTTATGCCTTCCCAAATGACATACATACATTTTGTACTTACGAATTTCCATATTTTCTATTTCATTTTGGCTTTATCAAATACTTGCATATAATTTAAGCAGAACATGATTTGCAGTACAGGATGCAACCCTCTGGCGCACCTTGAAAAGTCGTAAGGTTGTAAGTCCCTGGCGTGGATGTAATATGCTCGTAAACTTGGCCTGCTGCAAATCATATCTTGCATATAGTTTGGTTGTTAGGTGAAGGGGGGGGGGGGGGGGGGGGAGTTTGATTGTATGTATGTTTTTTGGTGAATTATATCATTAGTTTATTCAGTTGTTTTCTTCAATCTCTACACAGCTTAAAGGATAACTACATTTTGTTTATGTAATGATTATGATGATTGTTTGGTGTACATAGTGATCCGGCGGCGGCATTAGCTAACTTCTTAAAAGCTTTATATTTTAGAAGGCGGAAGACTTCATACTTTGTATATAGATGCCTCATGTTACGAACTTTCTGTCAGTCACATGTCCAATGTCCTTGACCTCATTTTCATGGTTCAGTGACTACTTGAAAAAAAAGTTAAGATTTTTTGTAATGTTAAATTCTCTCTTATTATAAGTAATAGGATAACTATATTTGGTATGTGCGTACCTTGCAAGGTCCTCATGCCTGTCAGACAGTTTTCACTGGACCTCGACCTCATTTCATGGATCAGTGAACAAGGTTAAGTTTTGGTGGTCAAGTCCATATTTCAGATACTGTAAGCAGTAGGTCTAGTATATTCGGTGTATGGAAGGACTGTGAGGTGTACATGTCCAACTGGCAGGTGTCATCTGACCTTGACCTCATTTTCATGGTTCAGTGGTTATAGTTAAGTTTTTGTGTTTTGGTCGGTTTTTCTTATACTACATTTGTACTATATGCAATAGGTCTACTATATTTGGTGAATGGAATGATTGTAAGGTGTACATGTCTAGCTGACAGGTGTCATCTGACCTTGACCTCATTTTTATGGTTCAGGGGTCAAAGTTAAGTTTTTGAGTTTTTGGTCTTTTTTTCTAATACTATATGCAATAGGTCAACTATATTTGGTGTATGGAAATATTTTATGATCTATATGTCAGTCATGCAGGTTTTATTTGACCTTGACCTCATTGTCATTGCTCAGAGTAATAAAGCTTTTTATTTAGGACTCAACATAATATCAATGATAAGTAAAGAAGGCGAGACATTTCAGCGTGTGCACTCTTGTATGAATAGAGACATTGGTTTTAGACCACTAAAAGTAAAAAAACACCTATGAACTACACCAACAAAAGACTACCACTAAACAACAGGCTCCGGACAGGTGCATATATAAATGCAGTAGTTTTTAATAATTATTCTAAGGCAACAGTTTATACAAGTTTATATAATTAACAATATATTATTAGCTTCATACAAAACTATCACATTCATGTATAATTTTTGTGTTTCTTTGCAAATCCTTTGTCATTATGATTTTAAAACATTTCAACAAAACAGTTCTCTCACATCTATAGCAGCTTGAAATCCTGTATAATCATTGTTGTTCTCTGGGAAGGAATCTCTAATGTCTTTGACAACACAAGAAGGAATTACCACCCTTCTTCCTTTTCCAAGTTTTTCTCCTTTAAGCATCCAACAAATGAATTGTCTGTAAGCAACAAGACGGGATTGTCTGTAATAAAATATACAAATGAAAATGAAAGCATCAAATATATGATAGATTTTGGAAAAAATGGATTTATCCAAATTTCAACAGAACTGACAATAATGCATGTAGTTTAATTTATTTCACATGGTCACCAAAGATGAGAAAAGATATATATAGTAACCACTTTACTCCATCTGTCATTCTATCTGTCCAAAAGACATTGGGCATTAATTATGAAAAAGTCTCCCAACATTGAGCATTTGACGACTAGGCAAACAGCAGTCCTCAAAATAAAACATTGAAAACAAGACTGCAACCAGAAACCACTTAACTCGGGGAAAGGCAGGCTGATTCTGCTCAAGAGGTGGTGCTTGATATATGTCTTATATATTAGTACAAATTTGTTGATTTCAGGAAGTCATATTCAAAGAAGAATAGAAAGGGATTGTGGTTATGACATTCAAAAATACATTTTATTAATTTCTGTGTCATTTTGGTCTCTTGTGGAGAGTTGTCTCATGGCAGTCATACAGCATCTTTTTTATATAGTATCATTCCACTTAAAGACACTCGAAAAATCGGAGCAAATATTATATTTTCTTTTCAATAGAATGAAAGTTATGCTGACATTAATAATAGTCACATTCGGTGTATACAGTTCCAAGTTCAGTTGACCCACTCTGACTCATGGTTCCTGTTAAAGTTTGCATTTGTTGGTGAAAACTTTGAAAAAAAAATAAAAAAAAAATAGATTTTTTTGTAATTCACTTTTTTTTTTGTCTCATAGTGAGAGAACAATTTCAATTTATAGTAGGCAGTGTTCAAACTCATTATTAATCGACGTGTACTTAATGGGAAATGACAATATTAAAATTTTTGAAGGACCACCTCACCCTACCCCCCCCCCAATATTTTTTTAAATAAATTGTCTCTGTGTCTATTATTTGTGCAGACAACCAGATATAAGTTAGTTTGAAAGGAAACCTTTTTATTTAATTCTGGTTAATAAAACTTTTAAAATGTCCAAAAATTCACCTGTTGCTCAATTCTTCCGGCGCTCGGCCTTGCTGTCCCTTGTACATCATCATCTGAATGTAAGCCAGTGCTAATACATCGGAATTTAAAATTAAGGTGTCATAACTATGGTGCATGGTAATGCAGTTGTGGTCTTCCAAGTTCGGTAGCACCAAATCTGATACCCTACAACAAACATTTTCTTCAAGGGACGGCATTTCCTGACAGTTCCCACACTCGCACCATTCATCCAATGTCTGAACTACAGCTTCAGAAGATGCTAATGCAGCTCTATTTCGATCTTCAAGTTCTTGAACAGTGAGCTCAGGTTCGAAGTTGTAAGCAACAAGACCCATCTGATTTTGGATATTTCCGTTTTCCATCGCGGTACGTGTGTAAATAGAATTAGTTTTGCAAAGTTTCAGATGCTGGAACAGGTAAACCGGAACCGTAGGAGTGACGTCAGGGCTAAAACAATAATGGCTGCCTACATGGAGGCGGGAATTTCAAAATTGATAATTGTAAAATATTGATTTATTTCATAACGGTACACTTTTTTTACACAAACGTTGTTAAAAATATATTTATATAATAATTTTCTATTAATTTATCCAAATTTTTTTTTTTGGTTTCCTTCTCCTTTAACAGTGTGCACCACATTTTTTATGTTATTCCTTAAATACAAAAATAACCAACCCCTACCCAACTTGTAACACAAACTAAAGAATTGTATGTTAGTGAATAAATGGTCTGTATCTGCAGTAAATATGTTTTTTAGGCATTGGTTGAAGCGGTTGAGTCTGATCCTGAAGATTTAGATGGTGCTCCTTTGGATGACAGTAAGATAAAAGATGATTCTTTAGATGGTAAACCATTAGAGGATTTGGATGGAGACCCTTCAGATGTTGATGGTGCTCCTTGTTAGTATTATATCCATATTTGTCAACTGTCCAGATAATAAAGCAATCCTTCTTATATCTTTTTTAAACTGGTAAAAATATTTCAGAAGACCAGTCTCTTCACATGCAGGATGAGACATGATATAAATTTCTTGGTTTAATTATGCCCCTGTGTATCGAAGGGGGGGCATTAAGTTTTACCCTTGTCTGTCTGTACGTATGTACGTATATTCCATAGTTGGTTTACATTCTATAACTTAAGTTTGTTTAACCAAATGTTAGGAAACTTATGCAAAATGCTTATTACATGTACCACAATTTTGAATTGTGAGGGCTTCTCTTTATCCGATCTAGAGTAATGCCCCTTTACAAATGAAAAATTTATGAAAAATACATACATGTACTACTTATTACCACAAAACTCAGATCAAGTATAGATTTGGGTAGTGTCACTTTTATAATTCTTCAGTTCTTTCCCTATGTTATATAAAGTTTTAGGTTAAAGTTTTTGTCAAGGTAGTTTTGATGAAGTTGAAGTCCAACTTAGTACACATGTTCCCTATGGTATGATCTTTCTAATTTTAATGCCAAATTAGATTTCTGACCAAATTTCACGGTCCATTGAACATGGAAAATGATAGTGCGAGTGGGGCATCTGTGTACTTTGGACACATTCTTGTTCTATATAGTATGCATTACAAGACAGTTTATGATCGAGAACTTATTTGAGTTCATCCACAGAATATTGTATAGTTTTTATACCCCACGCAATGAAGTTGCAGAGGGTATAATGTTTTTGACCCATCCGTCAGTCCTGTTTCTTGTCATCGCAACTCCTCTCAAAACACACAACAGAATTTCACGAAACCTTTTTAGATAATAAGGACATAATATGTAGATGTGAGAGTTTCACCCTTTTGAACTTATTTGCTTCAATGTACCACTGCAACAGTTTGTCATCGCAACTCCTCTGAAACCGCACAACATAATTTCAAGAAACTTTGTAGATAATAAGGACATACTATGTACATGGGCATATTGACAGGAAATTATGATTCAAATTTTTTTTCTTATACAATTTTCTTTTATTACACTTATTTAATTTCTCCAATGACAATGTGGGGACGTGGGGTATGTTAGCACGCTCACTAAGGTTCTTTAATTCTGTAAAAATCGCTATATGATGCAGTTATATTCACTTCTGGTGTAATTCACATGTAAAAACAACAACAAGTTGTCAATAATATACATATATATTAAATGGATTGGCTTAAAACTATTTACCAACATGGCAACAACATGATTATCTCTAACTTTAAAAATTGATATTAATGAAAATAATTGCACAGTACAATTTGAAGGACTATTTATGCTTCAGATCAAAGCAGTATTAAGGATGTTCGCTGCTCAGTTTCAAAATAAATAACTTTTCATGAAACTAGTATGTATTGATAGGGAATAAATTGAGGAATCAAAAAAGCAAAACAAATAAAGTGGTCAATGTGCTGGTTTTCGAGATATTAGCCATTAGAATTTTGGCGGGAAAATGTTCTCTCTTGATTTTTCATAGCTTTATCATTGACCAGTTAAAGTTCTCAAATACTATTAAAAAATAAATAAAATTTTATAAGACTTTTGCAAATGACTTATAATTATACATGTAAAAGATTTATAAAAGGAAAAATGAGGGTTCATGGGGAAATTTTGTTAAGGCATTCAAATGGATAAAACCATAGGATTCCAAAAATCTGACAAAAATTCCAAAACATGACAAGCAGACATCCTTAATATACTGTGTAAAAATATGCAATAAACTCCAAGTAAACCTTTGTACAACTTACAATTTAATAGCATAAACTTTTACAGGTGTAGGGAAAAAAAATTAAATATTTAATTTTTAAATTTAGTACTAACTATTCTGGTGGTGTTTTTTTTTACCGACAAATGAAAACTTGTTGATTCATCATATTTAAAATAAATTTGATTTTACAGTGATAGATGATTTGGATGGTAAACCATTAGAAGCTGAATCTCCTAATACACAGCCATCAACACCATCAGCCTCTAAGTTTGTCAAGTCCAAATGGGAGGCTGTAGATGAAACAGAATTAGAAGCTCAAGGTTTGGATATTTATTCAAAATACTATAGATAGATTGACCAGTTTGTGTTAAATTAATATTTCAGTTCTTTTTTCAGTATTTTACATTTGATGGAATAATAAGAGTCCAAACAAGGACTCCCAAGTGCATGTTCTTGTGTTGTATTTTATCCTTTGAATTTTGAATAGTCCCAACATTACAGGAACAGCTGTGCATTAAATGCCTGGAAAGATTGACTGCAATTTTTTTCATTGTCTTTTGATATCATCTCTATTTTCTTGTAATGCTATGGGGGCAAATGGTTTGCTGGACTTGTCATACATACATCTATTTATCCTGCAATCAGCCTTCTATTGTACAAATAACAGGTATTCAAATAAATTTTTGCTTTATTTGTAAATGTAGAAATAAAGTCTCCTGTTACCCCGCTTCCATGTTGAGCGTGGGGTAATGGGGATTTTTCTTTTCGTGAACCAGTTCATTTTGGTTGTCCTCATCGCTGTCCCCATTTAAACTGTCCATTTCTTCAAAACATTAGAGATATGATGTTTACATTCGACAATGAAAGTTTCAAGGGTTGCGTGTTAATTTCAGGAAAAAAAACAATATATGTGCATTGTCGGAAAATATATAATTTATTTGTACTCGCTACGAAACAGGAGAAAAGCTTGGCAGAGCCTCACTTTTCGTCCTGTTTCTAAAGCTGATACAAATAGATTTTATATTTTCCGACAATGTACATATATTATATATTTACTTGTTTGTTATGTTTCCAGTTAAAGTCTTTGGTAGAGTAGTATTATTATTTACATTTTATTTTCTAGCGATGACAACATCGAAATGGGATTTATTAGAACAAGAAAATGAAGATAAACCAGAAGAAGAAGATGACGAGGATATCGATGGACAGTAAGTTCATTTAAATTTGCCTGTTCTGGTATTTTAAGAAATAATTATGTTAAAATGCCCTACGACATTAATAATTAAGGAGAGCTTAGTCTGTAATTTGCTATCTTTCTAATAAAAAGTTATTTAGATATACATGTATTACTCAAATTACCTGACACACAAAAATAAAAATCCTACCATTTCTAACTCAGGATAAAAGTAACTTCAAAGTAGGATAGTTTGGTCACCAGGTTTTTTTTTCTGAGATGTTTTAAAATTCTTCTAAATTCTTACAAAACTGGCACTTAAATAAATAGAAGATAAGTTGTCATGCAGAATATTTTGGTGAACAGAAAATGTATTATGATCCAATTGTACTTTTACAGACCCCTTGAAGATGGAGAAGACTCTCAGAACAACTCTGATGAAGAAATATCAACATTCAATAGTAGTGCTGATTTTAGAAAACAAGTAATGACAGAAGAAAGAAGGGCTAAACTAAGAGAAATAGAGGTAAGGGCTGTTCCATTTAAACATACATGTTACCCAGGGAAGGCCTGTTTCATTTAAACATACATGGTACCCAGGGAAGGCACTTTAAAAATGGGTTAACCACCTTTAGAGGCAAATTAGAATTTCACTTACATTTCCACTATGCAATAACATAGATGACACCCACCCATAGTTGAGATTTGGAGTGCCTTTCCTGGGTCCCATGTATGTTTTTATGGAACAGCACTAATTGAAATGACTTGATGTGTGAATTATAGATTCTTCTGTAAGAGATATTGTCAATATTTGTTATTTTTCGTGCTATTTGTACTGTTCTTATCAATTTTCTTAAAACTGTGCTGCAAGTTTGTTTGCCTTTATTCCTAGTTAGTGTATTATCAATGTTGCAGAACAGGTGGAAATCACTTTTATTGTAAATTATCAATCCAAATATATTAAGTAGTTTAAAAATTCTTTTATTTTCTTAAAAAAATAATATACTTATTTGCTCAAATCAAACACTACACACAAATTAGTATGTTCTGTGAGGTATAACCTACCTGCCTGCGGAAAAAAGGTTTTTGATCAGATAAAATATGTACACTGTATTTTACTTTTCAGGTCAAGGTCATGAAATACCAAGATGAGTTAGAAGTGGGGAAAAGGTCAAGGAAATCACACATGTCATTACAACAACAAGTAGAACATTATAGAAAGAAACTTTTACAGAAGGTATGTATAAAATAACTAAACATTTTAAAAGGTTTAACAATTTGACTAATTTTGTGTAATTCCTAAAATGAGATTTTTTGTTTGAAATATGGATGTATGTTACTACTTACAAGTAATTTGCAATGTAACAAATATGTCAAAGTAAAAAAACAAACAAAACTTCTCTGAATTACATTAATTTTAAATAACCAGTTATTTTGTGAATTTAGGTTAATATTTTGTTCTGAAATATTGTCTGTTCTTATTCTGTCCCTTCAAAACTGCAAGCAAACCTTTTTTATGGTCTGTATAAAAATGTCCTTTGATTAAATTTATTATAATTTTGAAGGATTTTGCACACTTTAAGTTGTTATTTTACCTTTAAATTTTACTGAAATTTTTGTGCTTGTTTTATTGTGAAGGTAAAATATTTGGAAAGGAGGTTTTGACAAGAAGCTAGATAATTATTACATCTTCTGTCAGTCCAACTAAATAATTAGCCACTTTGACAGGTATTTCTTTCAAATTTTATATGATATTTATTACCATTACTTGAGAAAATTTAACAGATTTACGACATGGCGTTTAGATTTATAAGGCTTGTTTTTTTAAGTCATTTACCTTTCAATTTTATCAACAGGAAACAGTTGATTCTCCTAGAGAGGGGAGGAAAAGACACAGATCTCGTTCACAGTCTCCAGCATACAAGAATCCTACAGACAGCCCTAAACGGCCGAAAAAGTCAAAAAGGTAAGAATCCTACAGACAGCCCTAAACGGCCGAAAAAGTCAAAAAGGTAAGAATCATACAGACAGCCCTAAATGGCCTAAAAAGTCCAAAAGGTAAGAATCCTACAGACAGCCCTAAACGGCCGAAAAAGTCAAAAAGGTAAGAATCCTACAGACATCTTAACGGCCTAAAAAGTCCAAAAGGTAAGAATTCCTGAATGAGTGTTGGAAAGCATGGAGCTAAAGGAAAATTTATGTTTTTTTATTTAGCTGATCAGCCTTTTTATTTTCCCCTCATATCAATTTTTATGCAGTTAAGCTGCATTATGCGAGCGCACTAGATTTGTGTTCTACCCAATAAATGCTGAAATACTTGCCATTGTTATTATCTAGCTCGCTACTATGTTATATATAACTAATTGAACACTTTTTTAATACTTTTTATTCTGGATTACAAAAAATATGACCAGAAAAACCTTAAATGATCGTCGATTTATCCAAAAGTTTTGAAGTTACACATAGGAAGTAGTGCTTATTAAGAATCCTTGTGTAGTTCATTATGACTTGTGCTTTTAGCTAAAATGTCAAAGAACAATTGTATGAAATATTTAATCGCCGAAAATCTCTTAGACAAGTAGTTTAGATTTCCCAAATGGCAAAAGTCGTAGGGATATTGTTTGTCATCAATACGTAGTACAATTACGTCAGTAGTCTATTATATAATAAGTTCAACTGTTCATGCTGTTGGCGGCAATTTCAAATTAGAAAAAGAAATTTTCGTAACTTTTCAATTTGGAGGCAGGTGTGCAAATTAGCGGTGGTCCGAGGTCCGCGACCTTCCACTTTTGCAAGCGGAATTTCGACTAGGATAGTTGGTTTCTATCTACGCCTGACGTAGTCACCTTCCACTTGAAAGAAAATAAGAAATTACTTTGCAAACCTCCCATGCAAGTCACCAAAGTCTCCAATTAAACGAGCTAAAAACTTATTTTTATCATTATAATTCATGACAGCAATGTTCATTTTGTTCAACCGCTAGCTTTATACAGAAATTCGCCGACAAATATTGTATAAATTCGAGTAAAATCGTATCTGATTGACAAAAACAACATTGTAAACACAACAATGGCGGCCGTGAAGACAAAATTTTACAATATCGGATCCGATTCCGGAAGCGGAAAAGGATAATTCCGGGTTTGGCGATCATTTACAAAATAAATTAAAGCAGGTGAAAAAATAAATCTATGCATGGTAAATGAATATAAACACTAGAATTGTAAACCAAAAGATATATGTAAAAGAAAGAAAAAGCAGAAAAATATTTTATACAGAAACTCAAAATTACTTTTTGACAAATTTTAATTTAAAAATTTAATACAACGTGACAGCTGGGAACAGTATATCTAACAATATACATGTTCATGGTCACAGTCTAAATTTTCTTTATCAGTGATAAATGATGATAATGCATGTGAGATGCTTTTAAAGTGTTAACATATTACGAAGGGTTATTTGTTTTTCTCAATTTTGAAGGGTCAATTAAAGTAGCTGAAAGTTTCTTTATTTTCACAAATAATGCAACAATATTATATATACCTAAATGTAAGTGAATCATATAATAATAGGTGGCATTCTTTGGGCCACTCTACCCCCTCCTGTTTGATAACTTGGAAACGGTCGAGCTCCCCACACCTAAACCATACTGAGGGGCAGATCCAGCATTTAGGTAAGGAGGGGCACAAACTTAAATTTTCGCCGAGCAGAGCAGGAACATATATATTGATATTATATATTAGATATACTGTTCCCAGAGCAGAGCGAGGCTAAAAAAAATTTGAGGTAAAATTATCGGAATATTCTTTATTAAGCTGAGAACAACCCATGCTTTGCAAATTTAAGGGGGGTGCAAGCTCGCAACACCCCCCCCCCCCCCTGAATCCGCCCCTGCATATATTCAAGTATAGGACAATATAATAAATAAAATGAAACATAGGGGGAGTCCCTGGAGTTACCCCACCCCCTCCTGTTTGAGAACTTGGAAACGGTCGAGATCCACACCCCTTAACCATATATATTCATGTTTGTGACAAAATGAAAAATCAAATGAAATATAGGAAGAGTCGCTGGGGGTCACCCCACCCTTCCTGTTTTAGTATTTTAAAATGGTCCAGATCCCCACCCCTAAACCATATATATTCATGTATGGGACAATATAACAAATCAAATAAAATATAGGGGAAGTTCCTGTGGTCACCCCAACCCTCCTGTTTGAGAACTTGGAAACGGTTGAGATCCCCACACCAAAACAATATATATTCATGTATGGGCCAATATAACTAATTAAATGAAATATAGATGGAGTCCCTGGGGTCACCCTACCCCTCCTGTTTGAGAACTTGGAAACCAATGAGATCCCGACCCCTAAACCATATATATTCATGTATGGGACAATATAACAAATAAAATGAAATGTAGGGGAAGTCCCTAGGGTCACCCTACCCCCAGTGGCGGATCCAGAAATTTTCATAAGTGGGGGCACGCTTCAGTGATTCCCTATATAAGCAACCAATTTTTTTCCCAAAAAGGGGGGGCGGGCCCCCTGCCCCCCTAAATCCTCTTCCTACCCCTACCTGTTTGAGAACTTGAAAACCGTTGAGATCCCCACCCCTAAATTATATATATTCATATGTATGGGACAAAATAACAAATCATTTACATTTACTATGGGCAGGTCAGTCAGACCTCACCTTTGATCCCTGTTGTAGTGAACATTTGTCTGATTCGTGTCTCATAACTTTTGTACTATAGAACACAAACTCAGTTTTCTTTTCAGGGAAACCAGTCCATTCATACTATTACATGTTCATACTAAGTCAACTTGAACTTCTAGCAGTCAAATAAAACCAAGGTTAACTACCAAATAGAACAACTGCAATCATTGGGAACTTGTACCACTGCAGACTCACCATTAAAAAATATACATTGATATATGCATTGCTTTTGAAACCTTGATAACATATAAATTATTAGCCTTAATAAATAAATCATTAGATAAACATGAATGTACTATATATGAATGTTTAATGTTGAGGCAACATTGCCACAGTTTTCATAATTACGGTTGCCTTGGTTTTTGGTTAACTGCCTTCAGCGCTTACAGCGCTTTGATTGTATTTCATTAATGTAATATTGTGTAGTCCCTTCCTTTATGTTGTATCTTATAGGAAACAATGATAAATCTCTGTTGAGTGAAAAAAATGGTTTTCAACTTTCTTTTATGCATCATATTTGAGAAACAGCATAACCATCAACAACCAAATTACATAACTTCACAATGATTAGTTAACATTTGAATATATTCTATATATTGGATGCTCAAGTCAAAATTAAAAATTAATGGTAGGATTATAAAAAAAATCAACCAGTTATCAGACTAAATTATATTGGTTCATAGAAATAAATATAAACTATTTATCATATTGAATTAAAGATGTTCACACTATCTTTAACAGTGCAGTTAAAAGCAAAAATATAAGTAATATTTGGATGTATATGGTGTAATTGACAGAATGTACATTACCAAATAACCCAAACAATTCACTTACATTTAACATAAACAAAAATGATTATACATGAATACTTCAAGAATGCTTGTCAATAGATTGTGATGATGTTATATTGTGATCTGAACCATCTAAATACATTACTTCTCCATTTCATTGTAGTCCCAAAAGATCAAGAAAGTCAAGATCAAGGTCACGAACTCCAAGGAAAAGGTCAACATCCAGAAGTCCTAGCAGACATCGACATAAACACAAGAAAAATAAATATAGAGACTGATATATAATTAATTTATTTATATGCTTTGTTGTATGAACATACTGTCCACAAAATAAGGTATCAGTTATAAATGACTAATTGGGCATGTTAAGAAAACCTGGGTGTTACAATCAATCAGTTCTCAAGGAAAACATTGATAGTGAAATAATCTGAAGAAGAAATGTGACAATCATGTCATTTTAATGAAGAAAGTCTAAACCTTGACCTTGGTTTTTATGAGGATGAACATTTGTTGAATTAGTGATTTGTGTGCAATTAGTTGTCATTACAGAACAGTGTCAAATTTAAATATCTGTCATTAGATATATAAAACCAAACTGAAAACCTGTTATTTATCATAATTTGTAAATATGTACATCTTATAACATTTCTGGTCAACATTTGTATATACTCATTTATACCACACAACAATTATCATAAAAATTGACATCAATTTAAATATTAAATGATTTTGCAGCTTCTCATAGATTAGTAGCCTGTTTTACAAGATACTGAATTGAATATAAGTTACTTCAAAAATATTCTATTTGATTTGTAATAAGACTGCTTCTCATGATAAAATATAATGTTCAGAATATTGCTTAGAAATGGAAAATAGGCTTTATGTGCTTTAGCATTATCATAGAAAGAATTTACATGTATATGTATGCACTTCTGGAAATATTTATCGTGTATCCAGAGCTGCATCTTTGAATTTTTAAAATGCATTTATATTTCAAAGGAATTAGAAGTGCACTTTGTCAACTAAATTTTTCATATAATCAAAGGTTGTTTTGAATAAAACTACCATTGTCTAAATGTTTGTATTTCTTTAATTAAAATGGCATTTATTTTTGTGATATGTTTATGGGTTAGATTGTTTATCTTAAACTAACATAGTCCTATGGCATATCTTGTTACATGGCATCCACTGGCCATCATGTTTGTCAGCTCTTAAACTAACATAGTCCTATGGCATATCTTTTTACATGGCATCCACTGGCCATCATGTTTGTCAGCTCTTAAACTAACATAGTCCTATGGCATATCTTGTTACATGGCATCCACTGGCCATCATGTTTGTCAGCTCTTAAACTAACATAGTCCTATGGCATATCTTTTTACATGGCATCCACTGGCCATCATGTTTGTCAGCTCTTAAACTAACATAGTCCTATGGCATTTCTTGTTACATGGCATCCACTGGTCATCATGTTTGTCAGCTTGCAATAACAATTTCTGTAATATTCTCGTCTGACAATACCCTGCTAATAAAAACTAATCTTTAACATAACCATCCTCAAGTTTTCATGTGTCAGAACTATCATGTTACACACCAATATGGCTGATCTTACTTTAAATAGAACAGTAGTTATTGTGAACCAAATGAAACTTTTCAACAGAGTCATCTCCTATTGGTCAATACATTTTAACTTTTGTTAGTTTTATTGTCCCATTAAATTAATTCAATAGCTATTGTTCTTGTTCTCTCTGTAGTTTATTTACTGTGAACTTTAATAAAAAATGTGGTATGATTCAGAATGAGACAACTCTCCAACAGAGACCAAATAACAACTATAGGTTACCGTTTAACCTTCTTTACAATGAGAGCAACCCATATCGCATAGTCAGCTTTAAAAAGCCTAGAAATGACAAATGAAAAAAAAAATCAAAGAGAAAGTATTTTTGTACATATGACGTCACATGTACACCCTTTTGCATGCTGAATGAGATGGTGGTATTGTGTTTGATTCCAGTGAATTAGATTAATTGGACTTTCTAGATAACTATACATTGGAAAGATGGTCTTCTGGTTAGGAATTCAAATTGCTATAATTTTTGTGTACTCAATGTTTATTACAAAACACAGATCAATAGTATTTTTTTCTGAACAGCATCCATTTTAAATCATATTGAAGAGTAATGCCAAGATTTTTGTTGAGTCAGATTCTAAGGTATGACTGTGAAGAATGTAGTTATGTTTGATGGGAGTTTTCTCGTTAGAAGCTGTGAGAAATGTACATTTGTCAGTGAAAGATCGGAGTAAGACTTGATGGTTCAGATAGTAATTTAATAATGGCTACAAAATATACAATCGGTATTGCCGTAGCGACGTTACGTAACAAGTAAATGTCCCGAAGGTTTGTGTGTGACGTTCCCGGAATAATAGCAGATATTACAGTCAGGATGAAAAGTCATCCCACTTTGCAACAGCATCAATATCTTTCTGAAGGCTATTACAATCTTTTGTTAGATTTGATACTTTTGTATATGATGCTGACAGTCATTTCAAATATTCTGGTAGGTCATTTATATATATACCAGAAATAGAACAGGACCCAGAACCTGTGGGACACCAAAAGTAACTGAAGCAACATCTGATGACTCTTGTCAAGGACTACTGTTTGTGTGTGGTTTTGTAAAAAGGTAGAGATCCAGTTTTAGTTAACATAAAGCGATGTGGGACTTGGTCAAAAGCTATTTGGCAAAGTCCATAACTATTTTATACTCTGTTTAGGTGAGAATTTAGGAGCTAGTGATGATTTTTTTTTTAAAGTCAGGACGGTAGTTTTGAGTTAAAAAAAAAAGCAGGATAAGATACATTTTTTGTACTTTCCAAAAAGAAGATGGCAGGATGACAATTTATGTAAAAAAAAGATTAGCCTCATTAGGATAAACTCTAGTCCAATTAATTATGACGTTGAGGAAAGTTTTTTTCATCGATTTTAGCTTTGACACCTTGTAAGGCGTCAAAGAAAAAAATATAGCCTTTCAATGCATCATAATTGTTTGGACTAGATAAACCAAGAAATTGCATATTTACAATTCCTATAAAGACAAACTAATAATAAAAAAGCAGGATGGAAAAGAATGATATAAAAACGCAGGACAGAGATTACAACTAAAGAAAAAGGCAATACAATTTTTTTTAGTCAGCCACCTCATTAAAAATACAAGAGACATATAATCTGGGACTATTATACTATTAAAGATATATTGATAAAACAAATGTGTCTGAAGAAGTGTGAAAACAGAGGCACATGTGTCTGGTGAAAACTATCCACCAAAGTTCAAATGAGGTGAATTTTAAAATATCTCTATAAATAGTGATTTGACTTGCTATCTTGATCATTATAATTATTTTAATTGTTATAGGCAGAAAATATCAAATACGTAAATCACGCTAAGAATGATTGAACTATTTATAAATTGGCGCCAGTAACATTTTTTCAACTTTGACCTTTAAAATATCAACCAATCAAAAAAATTGACACAAAAAAATCGCGGGATTTCTTTCATCAAAACAATAACATGTGTATCAACAAACTGATCAACAAAAACATTATAAAGTAAATTGGAATAATAACTACACGTAACATGTCGCGGTCTTCGAAGTAAGTATTAGTTCCAGAATTTTTTAGGGCTGAAGAATTGCATATGCACCTGTTATGGATATGGTCAAATAAAATTATTTTTGGAGAAGTGGGAGGGGACAGCTACATCGCTTTTAGTTTTGTTCTACTAGATTGCTTTCCCCTTTATTCTTTTAAGTCACCTTTATTTAGAGTAATTATACATTGTAAATGGTGTTAGCCGTATCACTCCTCCAGATCTGCTAGTGTAAAGTCTACATGTCTATAGAGGAATCCTTTCGGGATAACTTATTTAATACCGACAGGACAATCTCCAACAACAAGGGATTAGCACTAGCAGTGCACCAAGAAGACTTATTATGGTGGAAGAAGGCAAGAATCCCAATTGCTTGCACTAACTTTAGTGTATTGTCAGATTATATTATTAATCATGTTAATATAAATGTTTTTGTATGTCATATGAATTCATACTAAAGCATGCTTTTTCAATGGAAATTGTGACGTCACAATGCCTTCTTAATAATAATAGTGCGAAAACCCATGAGATGAAGATCGATAGTGTAAAGTAAATACATCAGGGGTCCAGTTTACCACTGCTATTTCTCATTGTTTCTCATTCTGATTTGGGGGGGAGGGGGTGGCCTCTGTGGCAGAGTGGTCTAAGTTGTTACTTCTGTAATCACAAGCCAGTCATCACTGAGGTTGTGAGTTCGAACCCCGCTCGTGCAGGAGCACTCAAATCCAATCTTTATTGACTAGGATTGTCAACTTCCCTATCAAAGGAAAACTCCCACACCCGGAGGAGTCCTTCAGCTGGCTCCTAACATATATGTTACTAATTCAGTGATAACGGACGTCATACTAAATTCCGAATCATACACAAGAAACTAAAATTAAAAATCATACAAGACTAACAAAGGCATGGCTAGAGGCTCCTGACTTGGGATAGGCGCAAAAAAATGTGGCACGGTTAAACATGTTTTTTTAGATCTCAACCCTCCCCCTATACATTGTACCTCTAGCCAATGAAGAAAAAACAAACGCACAACAATACGCATAGTAAAACTCAGTTTAAGAGAGGTCAGAGTCTGATGTCAGAATAGGTATCAAAAGAAACTAAACAAAATGTCTATAATACATAAATTAACTAAGGACTATTAGCAGTTACTGACATGCCAGCTCCAGACCTCAATTAAACTGATTGAAAGATTATGTCTTCATCATATGAATATCAAGCACAACCCTTCTCGTTAGGGGTTCAGTATTATACCATCATAAAATATATGAGAAGAACATTATAATATACTAGAACACACCCGTGACTGAATTAAAGTATATAACTATGCGTAAGCCATATTTTAGTATTCGTATTGTCATCTGATAAAAGTCATGTCGATTATCAAAATGATTATAAGATATGCAGTTTTCTCTGCTTTCAAAATCTTTCTGTTTGAACCCGTCGACCTGGAGCTTATCAATTATTGGTAATATTAATTATTTGGAAAACAAAAGGTCCTGGAATGGAGTAGTTTTTAATCAACAGCATTATCCTATATTAGCTATATATAGTTATAAATAAAGTTGAATTCTTTTAAATTCAAATTCTTCAAATTGAAAACTGTACCTATATGCCTTATTTTAAGTCTAGATTTTCAGTATTTGTATTGTTATCTTAGAAAATCTTACTGATTAAAATACTACAATAGGGAACAATTTGACAATGATTGAATTTAGTAGTGTCAACCCTGTGATTATGACCCGTGTATATAGCAAAATCCTAAATACACTGTTTGGTAGTGTGCCTGTCAGATGTGAAATGTACAGATAAGGTAATAGGTAACAGGTGAATATACTATTGGTATCGGTATTGGATTCGACCCAGAACTTGTTAATTATGTGGAAAACAAAAGGGTCTGGAGTGGTGTAATTTTTAATCTACACCATTGTCCTATATTAGCTATATATAAAGTTGAATTCTTTGATTTGTTGTTTTTATCCCACGATGGCTGACAAATTGGACCTCGTTATTTTAGTATTATAGATACATTGTATATTGGAACAAAAAATAGACACATCAAAATTCAGAAACAGTTTTAATTTTCTGAAACATAAGTGCATTTGTTTTGATTATGTTCGAAAAAAAAAACTTTGTATGTATATATTTAAAAGCTATATAGTTAAGATAATTAAGTTTGAGATGACCCGAGTCAATGACTCTCAATTGTCGATACGAAGACTGACTCTTAACCAAGTAGAAGAAGAATTGATTAAAATTGCTTTTTACAAGTATACTATTTTTCAGAGAACAGGAAATTCCAGAAACAGTAGAAACCATAGTTACAGTTGACACCAATTTTGAGAATTTGAGCAACAAACTGAAGTTGAGTAAAGATGTTCGGAATAAAGCTTGGGACTACTGGCAGATTGTGGAGAAAGTAACTGCTGATCTAAAGGTAGTGATAACAGTGTGATGATGGGTGGGGTTTGGGATGGAAGGCACAGGCACTTGATTTATTTTGTAATGGATTGGTGAGAGGTCAGGAAGTTCAAATTTTGTGGTTATGTATTCAAAGTAAAATGCAATTGTATACATGATGGCCATGAAATAGTATGCACAACTGTATGAAGAGAAAAAAGCACAATTTCTCAAGTAACTATATATACATCCTTAGCTTTGATATTTATGACTTTAGCGTTCCCGGTTGAGATTAATTAAGAAAAGCACTTTAGATGCAGCACCTCTAAATGATATTTTTTCTTTCTTAGTGTACACTAAATGGACATTGAAACATCTTAATGAATAGTACAAGTTTGATATATGTATAGTCTTCATGTTACTTTAATTTCTTCTGTTGTAGGAAATATCAAAGTCTGACCTATTGGCATGCTGCATTTACCAGGCAGTCATTGATACAAGGTAAACATTGTAAGATTAAAGAGATGTAATCAGTGAATTACTTTTCTAAAGCTATTCATTTAAGATTACAATGTACTTATTGAACATTTCCTTTTATTTAGAAATAGACCTTTAAGATTTTTCATAAACACCACAAAGTTCTGAATCATTAAATTTTATAAGTATAGTATCCACTAATAGAACTTTTTTCATGTCTTCATTACAATTTCAAGAAACCTTTTAGAAATCACATGCAAATTCTTTGAACACCATATTTTATAGAATGCCATATGGTCCTACAGATCCACAGTTACAATGTGGTTACATTGGACAACCAGAAATAACGATCACAGATCTGTTGATGTCCTCAGAGAAGACAGTGACATCATTGTTCCAATCCATGAACGTTCTGAGAGATGTCATCAGTATCAGTGAAGCTGTAAAGTACCACCTGACACAGCTAGAGAGGAAGTTTTGTATTGTATCTGGTATCTTCCATACTTTTGAAAGGTAAGTTTTATTAAAAAATCAAATGTTGTAGAATCACTGGAGTGATAATGTTATGATGATTTCACATACAGTTATCAAGAATTAGAAGACAATAGCCATATAATTTAATAGTCAGATGCATCTTTGAATTTGGAGAAATCGCTTATGAAATGAAAGCGAAAACCTGTAACACAAGTAATGTGTTAGGATGCATATAAGGAAATTTACATGTACAATGTAATGGCCTTGGTCACCTGTATTTTATGCTTCACTGATGTTAAGAGATTTGTTTTCAATTTCAAAACTCTACAAGAGTACAAGTGACACCACCTAGAATCAAACTCGATCTGTGTATCGGGTTGTTGTCGCTTTGACACATTCCCCATTTCCTTTCTCAATTTTATTTGGGTTTAAGTATTGTGTAAAACATTTGGTTGAGCAATTTTGGGACGTACATATTACATTCACTTTCAGATTTTAAATGCTAGATAACCTATAGTCATATAACCTAGTGTAGGGATGTGTCTGGAAGAGTACAAGTAGCATACCAGGCACTAAGATTGTTTCTTTTTTTCACTTCAGTAACGGTTTTGAATATTTTATAAGGTTTATAAAACCAATATAGAGTGTGTTTGACTAAGTCATAACTAAATGTATCTAACCTGGACTTAAAATGAAAATTCTAGAACAAGTTGCACATTATATGGTCAGCTTATCATATGTATACTATTTCAGAGTATGTAAGACTGTGTTCAGAGAAGAGGAAAACAGGTCAGTAACCATGTAATGTCATGTAACTTTGGTAATGTTTGTACAATTCAGAAGTTTCAAGGGAATAATTTTTAGTCGTCAAAATACAACTGTTAGAAATGTTTCAGATAATATTTTGATTGAAAAAAACTAATTTCAAAAACTGAAATTCAATAGACAACTTTCGAATTTGATGCATTTCTGCAAAAACTTTGGTTTCAGTGAACGTCATTCTTGCGTTTATGGGCGTCGTCACTTTCATTCCAATATTGAGCGAGTGGTTTGAAAACTATATTGCTATATTGTACGAATAATTCGGCAAATTGAATTCTCATAATTGACAATTAGCACTGCTGTCATTAGGGAATTGTGATTAAGAGCCTACAGAACAACCATTATTTCTGGTTGATCCTGCACAATGATGATCACTAAGACCCTTGATGAACGTTAATAGTGCAGGGATACAGGCGATCCCCTCTATTTGGTAAATGACGTCATAAAGGCGCGCATAATTGACGAGTTTTTTCAGTTGAACTTGACAGACAAACTCAACAGTGATCTATTTTGTCAACTTGACATTTCTGCACAAATTGACAAGACTTAAGTTAATTTATCAATTAAGTTGTCTGATTTTGAGAGAACTACCTACTTTTGTAATTTACTAGCTTCTTCTCTTCTCTGGAGGAGAACACTGAACAATTTTAAAGTATTTATAAAACCACTTGTATGAACATTTCATTGTGTAGTTTTGGTTTTTTAGGGACATGAAAGAGCTATCAGTACCAGACTTTAAAGAAAGAAAGACTTTGTGTTGGGTTCTGTTCCTGTTAACAAAAGGTATTACCGCTTCTTTAAAAAGATCATGAAACAGGTTAAAAGTTTATTATGCATATATCATATTTATGAATAAAGGTAGCATCTTAATTTGATAATTGATTTAGGAAATTGCACTAAGCTTAAATTGAATTGTTATGTGTTACTTACAATTTATATGTTTTATGTTGCAGTGCCCTATTAACAGTTTTTGTTAGACTACGTTTTGTTTCATGTTTACAGGTGCCCTATTAACAGGTGATTTGTTAGACTACGTTTTGTTATATGTTACAGGTGCCTTATTAACAGATGATTTGTTAGACTACGTTTTGTTATATGTTACAGGTGCCTTATTAACAGATGATTCGCTAGACTACATTTTGTTATATGTTACAGGTGCCCTATTAACAGATGATTCGTTAGACTACGTTTTGTTATATGTTACAGGTGCCCTATTAACAGGTGATTTGTTAGACTATGTTTTGTTATATGTTACAGTGCCTTGTTAACAGATGATTCTTAAGACTACGTTTTGTTATATCTTACAGGTGCCTTATTAACAGATGATTCGCAAGACTACGCTTTGTTATCTGTTACAGGTGCCCTATTAACAGATGATTCGTTAGACTACGTTTTGTTATCTGTTACAGGTGCCTTGTTAACAGATGATTCGTTAGACTACATTTTGTTATATGTTACAGGTGCCCTATTAACAGGTGATTCGTTAGACTACGTTTTGTTATCTGTTACAGGTGCCCTATTAACAGATGATTTGTTAGTAGATGCTTTCTTCCTATTGATTTGTTGTGTAGAATACATCATTAGATCAACACCAGGATTTCAACTTAATCCACCTTTAGGTAAGGAATATAGACTCATGACTATTTTATACAAGAATTTAAGATCTTGTTAGTTAGTATGTAGATGTGATTCAAAACAAAATGTGTATAATTGTTTCAAGTTTCTGCATATTCATTGAATTTTATAGTTTATACAAAAGAGCACTATCTTTAAAAGATAATTGAGACCATTTGTGACTATCTCTGTTCCTCTTATGAATTCTATGTTTCATTGTGTTATCTTTTTTTTTACACAAAGAGCAAAGTTGACATATTTTGCTTATACTAGACTTTGCTACAGAAATCTTACAATTGTCAATTATTGGTGTTACTTTTTCATTTTAAAGTCTGACATTATAGTTTAAAATAATAATAATAATAATAATAATAACTTTATAATTTCAGATAACATGAAAATTACATCAACGGAAAATGCAGACATTCAGGAAGTTACTATGTTGCAGAAATTATCAGAAATATTTGGCTTGAGTTTTGAAGAGGTGATACAGTATGGCAAAATTGGCAAAATAAAGATAGTTTACATTTTTTACTTAACAGTTATAATTACTGTCAATCTTTTTATGCACATAAAGCTTCAATTATGAGCAAATCTGCAATTGAAATTGGAGGAGATTAATTTGCGTGCTTAAGTGGTTTGGTAAACTCAGCTGAAGTAAAAAAAAAAAAAGCTTTTTTCTAAATTGCCTCTAATCGAGTGGTTGTATTGGACACAAATTAAGGCTAAGAAATAAGTACATCTGCTTGCAATGATATTGTATTGGAACTCTTAAGGGCATACGATACAGTTTTGAACCTGTATTTACAAGTTGATGAAAATTTGCATATAGGCTATTTTTTACCTGATTAAATCAAACATGTCATAAAAAATATACCTTCATGTGCTATTTTTTTAGTAAAATGAGGTCGAAATTTTGTATATTTGCTCAAAATTCAGATTTGTGTCCATATTTTCTTTTTCGAAAGAACGACGTAACTTTTTTGCTTTAAAAGATAAACACAAATTGTTTTTTGTTAAATAAACGGTAATTTCTGTATTTTATAAGTATCTTGAAAATTATGTAATTTTTATTCCGAAATAACTCTATATTTATCAAATGTTAATGAATAGAGGAAAAAACGTCATTTTTGCTGCATGTTTATCAAAATTAAAAAAAATGCGCTATTTACAGTGTTATAAAATTTGGGTCACATAATCTCCTTGCAAAATGAAACAAATTGCTGTTTTAAAAAATAGGGGTCCATGCACTCGTTTTCAAATTAAATCAGTTTGAATGATAAAAATCAGTCGAAAAATGCATCTTTTCCCGATATGTCATAGTTTGACGTCGCGAAAATAACATTTTACGTTAGCAACGTCATTACCTTCCCTGTAACTGTATCGTATGCCCTTAACAGAAAGTCAATAAACCTGAAATTATGAAAATAAGAATTCTGAATTTTGTGTTACTATTGTTTATCTAAAGACCATGGAAAAATTCAAACTATCTCAATGTGGTTATAACAAGATTTCAGTAATGCCATATAATTAGTATTTTAAGGTAGAGAGTAGTAATAACAGGCTATTATTTGAACTTGGAATTATTTTAAATTATGGAATTTACTTGATTTCTTGTTATTGAAATTTTCAATAAATTCCACATTTATTCTGTACTGAAATGTTCTGTGCTGCGCACAACACTTTCTATTACAAAGAAAATAGTATTTTTCAATAGAATGTACTGTGCCGCGCACAACACTATCTAACCAAAATACATTGTATGGAAAGTGTTATTAACCGCTCAATAGATCATAATACCAAATATTACATGGAATTTATCAAAAATTTTAAACACAAGAAATTATGCAAATTCCATAATTAAAAATAATTCCAAGTTTAAATAATAGCCTGTTAGTTGTACATCTTGTAATATTGTAGGTATATCAGTTTCTTAAAATTCTTTTGATCTTTTTACATCTCCCAAAACTCAACTGAGATTCAATTAATAAGATTGTACCCTCTTTTTTAAAAGAATTTAAGTTAAGTTTTTAATATTTTAGGTATTAACAGTACAGGTAAACAGAACAGAAGCATATTTTGAATCATTGCCCCATATTGATGGAGAACTTAATGTAAGTTGATTTGATATTGGCTATATACAGAATCTTCAAGGATGAAAGTAAACAATTATCTAATTAATCTTGGTGTTTGATCATATATACTAAGCTAATGTCATACTTAGTTCTTTGGAAAATCCTGTATTGCTGCTATGTGATAATGGCAAATGATAAGTAGTCGCTATCGATGATATTATAATGTTTTGACAAATGATACCAACTTTAATCTGAAGATATTATTGAAAGTATTCATTAGGTTTGAAACAAATATTTTTTGTAGCAAGAAAAAATGTATAAATTATTAGATCTAACTTTTCAAAAATAAATATCGGCAAAGATCTGGTGCTGGACAATGTATGAACCTATCTGACAAGTTTGTGCCATACATACTTTCTTTATAAGATCAAAAGCAATTGTCTCTTCCCTTGACATTCTTGGGAAATAAACTCATAAAATTTTGATGATTATAATGCATAGGTCAGTTTTACTGACATGAGAACCTGCTTATTTTATTGATGAAAACATTCTTTCTAACTTCATAAACTTTCATTTCAAATGTTTTAGTACATATATACACAGTAAATTGTATTTTGATGGTTTATTTGGCTGACAAGATTTCCTATTACAATGCCTGTGTTATGTCTTTACAGGTGACATCACTGAAGGAGAAATATAGCACGGCTTACAGACAGGAAGGAGATATTGATGAAATGATGTTTCTTACCAGGGAGCCTCATATTCTACCACAGGAACAAAATGGGTAATGTCTATTATTATACCTTACCTATATTATAAACATTTCTATTCGGTTACACATGACATGGAATGATTCAGTTATTTTTCATTTAATTGCAAGGAAGAACAAATAACCCTAAAAATTAACACCAGCCCTGAATAACCTTTATATTCACCGGCAAATAACTTTTCGAGTTTATTGAGTTATCTCATAGAAAATAATGTCACTGATTCAAGTACAAAAAAAGCAACATTCACGTTACAGATGCACACTCAATGAAATAAACTTCTCGTGTTGACAATTTTGGATATCCACCTTTTCTACAGGCCATTTTTATGCCCCACCTACGATAGTAGAGGGGCATTATGTTTTCTGGTCTGTGCGTCCGTCTGTTCGTCCGTTCGTTCGTCTGTCTGTCCCGCTTCAGGTTAAAGTTTTTGGTCAAGGTAGTTTTTGATGAAGTTGAAGTCCAATCAACTTGAAACTTAGTATACATGTGCCCTATGATATGATCTTTCTAATTTAAATGCCAAATTATAGTTTTGACCCCAATTTTACGGTTCACTGAACATAGAAAATGATAGTGCAAATTTCAGGTTAAAGTTTTTGGTCAAGGTAGTTTTTGATGAAGTTGAAGTCCAATCAACTTGAAACTTAGTACACATGTGCCCTATGATATTATCTTTCTAATTTAAATGCCAAATTATAGTTTTGACCCCAATTTAACGGTTCACTCAACATAGAAAATGATAGTGCAAATTTCAGGTTAAAGTTTTTGGTCAAGGTAGTTTTTGATAAAGTAGAAGTCCAATCAACTTGAAACTTAGTATACATGTTCCTTTTGATAAGATCATTCTAATTTTAATGCCAAATTAGAGAATTTATTCCAATTTCATGGTCCACTAAACATAGAAAATGATAGTGCGAGTGGGGCATCCGTGTACTGTGGACACATTCTTGTTGTATAATACAACAAATTTAGTATTGTCTAATATCTCATGGCTTACAAAAAAATGTGAAAAATCTAATATTTCATTTGCTTATAATTGGTATTTAAGGTTTTATTAATGTTTTATTTCACTTTTAATAATATTTACATGCAGTAGACACTTCCATACTTATGACAACTTAATATTTTAAGAAACTGTCAGACAAAATAAAGCATTTAGTGTCAGATGAAACATGGTTCAAACTGGGTTATCTCCCATTCCTGGATTATCTCCCATTCACAAAAGAAATCACTAAAAATACTGAAATGTACAATTTATTCCATTGCCCATTAGAATTTTTTTATATATGTAATAGCTGACTTTTAGGCCTCAAGGAAAACTAAAGTCGCTTTGCTAGGGTTCAGGATATTTATTTATCAGTAACGTAAAACACCCTGTAATAACAATGATAAAGTTATACTAATTTTACATATCAAATAATAAATTAGTAATACATGTGATAAGTATAATATTCTTTCATTACATATAAAGGTATTATACAAAACATTACACTTTAAAAATACATTTAAGTTATGAACATAATGAGATCAAATATTATGTTTAATCATCAAATCATAGTATTAATGTCTTTACATATAATATTTAGTTGTTCAGATTAACAACATTGATAAATTAAACAAATATTAAAAGCATCTAAAATCAAGGGAAATAACTCTTTATCAAAACTATGTGCTTAACATACTCCATAGTTAATTCAACCTTTTTAAACGAAATACATTATAATTCTAATAACATATTATTAATCCTTACCAACTTGTGGAGCAAGGTAGTTACTGTTGTGGCACAAACCAATTCAAATGTACATACTGGTTATCACACAGTGATATCTTTATAACAGCTTACAAGTTCTGTAAACCAAAATTACAATGTTAAATAACGGATTTAAGGAAACCGTATTTAAACATAGACCTTATT
Source organism: Mytilus edulis (assembly GCF_963676685.1). Taxonomy (NCBI): domain Eukaryota; kingdom Metazoa; phylum Mollusca; class Bivalvia; order Mytilida; family Mytilidae; genus Mytilus; species Mytilus edulis. The sequence continues at coordinate 87,028,492 of NC_092346.1, read as the reverse complement.
ATAAAACATACAATATAAATAATGTCCTTGTGAATAAAATAAAACATAACTCGGACAATACTTTAAATATGTGCAGAAACGTAGTTCGCTATCTAATACAACTTTGTTTATGTTTTCTATTTATAATCAATCAACAATGTTATTGTGTACGGACTAATTCACACAAATAATACACGGTGGTATTTAAAATCTACTCATAACAAAGTCTTATCGAATACACCTCAAAGTATCGATCGGAATGTGTGTACTTTCTAAAGTGATTTACATATAGCTCTAACGAATGACTACCAGTACTTTATATAATAAAATAAGTGTATAATATATGCATTTTATGTAGCGATAATACTTTTCGGAATCATAGAGAAAAATAACCATTCATACCAAAAATCATTCAATCTATGAAAATATATTAGAAATATTAATAAAGAAGTAGATAAAGAAAACTCACGTCAAAATGTCAAGTCTGTCAATACAATACAATGCTGACTATTCAATATACTTTCAAACTATAAATTCGCAAACACTTCAATGGCTACTGAACATAAACGTCTGTCCATTTTGACTCCATTAGTCCTTCTGGCTCAAAACAAAGAAACTAAGAACTGAGCGGTAAAACTTTAAACTAACCAATCAAATCCAAGTAATCATGAATAAAGTATGGAAACGTTTCAGTGTAATAAAAGTTTATATGATACAATATCTTATGAAGTTTATTTAATATTAACATAATTATACATCTTTATTTTACAATTAAAATATAAACAAAATAAAGAGGCTACCACATATATACCTCCTATTTGATTGGTGTGATGGACTCTAAAACATCTGACACCATTATGGAGACACAGATTTGTTGCCTCACTTTTGATAGATTCCTGTTGTATTTCTATTTACGGTCAAGATATAAACGTGTATATTATATTTTTTTATTTTTAGACTGGAGACTACATCACTAACAAACAATAATGAGACTTCAATGACACCTGTCAGGTAAGCAGCTAGGGTTTGATCATTATTGATCTATATCATATCTCTTGGTACTCCTACTTCTGACATTAGACACCAAGTTGTAAGCATCTGATCACTCTTAGTTTTAAAAAATCCTGATAAAGATAATGCCAAGCCACAATTAAGTGAGTTAGCTATCAGCCAATGACAATGGAAAAGGATTTATTATGTGACTAGTACTTGTTTTGAGCCTGTATGAAATATCAAGCTGATGGTTTGTACACAATTCAAATTGTAATGATTGTAGATGATTTACTGATACAAACTATATTTATCAGTCACTTTAATGTTGAGTTTCATATGTTAAAAATATTTTCTAGGTTTTTAGTGGAACAACTATCGTCACTTTCTTTGACTAAGTCAGTAATTGATACTGAAGTTAGGTGATTGTTCATGACTTATTCATTTGTTTGTTCAGTATTTTTGTTTTGATTTTTTTAATGTATTTATAATTTATTATAATTTTGTTTGCCATGTTTTTCAATTTCCATTTCATAATCTAAGGAAACATTTGTAACTATATTGTATATACACAAAAATAAAAACATAACACCATTCTGACATATTACCAAAAAATTTTTGTCATGTATGTTGAATTTTTACAGTCAAAACACTAATATTCAAATCATAATATTTTATTTATCCAATCTTCTTTAGTTGTCTATAAAAAAAATATAAGATTGGCAATTTCTCAAATTATCAACTACCAAAAAAGAAAGGAGAGTTATCTCCCTTATCATTGGAAAGTTAGATAAATTATTTGATTTCGGAACAGTATGGAATCAACGCACAAGATTAAGTTGATACAACCTTATTGAAGATAAAACATCGTTAGTCAGTGGTGCTGTAAATTCAGAAATTATTGTGTGCATTTATTATTGCGATTTTTTAGGAATGGACATAAATGCATGATAAATGATTGCTGATAAATGATTGTTATTTCAGGAAAATGTACATACTGATATATGTATAAGTTATTAGAATCAGTCACATTATTCACATCAGTAAAAACTTCACAATAATTTCTGAATTTACAGTATATCTTAAACTTTTGCATTTCCCATGTCAAAGCAATTTGGTGACAGCATTAATAGAATATAGTATTTCTTTTATTTTTCTGTTATTAAATCCTGGAATGTCGAACATGTAGTATGCTATTATAGATTACTTTTGAATTTTTATAATATATATAAATTTTGCTTTGTTAAAATTTCTAATGAACTTTTTAATTGTCTATCTCTGTTATCTATTCATTGTATTCTCTCAATATTTATATAAATTTAAGGTGAATGTTCATTATTTTATACCAACAATAATTTATTTTGTATTAGAGCAAAATAACACTAATTTATTTTATATTATAGAGCAGTTCTTGACAACATACAAGAATTAAAGAATATACTGACAAATGCTGGAGATGAACCAAGTCAAGTTCTCAATGAATATTTCCAGGTAGGAACAAAATTAGACCAGTGATTTCTTCAAGGAATGCCACAAATCAAGTTGGTAATACATTCTACCAAGTATGAACCAACCAAGGCTCAAAGTAAATTTTTTATTGGTGTGTAGCTCTTGCTGAACTGTTTCAGCTATAAACCAAGAAGACTGGTTGTCTAAATTATAACTCTAATAAGATTCAGGGAAACAGGTATAGCTAGTAACAATATATTTGAGGCGTTCCGATGCTAATTTAAGGATGGTGTAGACACTGTTAGCATCTAGTATAAGATTACCATTTAGAAGGTAGGAGACCTTAATAATTCATACTTCTTTGACAGGTTCTTTATGTCTGACATGTCTTGATTAGACCACTCTCAGATACTGTATTTGATAGGTCAATATATATTCATTGTAGAGAATTACTGTAAATTGTACATGTCTATTGGACGTGTTCTACATAATTTTTATCTTTCATTGCTTATATTTCACCTTATTTGATAAGGTCCCTTTCTCAGGATTTAATGGGTGAAGTGGATTGAGTGATGCAAAAAGTAGCAAAACAATGCCATATGTTCATATGTGTATGCTATCTTCCAGTTGTTAACCAAACATGTTAGCTTACAAAAATGCTTTCTTCATTAGTATTTTCTATATACAATTATGAAAGTGTTATAATAAACATTATAAAATAAGCAATTAACTATCAAAAAATTAAATGCTTTGAAATTACTTCTGACATGCTATCAAATGGATTCTATTATATTCACTATTTTATATTGGATTTTTGATTTGCTCAATATGCTTGAAGGGTGAATTACATGATTCAAACTTAAGTACAAACAGGCATGTTTTGAATTAACAAATAATCAATAATTTTGGAAAGATATAATTTTAATGAATTTTCTGTTTTTTTGTGTGTTAATGTAGAATTGTTCAGCGAATCCATATTCATCCATACTAAATCGCACTGAAAAGATGAAAGATGTGTTTATACGAGAGTATGTTAGTTTAACCAATGATAATCACAGACCAGTGGCCATCCAGAGATATATGTTAGCACAAAGGTTGTACTATAGAGTCATGGAAGCCATGTTAAACTATGTAAGTATTGTTCTTATGGTTTTTGAAGTTTCAAGACTATAACAAGAAATTATATTGTTGGTGAGGCTTGTAGGTATGTGGTGTTGGGTGTTGTATAAAGAGAAAAAAAACCTGACAGCCAAATCTTAATTGTAACAATTAGTGATTTCAGTCAATGTTTTTGTAAAGGAAATTGCCTATATAATTCACTGCTAGCTGTTTGGTATTTACTATGTCTTACAGAATAGGTTTATCTTAAAAAAGGAGAAATACCAAGGATGTGTAAAATACATGATCTTAAACTGATATAGATATAGGAAGATGTGGTATGAGTGCCAAAGGGACAATTCTCCATCCAAGTCGCAGTTTGTAAAAGTAAACCATTAAAGGTCTAAGTACGGACTTCAAACATTTAAAAAATTTATTAGGAACTATTGTAAAAATGTTACATGAAGGAATAAGAATCATAAAACCTAAATAGAAGAAATGTTTTAAAGCTCATGTAAAGATAATATTTAAACATGCATATATGTTGGTTTTTTTTTTAAATTATACTATGGTTGTCATATTGTAGGAGAAAGAAAGACTGTCACAAACAGACTTCAGCAAGCTACTAAACATTGAAAATTTTCATCGCAGTCTCTTGGCATGTTCCATAGAAATAGTGCTTATGACGTATGGGAGATCTTGTAAGTTTAATCATATTTCTATGTTCATGGGTGACCATTTTAGTGTATCTTGCTGATCTATGAAAAATCCATGATAATTGAGCTTTCTGGAACTAAGGACAGATTTTACAACATTGAAAATATTGATATTAAGTTAGAGCCCTGCATTGAAGGTCATGGAGCCTAATAGTTTCAACATTGTCCATTAACTTTTTTTGACTATTTGAATTATTTGTACTCTGTTGCATTTATAATTGTAGAAACCTGTTTCATTTATAAAATGAATAGTTCGACTTGAAGTCAGAAACACTTCTAAACAAGTTTGTGTCCCCAGTATATGGATGCCCATCCACACTATCATTTTCTATGTTCAGTGAACCATGAAAATGGGGGAAATTTGGCATTAAAATTAGAAAGATCATATCATAGGGAACATGTGTACTAAGTTTCAAGTTGAATGGACTTCAACTTCATCAAAAACTACCTCAACCAAAAATTATTACCTGAAGACGGACGGACGCAATGACCAGAAAAGATAATGCCCATAAATGGGGCATAATAAATGAAATAAAATGAAATAATGTATTACATTATATTATAGCTTTTATGTAACAAGTTTGTCATTTTCAGGGAATCCTTCCACCAAGAAAATGGGATCTGATGACTCCAAATTTTCCTTTCCCTGGATTTTAGAGCTGTTTAAATTGCATCCCTATGATTTCTACAAGGTGTTGGAGAGTTTCATCAAAGCTGAACCTGTGTTGACAACAGATATTATAAAGGTATTAGGCCCAATCAATCAGTTTCTGTATGCTTAAATAAACTTGGGTTTTTGGAAATTGGAAATAATATATATACTGTCAATTTAGAATGAATTTTTGACAAATTAATAATTATTTGATACAAATTAATTTAGGAGTATTTTTTATGAAAATAAGAGAAGTTTTGACTGTTATAAATAAAGAAATAATGAATCATTTTGGATTTGAAATGTTCTAAAAGAGACCCCTGCAAACATTATAAGTTCTCATATCATTTTCTTTGCAGCATCTTCAAAGTACAGAAATTAAAATTCTAGAGTGCTTAGCGTGGAAACCTGTAAGTTTTTAACAGTTTAATATGTTAACTGATAAACAAACACACATTGAATTTACTGAGTTTGTGGCAATTTTATAAATGGAAATACATTAGGGATTCTAAAGCCCAAAAAGTTCAAAAGGTTTATTTGTATATTAAAATACATTATAAATAATCAAAAAAGGATCTAAAAAGACACAGTTTTACTGTGACCTAGGGATCATGAAACCATATTTCTACTAAATTACAAAAGAATAAAAAAGCAATTGAATATATATCAAAATATATGCATTTTATAGCACATTCTAGAGTAAGGTGAATCTATTTAACATAATAATAATGAATGAAAGAAAAGAATCAACTTTTCTGACACAATACATTTTCTTGAATGATTTAGAAATATAGATGTACATTTATGTTAAAGATGATGTTTTCTAGAAATTGATTTTATAATCTTGTTATTATTTTATGGTTGAACAATATTTTTTATTAATTTATTTTAATGATACATAATTATTAAGATTCACCACAATCATTACTATTAATTTATTTGATGATATATGATATTTTAAGATTGATTGATTTATTTGATTTATTATAGTTTAGGATTGACTTATTTGATGATATATGAATTTTAGGATTCCCCACTATTTAGCCTGTTAGAGAGTACAGAAGTTACTACAGTGTCCATGTGTTTATTAACTTATTTGATGATATATGTATTTTAGGATTCCCCACTATTTAGCCTGTTAGAGAGTACAGAAGTTACTACAGTGTCCATGTGTTTATTAACTTATTTGATGATATATGTATTTTAGGATTCCCCACTATTTAGCCTGTTAGAGAGTACAGAAGTTACTACAGTGTCCATGTGTTTATTAACTTATTTGATGATATATGTATTTTAGGATTCCCCACTATTTAGCCTGTTAGAGAGTACAGAAGTTACTACAGTGTCCATGTGTTTATTAATTTATTTGATGATATATGTATTTTAGGATTCCCCACTATTTAGCCTGTTAGAGAGTACAGAAGTTACTACAGTGTCCATGTGTTTATTAACTTATTTGATGATATATGTATTTTAGGATTCCCCACTATTTAGCCTGTTAGAGAGTACAGAAGTTACTACAGTGTCCATGTGTTTATTAACTTATTTGATGATATATGTATTTTAGGATTCCCCACTATTTAGCTTGTTAGAGAGTACAGAAGTTACTACAGTGTCCATGTGTTTATTAACTTATTTGATGATATATGTATTTTAGGATTCCCCACTATTTAGCCTGTTAGAGAGTACAGAAGTTACTACAGTGTCCATGTGTTTATTAATTTATTTGATGATATATGTATTTTAGGATTCCCCACTATTTAGCCTGTTAGAGAGTACAGAAGTTACTACAGTGTCCATGTGTTTATTAACTTATTTGATGATATATGTATTTTAGGATTCCCCACTATTTAGCCTGTTAGAGAGTACAGAAGTTACTACAGTGTCCATGTGTTCTCCATCTCCAATACCTTTAGAAAGAACTTCTTCAGCAGAATTGTGAGATATTAACAGCATCAAATACTACCTATACTACTAAAAAATTACACACAATAAACATCAGAAAATTATCTTTGATTAGTAAAACTTTCATTTTTGTACATTAATTAAATTTTTTTATACTCTCTTCAAAATTAAATGAAATATGTTGTTTTGTGTTCAGCTCTTAAAGGACAATTTTGTGGGAGACAACGTTGAAAACTGATATGTTTGTGCATAGTTTTATACATTTATATTAACAGATATTTGTCCCCCATGAGGACTCCTAATCGTAGAGGTGTATCGCCATGTCCACCATCACCAAGAAAACCACTGCCATCACCCAGGAAATCATTGCAGTCACCCAGGAAGTTTGGGGATAGCAGTCCAGAGAAGTCAATGCCAAAGAAATCTCAGTCCTTGAATCTGTTTATAAACAAAGGTAGGTAACTCTTCTTAAAATTGTAGAATAACCCAAGCAGAAAATTTTCATTTAGATATTTTGAGTTTAGGAGCACTAATTATGTAATTTCAGCACACATATGCATAAGTACTTAACTTCCAAGACTTAGTTTTTGCTTGACAGCAATATAATTTTATGAGCAGGTTCATCATGAAAACATAAAACGAAAGATGACGGTCACATGACTAAAATAGTTGACCAGTTCACTGACTTAAGTTTCAAGTGGAAAATTCCTTTATTTGCATAGAATAGAGAATGGAAACAGAGAATGTGTTTAAAAGCAGAAATAGCCAAAATGCACCAATGGGTCTTCAAAGCTGTGAGAACTGCATGCATTTTAAGAACAGTTATATGAATATATCTTTATTTGTACTGTTGACATGGTTTCTCACCTGGTAATTGTCTGCAAACTAGTAGCATATTAATATCATTTCGACTCTGACACAGTCAGCAAAGCTGACTAAACACTATGTGCTTAGTTGAGAAGCATTGGACACTTATTTTAACAGTTGGGGTATGTAATACTGTGGATTCTTTATTATTCGATGGATACTGATTTTCGTTTCATGGATACAGGTGAACCACGGGTTCAAATGTTCAATGAATTACAACTTTTCCATATGCATTGTACAGACATGGGCAAAACCACAAAATCAAATATCCATGAAAATGCAAGTTTTCCTCCATCCACGAAAATTGATACTCATGAAAATAAATGAACCGACAGTAGCTGAAGGTCACAACCCCCAAAATGAACACAACCACCAAAATGATCACAACCACCAAAATGAACACAACCACCAAAATGAACACAACCACCAAACTCAACACAACCACCAAACTCGAAGAAAACACCTTACACCTATGCAATAAAGACACAATAAGTAAAACAAACTGAAATTTTTTATACCCCACCGCTTTGAAAAAGGGGGGTATACTGTTTTACCTCTGTCTGTCTGTCCGTCAGTCCCATGAATATTTTCGTCGCATTTTTCTTAGGAACTACAATGCCAGGATTTCTGAAATTTGGTTTCAGGGTTTATATAAGTCAGCCATACCGTGTGATGCATTTTCAGATTCATCACTCGACAACTTCCTGTTAACTGAACACTTGTATCATTTTACACATGATGGCCAAGTTGAAAATTTTCAGCGCATTTTTCTCAGGAACTACAATGCCAGGATTTCTGAAATTTGGTTTCAGGGTTTATATAAGTCGGCTATACCGTGTGATGTGTATTCAGATTCATCACTTGACAACTTCCTGTTTACTGAACACTTACATATTTTTACACTATTGACATTATCCACTTGCGGCGGGGGTATCATCAGTGAGCAGAAGCTCACTGATTACACTTGTTATGATTGAGAAATACCTCCTATACACTGACTGTGAATTCAAAATTGATTCATTTAACAGATGTGTTTTAAACCTGTTTACCTACTTTCAGTTTGTAGATTAGGTTACCACAGATTACAGCAGCTTTGTACCAGTTTACAAATTCCCAAAGATCTGGTAGGTTATATGAAAAATATGTTAAAATATAATGTATGTATAGAATACCAGGCTTACACATCTGCCACTTGAAGGATTGGTATATTAATATTTTATGAAAAAAAATATATTTCTTGAATATGAATGTTACGAAAAATCAGATGTTTTATTATGCCCATTGCCCAACCTTGGATAGTAAGGGAGAACAATGTTTTCCACTTTGTGTGAATGCATCACTTGTGTCAGATTAAAATTTGTGAAAAATAGTTTTCCAGGATATTTTAATTCACATAAACTTGAAACATATACATTATTGAGAGAACTTTTACAATTACGAGCCTTATTTTGACCAAAATTTCAAAGTCGACAAACTTTACTGCCACATTGATATGACAATTTTTGAAAGATTTTGAAGATAATTTGTATTTATTATTATTGACCTTTCTTATTATTATTGCCCTACAGTATCAAAATTACACCCTGTGAATATACAAGTAAACCATTTATGTTATTTTCCATGGATTTAAGTTCAATTATCTAAAATTCTAAAATATTATATTTCAGCAACACAAAATCTGGACCTGTTTAGAGTATTGTATATCCAGGAAACCATTGCTGTTGAAAAACCGACATTTAGACCAGGTATTATACTTATAAAACTATTGACTGTATGCATTTTGGTTGTTAGTGTTTGATTATTCGTTATAAATGGATAGATAGTTGAATAATCTGTTTTGGTGAATTGTACAATATGATATGATGGGGATATAGTCCAGTCGAACTAAGATTTAACCCCAAACTCATTGCAACAGAAAATGTTTTAGTTCTAATCTTAAAAGCCCTTAATATACACAGAAAAAAGTCCCATAAAATCTAACTTGAGGAAAACTCAAAATCAGCATTTTTAATTTCCCATGGAAATTTACATTGGAAGGGGAGATAACTCTACAAAAATTAGTCTTTTTTTTTGGGGTCAGTTTTTGGTTGATTTTCTTAAAATTTATGTTAAGTATGATACTTTGAGGGGGTTATAAGCTCGTATTTGACTAAATTATTTAATCTTCTGCTAATGAAATGTACAAAACGGTATGAAAGATATGAAAACGCCTTTAGAGTTGTTTGTTATACTCTAAAGACGGCTTAATAATCAAGAATCAATACATTCTGATGAATAGAAGCAGTAAAGTTATAATTTTGTATCAATTTTTATTGATATTTCTGCCTTTTTTGCAGAGTTATCTCCCGTATCAATGCAAATCTCCATAGGAATTTTAAATAGTGATTTTTCTAGTCTTCCTCAAGTAAGATTTTATGGTACTTTTATCTGTGTATATTTGGGTATAATGGCAAGATTAAAACTTTAAAATCTTCTGTTACAATTACTTTAAGGTTAGGATCAAATTTATGCTAGATTGACTGGACTAATAAGCCTTTCTTTTTGTGTTGAGTATCATGTAAATTAGCATTCCATTCATGGTGGGGTAAACATGTTTTGACATAGTTTTATGACAGATCAATTTTTCAAAATATCTTGATATAGAAATTATATGAGGGCGATGTTGATGTTCAATGTTCATCAGTATGAATAAGATTTGACTGTCAGTCTGTTATATTTTAAAGTGTATATTATTTTTCTCGTTATTACATGTTTTACATTTCTTAATTAAAAAATTATGTCTATTTCAGATTCTTTTGTGTTCTGTGTATGGTATATGTAAAGTAGTAGACAGAGAAATAAAGTTTAAAATTATTGTCCAGATGTACAGAGAATTACCTCATGCAGAACTTAAAGTGAGTATTTTAGTTCTCAAAATACATTTAAAGTTTGACATATTGTTCTATAGAAATATTTTTCAGTTATTTCATGAGATATATTTTATTTATATATCTAGAAAGGACTTTTTTTAATGGAAACTGGGAATAATAAAATATGTAGTAGGGGTTAAAATTTATTCGTTATGATTGATAACACAAGCATGTAAACTAACATAGTGTGGTATAAAATCTTAGAATTCTGAATTAAATACAGAAAGATCAAGTGAGTACTCCTAGAAACTTGGAGACTATAAAGTCACTGATATAAGTTTAATTATTGCAGAGCAAGCAAAACCATCTTAAGGTAGAGCTAATGATTTAGCTTACATGCTACCAAAATAAGGTGGTATCACAAGAATTTTTCTTATGATATTCTCAGTATGGTTTGCCCTTTATCATGTTTCTTATTTTGAAAACATTTGAAAGAAATATAAAATACTGCTCTTTTTTTCCAGGTTTATAAGAATGCTTTAATAGAAGGATGTGAGTACGACTCTATAATTGGTTTCTACAACAAAGTCTTCATGCAAAACATGAAATCCTTTATCTTACAGTTCCAAGCATCGAAAGTGAATGTAAGTAAAAGTGTATATAGTATGAAGTAAAAAAAGTAATTTACAACAACTACATACTTTTTGTTTGGCAAAATAGGAAAGGTGTACTGACATAAGTGGTCTCGAAACACATTAACTCCAAATGAAGCTTTCGTTAGTAGAAGCCATATTAATTATGTGTATCAGCGGGGAAAATGTAAAAGCATAAAAATATAGTATATAAAATAAACAATTGCATCAGTTTTATTTAAAAACATAACATAGGATTGTGTGCATGTGTGTATCAGAACTTTTTTTGGATTTTTTTGTTAGTTTTGGAAAAATGCACAAAAAAAAACTGCAGAAAGAAACCAAATGATGTTTTTGTTGTTTACCATAATTGACAATGGATACCAAGTTGTAAATTGATTAAACCTATACTGCATATACACAACAGGATGAAAAAACAGATTTCGAGCTTTAAAGTTATTCATCTCTTACTTACTGATTATAAATATGAAGATTGGGAATGGCAATCTTATGACTTGAAAATAGCAATGCTGAATTTCAGCCATAACTGGTCAAAAACTGAAAAACAATGAATAAAAACAATTTGGGGCATTCTGTTATTGGTCTGTGCAACGTTTGTTCATCTGCCTGTCCCAGTTTATTGGTAAATGTAGTTTTTGATGAAGATAAAGTCCTATCAACTTGAAACTTAGTACACATATTCCCTATGATATGATCTTTCTAACTTTTATGCCAAATTAGAGTTTTTACCCCAATTTTACAGGCCTTTGAATAAGAAAATGGTTGTACGAGTGGGGCATCTGTCTACTATGGACACATTGTTATTCATTATACATTTTGTATTTACTAAGTTTTACATGTGTTTTTACAGACACCAGCATTATCCCCAGTGCCAGTACCAATGTCATCACCACTAGCTTCACCTGTATTTAGGTAAGTATGCAAAATTATTGTATGGCAATTATAAATGATCTCACCGTTCTAAGGCGAAAAAAATCCCAAAATTTGCTCTGGACTAGAACATTAATTCCTTGGCCAATCAAAACTTACTTGTCATCCTGTATGCCTGACTGATTAGTAAAATTTGGCTGTGGGTGGGGGTATGATGGATTGACCTGATATGACTTGTTTGCATCTAATAAATTTTAAAAGTAAGTATAATTTAGTCTATCAGAAATATATATTTTAAAAGATGTATTGTTAAAGGCAGTGCAGTTCCCTATAATCTGCTTTCATCCACTTCATCTAAATAGTTGTCTCTGACATTGGCAATCATACCACATCTCCATTATAATTATTTTAAAAAAAGTTTTAAGTGAAAAATTTACTGAACTACTTTCTTTGAACTAGTACATGTGTGCTCAGGTGCATAGGTGTGAGATTTAACTATGCATCGAAGTTTCATGTTGTGACTTCTAATAAAATCTTCTATATGCAATGACTTTTGGTATTAAAGAAAAAATTACCAACGCTTTCAACTCCACTTAAAGTTACTGCAATTGTGTTGACAAAATGTTCATGACACACTTATATGTGTATGTATAACAGTATTTTATTTTAGAGTATTAGGAATAAGCCTTTTCCATGTTATATATTTATGTAATTGGATGTATTGAAGCAACAAGACAATTTTTGTTTAATTACTATTCATTTATTCTACAGTCTTCCAAACAGAAAACATTTTTATATTTCCCCGTTGAAGGATTCTCCATTCAAGGCTCCATCTTCACCTAGTCAGATGACTCCTAGATCCAGACAGCTGTACAGTTTTGGTGAAGGTGTTGGTGTAAGTCATTATAACATTAAGATACTACTAATTTCTTGTGATAATACAACCAGGATAATGATATGTATTACTTTTTGCTTGCTATGTATGGATATCAACCAAAGATTAGATACTCTCACTTTTTCTTATAATAGACACTGTATTTTATTCTTTATTGGCAATATTGACTTTTGTCTGCCTGAGATGAAAGTCACAGAATGTAACATAAGGATTACAATATTTGTTCCCGTTGTATAGATTTTTATGGAAAATACAGACTGGCTGAGGTAAAAAAAAAAAAAAAACAATAAAAAAAAATGAGGCAAAAATGTTCACAAATAAATGGATTAAAGGACATATTGACTAATAGACAAGGTGAATGAAATATAGCTCCTACTCCCAAAGTAAGGGTACTATATTTTCAAAGTACTGTACTACCACTTCTTAAGTGGATCTTGCCAGGGTGCTAAATTATTTTGTGCATACAAGTATCTTATTTTTGTTATTTGCCATTATAGGTTTTGTTTATTTTCTTGGGTGGTTGGTATATAATGTACTTAATAAGATACATTTATGTTTTTTTTTATTTTTAGTCTGGAGAAAAGTTGCAAAAGATCAATGAGATAGTATATAAAGCTAAAGGAACTACACCAAAGAGTCACAAAAGACTTAGATTTGAACAACTGCCTGATGATAGTGCTCTAAAGTAAGGAAGGCAGACTTTCATAAATGAACAGCATCATGTATCAGTGGAAAATACTCATTATTTAAAGTTTATTATAAAATCTATAAAAAGTTATCATTCTACATATATTCTATTTTACTAAAATCTTTATTCTCTAGAAAATTGACATAAAGATTTACATACATATTTACTATTATAAATAAATGTAATTTTCTGTAAATATCATGAGTTTAACATTTGAGGCACTATGACATTTTATTTCAATATGAAGGAGACATTTTTGTGTAATGATTCACGTCTCAATAACTTGTGATGTTATATCTGTGATATTATAATTATTAAGGATCTTTAAAAAAAATTCCATGATACATCAGATATATTTTATTACTCCATTGAATGATATTTTTCAGTGGCTCAAATGAAGTTCCTGATCCTATTGTTATAAAGAAGTCAAAATTGTCATCCAAAGTTTTGCCTTTTAGTTCACAAGAAGGAAAGTAAGTATTATTGTGACATGTAACTGCTTAGACTGCTCTTTTCAGGCAGGAAAACCTTTAGATTTATAGAATATGCAGTGTTTAGGCTTTCATATGAAGGCCGTTCATTGGCCTATAATGGTTTACTTTTATAAATTATTACTCCGATGGAGAGTTATCTCATTGGCACTCATACCGAATCTTCTTATATATATTATATTGTGACATGTGTCTATCTTGTCAGGCAGTAAAACTTTTGGAGATTACAATTAAAATAATAAAGTAAACTAAGAGTTTATATGCCTTGCTTGCAAACTTTGTTTGATTGTTTGCTCAGTCATTGTAAAGAAGATTGACACCTAAATTCAATGGGTAGGTGGAGTATAACAGTCTGTTTACTATTCATAAAGGTTTAATTGGTCAATGAATATCAAAATTGTTTTCAATATAATATCCATTGTCCAATCAACTCTTTTTTTTTATATAGTAAACAAACTGTAACTCCGCCTCTCCATTTAATTTAATTTGATTGTCTTAATTACAATGCCCGAGCAAACAACCAAACAAAGTTGGCAAGCAAGGCATGTAAACTCTTGGTTTGCATGCTTTATTATTTTAACTGTAATAGAATATGCAGTGTTAATGGTTTCATATATTTAAAATCAATTCTTTTGCAATTTAGAAAAGAGTAGACCCGAATGGACCACTTCTTGTTCGAAATAAAAAAAAAAAGGGTGATTTGTCAGATTTTAATTTATTGTGATGTTTATTGACCATTATGTTTAGATGTGAAGAATCTACTTTATTTTGGTAAATGTTTTACACTGGTGAAAGCATTATACTGATTCAGAAATTCAGTCGAAAAGTAAGTGGCCAGGTCAGGGTGATATGGGTTCTCTATGTTAATAAATAACATTTAGGGATCACCCCTATCAAGGAAATAAATGTGTTCGACCATGGGTATATAAGTGGATGATACATGCCACTGGCAGTCAATGTTCATTTAACAACAGAGCTTACTATTAATTTTTATGCTAGTAGAGATGAATTATGTGAGGACACTTTTTACTGGGTACAAAATGAACATACAAGTTGATCTGATATTGCAAGTTGAAAGAACAGACTGTCCTACTTGGAGTACAGACTACAAATACAAGACTGCACTGTCTGGTAGTGACAGACTGTACCAGCCGACACTTGTCTGATTATTGTGTTATATTTATATATTATACTGTTTATGGACAGTTTGAATCCAATTAGTTACTGGAAAGGATTGTTAAGGTATAAACACATTACTAGTTACACATGGAAATACATTTGTGAACTTTTTTCTATATCCAACATGTTAGTTTTTTGCTTGCATACTTAAAAGAATTGTTAAAATAATGGGTTTACCCTTCTGTTTTTTTCAGGGACAAATCAAGTAAAGAACAGAGTTGAGGAATGCTTGATATTATTTATAAAAAAGATGATCTCAATTTTAATGTTGCAATATAGTTTTATACATTTTGACTTCACTTAAAATTTATAGTACAGAACATTTTATGTGATTTCAAATAGAAATATAGATGGGCATTATGTTAGGATGACTTCACTGTACAGCCGGTTAAAAACGATAAAACTCTTTATTAACAATGATCATGTGACAGTGAAATCTACGAATTAAAGCTTTAAACGAGCGAAGGGATGACTTATTTAATAAAATACTAAAACACATGCTAATGAGCTTAAACTGTAACTTTGAATGAGCAAAGGGATGACTTATTTGAGAGACTACCATAAAACATGCGAAGGATGATTGGTGCTCTTGTTATAATCTGTTTCCTAAATTGTATCTGCTAATTCTTAATATTTTTTTTGCAATTGTAAACATTAACTGATATTGACTTTTGGTAGCAAACACTAAATGCTTTTTTTTTTAAATGATTTTAATATTTAAATACCTATTAAGTTAAAGGAAGTAAAGAATAAAGATATTTAGAGGTATCTATATATAGCTACTGAACTATTTTAAGCTCTGGTGAAGGCTGTTCCAGAAATGAATGAAAGGAGTTTCCAGAGAAACATTCGGATGAATGAGGATGTACCCTACATATACATGTACTGTTCTCTGTTAAACAATCACACAACTCCAGATAATATAGTTTGCTATGATCCATTAATTTTAAAATCAAGAAATACACCATCATTGATAAGATATTATGTATAAATTTCCTTCCGGAGCTCCCCTACTATTGCACACCTTTTCATATTATCTGGAATGGTCTTAAGCTTTTAAATGATATTTATATGTATATATACAGACATGCCTAAGATATATTAAGAATCATGTTTATATTGAAGCCCAGTGATGATTGTTTGTCAAGACTGTGTCAGTTTTATGTAGATTGTATTATTTGGTATCAAATACATGAATTTGGAAGAACCCTCCGTTTTAGTGTTACTGTATAATTGTGGCTTTGTTATCACTGCTCAGATTCTCTAGTGGTTTTTTTAACATGAAAATAAATGTAATTATAATGTTATATTATTATAAGTTTCTTTTCATTTTTTTTTCATTTCAAGACTTTTATATTTATTAAAAAATAGTCCAGATATTTTCTTCAGTTTTAAAATGTTAGTTAAATATCAATTTTATTGTTTTATAGCAATTTTAAAAGATAAAATGTAAGTTCTGTTCTTTGTATGTGAATGACATTAAAGCAATTGTTGAGGAAATTTATAACAAGATTCTTGTGTTGTCAGCCAATGTTTTGTTTTGTTTTGTTTTATGTACATGATACTGATTACATATAGCTATCAAAGCAGATTATAGAATGTCCTATTGTTATTAAAGTTGTGAGAAATGAGCTAAATATTTTGGATGCTCAGATAAATTTTAAGAATGTCTTTTTACTTTTTTCATGAGATGTTGATAATATTACATTGTTAAGTTTACATTGTTAAACTAACTTTTATTAAAATGAAATTATATGAAAGAGATTATTAATATTTTTTTGCCTCTTTTTGAATTTGTATCACCTCACATTTTTTTCTTAAACTCCAAAACTCCCTAAACAATCTACATGAAAGTGTTTGTGTTGTCCTGCCACAAGTTGAGTATCTTTTCTTTACCTTGAAGGTGATTTTAGCATTTGGATTGATTGTAGCATTCTCCCTTCATGGGTGAGAGGATGTTATTGGTGGAAGTACTTGTTCCATCGAACTGAGGAATTAAAAATTTGTTTTTTCTCAGCCAATCATGCAGTATTAAGGAGTTAACTTTTTGATCAGTTGCCTTTTTGTCCCTGTGACATGTTTCCAGGAGACATATTTCTGATATTTTCTGTCCAGCCTTGTTAGCACTCTCACATGTAATACAAATCTTGCCAGATTTTTATGGCATATAGAACGCTTGTAAGGTGTACCCCTCTGACAGTGTTCATCTGACTTTGGCCCCATCGTCATGGATCATTAAAAAGGTAAATTTTGCTAATTGGTGTTTTTTCCTTTGAATTTTTTTGGATATAGTTTTTCATATCAGACTACGAGTTTGAAATAGAAAATTATCGTACTTTCTTAGGCCAGTTAGCCTCAGCATATACTTTTTTTGATGGTAGTTGCAGTAAACTTGTACGAAAATATCTTTTTCTTCTAAAACCACTGGTTCAGTTTTAACCTAGCTTTAATTAAATAATACATAGACCATAAAGTAGAAACTGAGTACTGGTATGAATAGTAAAAATAATCAGCTATACAATATCTACAAAAAATCACTTGTGACTGCACAAATTGAATTCCATCTTAAAGCAGTAATTTCCCTTTAATTGGTTTTTCCTATATATATAACAATTACTAGTTTTATTTATTGCAATTTCTAAAAAAAATTCTGCATACAGGTAAAGGTCTGTTTCAGTTAGCAGAATGCGATACTCACCCAGTCACATTGTTTGCATTGATAAAAACCTCGCAATAATTTCTGAATTTACAGTATGACTGAAACCACTGGATGAATCCTAGGAGTTATTAACCTTAAATGATTAATTTTTATACAATAGCTAAAATGAACAAAAATTATGTCGTATATTGGTATCACATTGTCGTCGTCCGTCTGTGTTGTCAGTGTCATCCAAAGGCAGATGGTTGCCAATAATAACTTAACTCATTCCCCCCAAGAGGTTTCTGGAAAAATCAGGCATTTTCGAAAATTTGCAATCATATGTCAATTATATGCAAATTAGCAGACTCTTGATGCTGTAACTGATGCTCAGCTATTAAACTATATATTGAGATTTGGGGGCGGATGGCATGGCTTGGAGGTGGAAGATTTTCTCGTGGGTTTAAACCCACCCCCACTGAAAAATTGTCATTTTCCGATTTTAAAACGACCTTCAGAGGTGAACATTGACCAGACTGTGTTTCTTTGTCATTTAAGTCTTACCCTATAGATACAGCAGTCCATTCATGCTAACTGGAAGTTTATGGGACTTGAGTGTCTTGCTGGCGAATTATTATTAAGTCAGGTCTGCCTAAATGTCTGTTTTTACGGATTTTTGACAAAACGGTGACCTAGATTTTACAGACTAGTTTCCTATTGGCCATATTATACCTCTTTGTGTTCCTATACCACCTATGCATGAATTTACGATAATAGTTTATACCTACAATGCTTTTGGCTACTTTTCACGTTTTTCCGATTTTGAACACTTAAACGGCTTTCAAAGTGCCATAATTTCTTAAACAGACGTCTGAGAACAGTTTATGTACCATGAACTGCTTGGTTGAAGTCCCTGCTATCATGACAGTTCAGGTTGTGCAGTTCAAAAAAGGTATGGAGGGTCATACGGACCATCAAAGAATGGTAAGGATTGGCTTTGGGGGGATGGCTCAAATCGTTAAGGAATTATGGGGGGGGGGCAAGGGTTTCTTGGTTAATGGACAATTTTAAAGCAGTGTAAGGGAGGTAATCCAAATGTAATCCAAACATAATATGTTGAATTACCTCCCTTATACTGGTTTAAAATTATGTGTAAAGAAATATTGTTTTTTCTTGAAGTGATTTGCTGTCAATTCACTTTAAGTAGTTACTGTTGATTAAGGAATATTAATTTTCTACTATAAGACTTTTATGATGTATTTGTCAAGCAATTTATTACTAATTATTTTAGTTTTTGCTTTTTATTTCAATTTATGAAAGGTGATACATATAAGAAGATGAGGTATGAGTGCCAATTAGACAACTCTCTCATCAAAGTCACAATTCGTAAAAGTAAACCATTATAGGTCAAAGTACAGTCTTCAACACTTTACGGAGACTTGACTCACACCGAACAGCAAGCTATAAAGGACCATAAAATGACCAGTGTTAAACCATTCAAACGGGAAAACCAACGGTCTAATCTATATAAAAAAATCGAGAAACTCTTATGAACCACATCAACAAACGACATCTACTGAACATCATGAGCTTGTTTTAATTGGAATAATAGTTAAAACTAGAACACACCCGTGATACCGCGGGTCTGTGGCTGAATTAAAGAATATAACTATGCGTAAGCCTTATTTTAGTATTGGTATTGTCATCTGATAAAGTCATGCCGATTATAAGATGCACAGTTTTCTCTGCTTTCAACATCTTTCTGTTTGAACCCGTCGACCTGGAACTTATCAATTATTGGAAAGGATTTTTTTTAATCAACAGCATTGTCCTTAATGAGTTATAATTAAAGTTGAATTCTTTGATTCGCTGTTTTACGTCATTCCGGTTAACAAATTGAAAACTGTACATGCTGTACAGTACCTATACGCCTTATTTTAAGTCCAGAATTATATTATTCGTATTGTCATCTTAGAAAGTCATACTGATTAAAATACTACAATCGGGAACAATGTGACAATGATTGAATTTAGTAGTGTCAACCCTGTGATTACGACCCGTGTATATAAAAAATCCTAAATACAGCGTTCAAGGTGGTGCGCCTGTCAGATGCGGAACGTACAGATAAGGTAATAGGTAACAGGTGAATATACTATTGGTATCGGTATCGGATTCGACCCGGAACTTCTTAATTATTGGCAATATTAATTATGTGGGAAACAAAGGGGTCTGGAGTGGTGTAATTTTTAATCAACAGCATTGTACTATATTAGTTAGATATAAAGTTGAATTCTTTGATTCATCGTTTTTACGTGATGACGGCTGATAAATTGGACCTCGTAATTTTAGTATTATAGATGTGTGTAACAACATATTAAAATTTAAGAAATCAATCGGTGGACGAACTAATATACAAGTAATATTACTAGTGAAAGTAAGACCACAAAAATATCCTGAATTAGCTTATTTTAATTCTATCTCAACAGTACATAGCATTAATGTTTTACAATATGTTGCTTTAACTTATGAATATTCAGAAAGATTTTTTTCTCACACATACAGTGGCGGATCCAGGGGGGGGGGTTCCGGGGTGCGCACCCCCCCCCCTTTATTTTTGCCGATCAATGCATTTGTATCGGGACATATGTTTTGCACCCCCCCCCCCTTTGCCCTGTTTGCCCTGGGTTAGCACCCCCCCTTTCGAAAATTCCTGCATCCGCCCCTGACATATGTACAATGCTTTTAATGTAGAATTAAGTCCTCTAGTGTTAATTGTGAACAACTTCTCCAAGTTTCTATTCCTTGCACAGTTCAATTAAGTCATGACTTTATATACACATTGGATTTTGAAATATTTGTCACAAACTCAAATACTGTATTTGCTAACTTTGAATATCTTAAATGTTTTGATAATAGCATAAATGTTCATAAATTCTCACATAAATGTATTTAGTACAAGTACCTAAATAATTCACACATGTTGGTCCCTTCAGTCAATTCATATTGACTTAGAAGCAATATTATTCAAATATATATTTAATGTTTGACATAAACCATTTTGAAGGTTGTCTCTTTTTCAGACTTATTCACTGTTTTCTCCTTCGTCTTGGTTTTCTCCCTATTTTCCTGGCATTTCTTTCTTTTTGTTTAGTTTTTGTTAATTCTCTTATCTTCTTACCAATAGTACGAAGTTGTTTGGACAGCCTTCTTGTTTCTTTGTTTGCTAAGTTTGTTTTCTCTTCTGCTGATTTTATGAGTAGATGCCATTTTGATCTTTGTAAATGAATATCAGTTTTAACCTTTCTCAAACTTTTCTTTATCTTTGGAAGATTAACACATTGTTCAACTGGCATTTTGTTGCACTAAAACATAAAATCAAATCTTATAAAACATTGTTCTCATCTTGAGTAAAACCTGCAAACAGTAGATTTAATATACACGTTCCTGGTCAAACAAATTAACAGACTATATGTTACTTCAGAATTTAACAAAATTTGACAAAACGAAGATATTGCAGGTAAAAAAATGTGAGCATTTTGTCATATATTTAGGTACTGCTTTAAGTTCAGCCAAAAATATTTCATCAAATAAACGTTTTCTATATTATTACTTGAACCCGCATACCTTTTTGACTAATCTCCTCTGTCTCCTAAGAGCTGTATCTACTTTTACTTCAGACAGACAGGCCTTTTCCCATTGTAAGTGATCCGTAGATCGTAGTGAGGCACCTAAAAATGCCAAGTATTATTACAAAACTACCTTAATTGGTGGTTAGTTTTATTCAACGCAAAAGTTAAAATGTACAAAATATACAGAAACGTAAATATAGGGTTAAAATAAATTTCAACATTGAAAAAAGGACCTAATGTTAACATTAGATGACAGATTCAATTAGCAAACAATTATTTCATATCATTTGTTTTCACTCAAAATGCTTATACTTTTTCTTCTTTTTATTGATATAAGTAATTGTGACCACAATATAATATGATTGTTTTATAAGTATTACCGTTACTGGTGAAGGTATATCCAGAAAAGCGTGTTTCCCCCACGAAATTACTAATTGTCGTTATATTTATAAGCAATATAGAGTGCAAGCTTGTCTAAGAAATGGAGATTTTTTTATTCTGCAGTACGTATTAATAATGTGCACCATAACATTTATTCAATTATGCGTTATATTTCCTTCAAAGGCATATTTCGCACACTTACTATAGTGTACATTT
The DNA here is from genome assembly GCF_963676685.1 of Mytilus edulis. Classification (NCBI taxonomy): domain Eukaryota; kingdom Metazoa; phylum Mollusca; class Bivalvia; order Mytilida; family Mytilidae; genus Mytilus; species Mytilus edulis. The sequence continues at coordinate 87,006,347 of NC_092346.1, read as the reverse complement.
TATCAGGAACTGTCTTTATTATTTTTGTCTTCAATTCGTACCATTGAGCTTGAAATTTAGGATAACACAAATATAGTTAGGTTTGCTGCATATGACACAGATATCGCTGCGACCAATTTACACTTTTGTGATAATGGGCCGTAAAGCAAACAGCAGTCAATCACTCAATATGACGCATAGTGTATGTTCGGTTCACGAGAAAAAAAATTCCAGTGCATTGTCTTATCGATTCTTGTTCGTCTGTTTATGTTGGTGTGTTTTTAACGACTTCCTCTTGAACTCCCATCTCATGCTTCTGTTAATACAACATGTAAAGCTGCGATAACGAACAAAACACAGTTTCCATTTACACATATACAATAGTTCTAACAAGACTGTATCTTTATACACTATGCATAGACATATAACTACATTTATTTTTCTGATTTTGTTTAAGGAATCAAATTTTGTTTTACTTGTAAGATTAATTTAACTTTTACATATGTTTTGAATACATGTATAGAGGGAAATTTAATTACTAAGCGAAGCAGATTTGTTAAAATTTAACTACTCACCATCCGGGCATTTTTCATATTTAGGGCCGTCAGAAAACATACGATTTAAATTTGTTGTTTCTCTAGGGTTTGCAGTTGTTCCAAGTTTTTCTTCTACAAAATGTTTATATATCTAGTTAGGTTTTAGTTGGAAAGATATTAAGGGTTAGAGCATAGGAAAGCAATATACCTTCCATTGTATTAAAGGAAAAGTGATTTTATTACTGCTTTAATGAAAGGTTAGTTGCAATCACCTTACAGTTCGAGGTACACTTAGTTTGATATTTTTCAAAAATAACCACGCTTTATTTTTTATAGAGACAAATCTTCCTGAGCATTTCATAAATTGTATTTTGATATCTGACAAGGAATGGTTGCGAAAGAGACAATTATCTACCAAAATATCAAGGTTGTAAACAACTACAGATCACTACAGACCTTCAACAATGAACATAATCTATGAAACTTAAGTTTACTTTGTTATACATAGGCAATAATCGTGTTAGGCCGTAAACAAAAACCAGATAAATTATAATTAAAACGACCTTTCTTGAATGCAACTCCACATTTGGTTATTGTTGCTACTCTTGTCGTAACTGTTCACATGCTGCTTTACCGCTTTTTATTTACAAGTATGCATAAGAATAAGAAGAATAAGAATATTTATTATTCCAATCAAGGGCCCTTGATGGGCAGCATAACATGTATACATAAAACAAAACATGCATACTACCGGTATGTTCGCTCAACAAAATCAGAAGATGAAATAGGAATCAAACAGTGATTCCAAACTTACAACATAGAACAAGACACTTACTATACAACAGTCAATTATGGCAATTGAAAATATGCACTGGAACAGTACTATTCAACTACACTTTACATACAGTAACAAGTAAGTTTTACGAATGCAATTATAAATGCACTGGGACAGTACTATTAGCAGATGTACACTTTGAATAACAATTAAATTTTACAAACGCAAATGTAAATGCACTGAATAATCGGCGGGAAGTATAAACAACATTTATATTGTATAACTATTCTCTGCAGACTAAACAATGTTGAAGAGTACAAATGAGCAATTAGACTGCAAGAAATTTCCTCTGCAAATATTGGGTTGGATTGAAAATTCTAATCTTTATATACATCATTTTTTTGTGCTTTTTTAAAAACTCGAGAAGGGTTACTATACATCTCAATAAAAAAACTTAAGTACTCAAGATGAAAGACAAAATTGTTAAACAGATCGGTTTTCAAAAGCAGTTGATCCACTGGACAATAGGACTGTATAAATAAGGATCACTGAAACTACAAGAGGTAAAATATACTACACGGTATAGTGATTGTGTTAGCTAGGATGAACTCAGAGGAACTTTGTTGGAAATTATTACGATACAAGAAACGGACACATACCAAAAAAACATATACATTTAGTGTTAGCAGGGCAGTTATTAGGCAACAACAGAAATAAGAACACTTACGACCATGAGTATAAGGGTACATTCCATATCTTAGATGAGGTTTAATGTGTTGTCGTTTGATATCTTCACGAGTATGGTATATATCTGATTCATACTGAACTAGTTTAGAATACACTTCATCCAATGTCCTACTCTTGTATCGTAGAATATCAAATAATTCTGTCGCAGTGGATAATCTGACGAGCTGTTAAAATAAACCAAAAATATTGCATTGAATACTTTATTGGTGTAAATATATATAGTTGAAACGGTCCATCAATTCTCAAACAGAGTTTTTTCATGTTTTTTTGATTTATATTTGAGCGGCACTGTCGATGATAAAGGATTTCCCAATTTAAAAGTCTTTCCATCTATGCAAGTAAAATTATGAGGTATCAAAGCTTAGTCAATGTTCTTTGGCGTGTTAATAATGTTGTTTATCGTGTCATACGTTTGAACACGTAAACAAAATACAAATGGTTTAAGATAAATTTAACCTGCGATTCTGATAAATGTTGGCCAAATTCTGAGCATCTATTACAAAAAAAGGAGTAAAAACGACATTCAAAATAAAAACTAAAATCTTCTTGAAGAAAAGCTTAGTGTGTCCTTCCTCAACAAGGATATATGTAGATACAAAACCGTTGCATTCGAATACAACATTATTCATTTTTATTCTAGTTGTACTTTCATGCAAAATTTTATTAAAACCATGTGAAATTTGGAGAAAATAAAATATATCAAAATTGTCTCCATTTATTTTTAGCTTTGTAGTTTTTTGTTAATTTTGTGTATGCATGAATATTCCTTGTATACCTTAATTGATGATGGTTTCCCTACGTCACGGACTGCGTGCTCTATAAATGATGACAAACGCTGGAAATGTCCTTGGTTCCTCCTTAATGTCTCGATCTGTTTCTTCTTTGCATATCTCATCTCTAAAATTATTACTTCCATTGTCCCGTAACTTCTATCGCGGAGGAAGAAGTTCCCATTATAATATTGCTGCAATTCTTGTGGAGAAACTCCATCTGTTTGAAGAAAATCTATCCCACTTCTGTAATATTCTACATATGCTTTGATAAATGTCTTTGGACCAAACGTTAGCTTCCCTGCAATTTCAACCTGTGGACATTTACAAATTCAGTTGGCCTTTTTAGTTTGGTTAGACTTTAATCCACAGACTCTTATCTGAATTTGTTCGATAGTTTTACAAGTTCCGCTTTCTAGAACTTATCCTACTATTAAATAGTCAATGCTTGTTGACTATGTCGATTGCATGCATTTTTTTTAATATCAAACTTGAATTAAGACTACCAAAAGATGCACTAATGTCTGTTCATAGATCGGAATTTATATCAGATTGTAAATCTGGGTTCAGAACTAAACTTTACGACGAAAGGGATAATTTTAATTTTCTTCTACTGCATGGTAAAAAACTTTCAATTTAAGAAACTTGAAACAAACAACGAAATCAGCATGCTTCTCTAGAACTTACAAATAAAGTTTTACAAGAAGATATTGTAATATTAAAAAAGTATTGCCCCACGTGACGTTGTCAATACTGAATTACAGACTTAATCTAACATGTACAACAAGACCTAAACGGCATTGCCCAAGACATAGTCGGCTCTTCTCTGTAAACAGTTATGATAATAATGCCGTAATTCTAGCATATATCTTTTTTTGATACTGCTTTAAATATTAAAGTACGTACCGCCAAACAATCTCCGGTATGAAGCAAGCCGAGGACAGAGGAGGCATGCCCATCACATAATCCCATACACACAAAAACATCGTTGTGGTTTTGTACTTCAAAGATCCTGGTGTCATTTAGTTCTTTGGACACGTATCTTGTAGACCCTCTTTTCGGCGGAAGCGTACTGTTTAAAAAAGTTTTATGTTAGACTACTTGAATAAGCATTAACCTAATCAGGAATGGAGACATATACTGACTTCAAATTAAAATGCTTATTTTTTTCCCCCACTAGAGTTTATATATTTCAGACAACAACCAACGACAATCACTGGATTACATAATTACGTAGGTTTTTTTTATGTAAATATATTGACTTTGTGCTAAAGACAAACGTTTAATACCTTTTATGGTCATAGAATTTTTTTTATATCTTTGATGTACCACATTCTAGATTCGGGCAAGAGTTTATTCACATCTTTGATATGCCACATTCTAGACTCGGGCGAGAGTTTATTCACAATTCTGTTGTTGTGTGGAGACCGTGTACTGAATCTGTATATATATATGTCTTTAGAAATGTTTGTGTTGTTTGGTTTTTGTCTCCTTGACTTATACTAGCATACAACTCTTAATTCTTTGAAAAATAAAACAGATAAAAATGTCTAGAGATAAGTTAATCGATTGCAAACATTTATCATACTGCACCATCTGAAATTAATTGCTTCATCATACACGTGGTAAACTTTTGATCTCAATATTTGTATTGCTATGAGAACATGTTAATTCGTGTGTAAATCATTATTCCTAACTACAATAATGATTATAACGTTAGTAAAGTGCGAGATCTTATTGAATGTCTGTTTTTCATCAGCACTGGTTCTTTCCGCACGTGTAATCAGACTAATTATCTAATATTGGAATCTGCTTAAAATGTACTATTACACAATAATTTCTCTAGGTACAAAGATATAGTTTATAACAATGCATCTACAAAATTATAAATGAGATTAGAACATTCTGCAAAATTCTCTGAAGAAATGTGAAAACAGAGCTTTTTCTGAACATACTTTAATCTTAGCTTTCAAATTGTTACAAATTGTTATTTCACGTTCAGTGGCAGAATTTCATTCATATTCAAGAAAACGGAATATGAATTTTCATACTAAATTTAATAATAGTCATTTTTTTTTACAAAGGAGTCATATTCCCTAAAAGAAATCATGTGTTTGTTTAGCATAGTCATAGAAAACACAGATACGTTGGGAGATACACATTTTTCCTGTGAAATAAAATTTACTTAAAAACTATAGCACAAATATTGATCATTGTAAAGCATAATGGCGCATATTACCATCCCTTTTCTATTAGAGACCCAGGGAACAATTCTTCAACTTTACTGACACAGTGACCAAGTTCCTTATCTCTTATGCTTGGTACTTTCCTAGAATATTCAAACGCAGTAATATCCAATTTCTGACTGAAAGTCCTAAAACAAAATAACATAAACAGTTTATATTTAATTAACATCATTGTAGTTACAATTTTTGATATAAGTTGATGGATAAAGTATTAGAAAATATCGCCATATGCTCACGTCACATGTTTCTGAAATAACTTTGACCAGGTAAGCTGGAGTACAAACGTTTAAAAAGCAATTTACGATAAAACATTGAATCTCAACTATTTTTTGTTGTTCTGGTTTTTGTCAAGTTATCCTTTTATCTTCAAATCAAAACACAAATAATGCTGTAAATCATAATGGCAAATACGTAAACGTTGACCGAAGGAGTTGTTATCTTAAGTTTAGAATGCATACATAGTTTATAAACTAGAAAAAAGAGACACAAAGACAAAATGTGGCATTTCAATCATATCGGTAGCGGTACCGATACATTTGCAACTGGTTGGGTAGTAACTGCATGATCGACAATCAGGACTTCTTAGGTACGGACTTATAATATACTGTTATTCCAATCTCCTCGTTGGAATTACGCGAATGGTATAATCCTGTTTTCGTGTATCCTGCAGAATGTTTAAGAACCTTGACGACCAATATTTTTTTTACAGAAACTGCCGCAGTTCAAAGCAAAATTGGCATTGGTATGATATATACAAGTGTGAGGTCTATTGAATGAAGAACATAACATCGATAGTATATGAATACTTCGACAGTACAACACAAGCCCAAAGGAACATTTGAGGCTTTTCAATTATTGATTCCAGTTGACTTAGAATTTTAACGACGATTTTCTTTGAAAGGGGCATTTGAACAATATTCTGTAGGCTAGCTTTCAAACATTTTGACGAACCAATTTAATACAACTACTGGTCTAAGAAAAAAGATTCAGCTTCAATCATTCAGAAATAAATTCAGTTTTAACAATACTAAAACTGATATACGGGTCGTTCGGTGTATTATAGGGTACAATTGATTATAGATGTAATAGGTGTGTCCGTAACTGCATAACAATGAAGTCACAAATCACCATTAATCAACTGGGAACTAAACTTTATCAACACTTTTGTGATCCTGGATCACGAATCAATTACATGTTATGCATTTTTAATCCATCTAATATATATATATTAGTTTTATGTTTGTGGTTTCCTTTAAGTGATTAATATTCATTTGATGTAAATTTTCATCAGTGGTTCTTAGATCTAAATTGAGGTACAGCAAATAATAAGATATAATATATGACCTCATACGTGAAAAAAAAATTAAAGACAGCAGATTTTAAAATGCATTTAGTTTGAATTTAAAGGAGAGTGCCTGGTTTCTCTTTTATTAATTCTTACAAGCTCCATTACATGCCAAGATATAAAGTGTCTATACGAATACTTTATGTACTTTTCGAACTTAACAATTATAGTAAACAAAGAACTACGTTAATCCACATGGCTATTAGCTGATGCCAAGTCTCGTCAGGGGTTAAAACCAGAATATTCTATAATTTTGCGAAAACATTATTTAATTAGGTTTCTCAACTTAGTTTGCTTTCTTAATTTTCGTTATCTATGCCAAGAATGTAACATGTTGTTGCCAACCAATTAAATAGATTAAACATGAAAACATCTTAATTCTAAATCGTTAAATGATCGCGTAACATTTAATTGAATTTAGAAATGCATTTATTTTTTGGCTTTTTAGCTGAAGTGACTTTTTACTCCGACTTCGATCTAATTTGTGTTAACTGCTAGTAATTAATTTTATTGTTATTTGCTATAAACTTCTAGTAGGTTTATGATACAGAGACATGTCTCTGGTTTATACGTATTTTGGTTTCGAGCACCTTAAAAACGAGAAAACATGCGGTTATTTATCAACAATGTATACTATCATTGGAAAAGGAGGCATGTATAGTCTGTATGGAAATGTTGTCTTTCTCAAGTCACTTACTCCATATCCTTTAACCATGGGGAATTGTCGAGGCGTTAGTACATTTTCATTCACGCCGGTATTAAAAATTGTACACAACAGCCAAACGGACACTTTCTTGAAATTGGTCGTGCTGTAGACCGGGAGTAAATTCCAGTCATGGGGTGAATTTGCATGCTCTAGACACTCTTTGAGGGTGAAAATAGAATGTATTTTCTACACGTTTAATCTGTATAATGAACAAAGATCCTACTTGCCCTAACCTAGGTAAATAAAATTATTAGAAGAAACACAGATTCCAACTCCCTCAGGCAAAGTTGACCTTCTAAGAGTTAAGCTATTATTTTAAGTCCCCTTTAGTCATGGATATAGTGAATTGGACGCACGACAATTTAAAGTGTTTTTTTCTCTAAATTAATATGTGTCGTCTCGTAATCTGAGTTATTTTCTAACTAAAAATATTTCAACGTTAATCGAGGTGGGGAGGCATTTTTATTCTTCAAATATATAACACGCAAAGTAAAAAACATTCGCTTATTCAAGTAATCCAAAGTAATTAAACGATAACCTCCAAAGTAAGTTTAAGAAGAATAAGAAACAAGGCTTCTAATTCTTACTGGTACTGCGCATTCATTATAATTCGCGGGATACACATTTTCGTGTATAAAGGCGAACGGAAGTGCTTTCATCATGGCTTAATTATTGTTCTTGTTCAGAATATTGATGAAATATTTGCAACTAGATGTCGAAGCAAACACAAATTAATCTACAAATTCTTCTTTTCGATTTTTAAAAATCGGCTAAATAAGTGTTTAGGCCTATGATGGCTAAAAATAGTTGCTTTTACATCGTTAGACAAATACCGATAACAAAGTATCAAAACAACAGATTTATAAAATTCCATTTATAACCAACCGATTATTTAAAAGAGATACACTTTTCATTTTTGTTTCCTTGAGATTCCCGAGCCTAGTAAACCTGACATAACGTATGGATTAGAGAGTATACAAAGTTCTTAACGTACATATACCATCAAAAAGTAGAACAAAACCAGTCTTTTGTATTTTTAGAAAAAAATTAATATCAAGACAAAACATTTTAATATCTTGTACATTTAAAAGCAGTATAATTATATTCAAAAGAAAATCCTACCTTCCAGAAAAGTTAATTAACAATGCAGTTATCACAATAATAAATTCCATGTCTTTGAATGCGAATGCTGATACGAATTACTACATCGTACGCACATGCACTATGTTTATATATACATCATATAGGTGCCAATATTTATGAATTAAAGAAACATGAGCTTATTATGACGCTATTCTGTGGGTAGAGTTTTACGTTTTCATCCTGTTACTGAGAACACAAGGTGGATTACAAATTCATTCATTTATCATTAAAATTCTAATAGGTTACCTCGAACAAATGAACTGGAAACACCTTAAATTAATTACTGCAAGTTATTTACTCTGAGAGTAATACATAAAAGTCCTAGCATTAGATAAAATAATTATGAGCCGTATTTATCAATAAATAAGGACAAATCGTCTGCATAATACATTTTCGTGATACGTTTTGGAACAACTAGAATCTGTTAGCGGCATAAAATTGAAAGAATTTCAGAAGAAAAAAAATTTGCGACTATTATCATCATGAAAATCTTTCGATTTTGAAAACGGATAATCTGTGCTTTCAGGTTTTAAACATAATATGTTTGTGTTTGATAAGAAAAAAGGATTTGAAAAAAAAGTGTAAAAGGTAAAATTGTACATGAGACACTTACTGAAGATGATGCACATTATTTTTATATTTTGTTTTGCTGATAAATATATTTTGCTTGTTTTAATGTTTACGTTAAATATAGTCTTGAGGTTACAGTTATCTAAAGTAACATTAGCAACTTTGACAGATTTTAAGGAATTTTACGAAACTTGGACGAAAGCTTTATTATGACCGAAAAGAGTTAAATTTAAAAATTTTAATTGTTCTGTATTTAATTGAAAAAAAGACTAATTTTTTTTGCACTAAATTATTCTTGTAAATTGCTGCATTTAGTGTTGCAGAAATAGGCAGAAAAGTACATCTAGCAAACATTTCAAAAACCCACAGGCACTTGTCTCAGAATTTATTTCCCCTATATACCTTTAGTGTTATATTAAGGTATATAGGGGGAAAAAATTCTGAGACAAGTGCCTGTGCAAAAACCCTACTCTTTCGCCGTATGCCCTGGTCTGCAGTACCGTTTTGGATTTCGATGAAGGTAATCTTTGATTGCTGGAAAATTATTATTAAAGTCCAGTATATTTGATATCACAAATTGCTTAAAACTTTTAGTAAATTCTTTCATATAAAATTCAAATATTTTATTATGAAAGCTTTGCTGTACCTACAAACGGGGGAGCAAAACATTAACTTTTCACGGTGATGTTGTTTATCGAGCACTTTAATTTAGATTTGATCCGGGTAAACTTATTGATCTTTAAATAAACTTATTCTAAAAGGTTACCAATACTGTAATTTGATCTTTGAATATTGTTTTTAACGGTATACATATAAATTTTATCAAAAAATCAAAGCCTAATTTGAATAACTAAACACCATTGTTTATATGCATCATTGCTACATCCGAAGCCTATATTTGGGCGTTGCACAAAATAGTTTTTACCACGCCTTCTTATTTCTATATACATTGAGTTGCTTACAGTATTTGAGAAACAAATCAAACCCCAAAAACTTAACATTGACAATGGTGAACCATGAAATTGATTGGTTGTTGTTTGCCTTATGTACAGTGGATAATATTTCCTGCAGTTTTGGGACAAGAACTAATAAACAATAAATGTAATAGGCAAGTCATTTAATTAGGGATTTTTGAACTACGCTGAAAACTAGTATTGGATAGGATTAGAAATTTGACATTGCAACAGGCCATCTATATATAGAACAATCAGAGATGTTACAATGGTTCCTTAACGTACCAAGAGCTTGACACCAATAGCTAATGCTGTCATGATTCTATGACAAAAAAATACCAAATCAAATGAGTGTTGGTGTAACAAAAATGCCCCTGCCTGCATATTTCTTTTAAAATGGGGTTACATTAAGACACAACATCGATCTATAAGTCTTCATAATACAATTAAGCTCGACATCTGTAGCCTTCACTAGTACAGTTTTCATGAAAAGTCAGAAGCCAGAAGAAACAAAGAGCAAACTCAATCTTTAAGTCATCACTATATAATGAACCGAAAAATCCATTCAGATTTGAGAACTATTTGGTGTAATGATAAAATAGTAAAACAAAGACTTGTATATACACTACTTTGTTTATCTATGTATCACTGTCATTTTGATTTAAATAGTATCTTTTGTTACCTTTCTGACATCAGACTTAGACTTAATTCTTTAGTTTTAAACTAAGTGTATTGCTGTGTTTCTTTATTTTTTATTGGCTAAAGGTATAGGGGGAGAGTTGAGATCTCACAACATGTTTAACCCGCCATATTTCTAAGCCTGTCCCAAATCAGGAGCATTTGGCCTAAAAGAACGCAATAATGTATAACACTTTATTCCAATGGGTGCCATATAGAACTCTTTCCTTTAATTTGAGTTCATTTGTATATTTTGGAGTTTAGTATGATGTCCATTTTCACTGAACTAGTACACATTTTTATTTAGGGGCCAACTGAGGCCCACCTCGATGCAGGATTTTCTCGCTGCA